>NW_026043848.1:0-358147 GCF_937001465.1 Orcinus orca | reverse complement strand
TCTCCCGAGTGGCTGTTGGCAATTTACATCCCGCCCATCAGCATAACAAGGCTCCCAGTTCTCCATGGCCTGTCCTGCCTTTCTGGATTTTACACTTTTTTCAGATGGCCCTTGTGACCGGGGGAAGTGAGACTTCATTGTAGTGCAGATTTCCTTTGCAAGCTTGCTTGGTTGGCCAAAAAGGGCGTATGCGTTTTTTCCTGAATATATTCAGGAAAAAACGCATACGCCCTTTTTGGCCAAGTGCATCATTGTCGACCTTCTGCCTCTTTTCCTATGCTTTAAATGCAATTCCAGTCTACCTCCTGAAATCGGTTTCCTGCAATTCTGCCCCGCTTTCAAGTCTTCTTGGCAGCCTTACTTCAGTATATTTTTGGACGATAGCTGTCATTTATAACTCTGCAGGTTTGTGAATTATAGTGCCCCTGAGCTCCTTTCTTCAACTCGCTTTCTTGTGAGCTCGCCACAACACTGCAGGATTGCTTCAGGCCCTAATCTGGTTCCGGCACGGCACGCTGAGCTTTGGTTAATTCCTCTTCCTGGTGGGAAATGAGAGTTAAATTTGCCCGTCCAGACACCTCCAGCTAGTCTCTCATTGGTTCTCCCTATTCCTGTTCATCTTCCGCAGAAATTGCAAACTGGGCCAAACAGGAGGTTAAAGGCACTGACTCTCCAAGTCGGGAGAGTGTTAATAAAGCGTCTGGAATGTTGCACGCGAGTACCAGGGGAGGAAAACTGAGACATATTTGAACAAGTCTCCCGATCACACGGTTGATCATACTCTGGGTTCCACATGCATGTTTTAGCTGAAGGAAGAATCCCTTAAACCTGGAGAGTTGAGACCCGTGGAATGGGTACCATTCAATATGACTTCAAAGGGTCTTCGTTTGCTCACCGAACCTCTCCAATCCTATCACTGCTGCGTTTATGCCCCTCTACACATGCTTGATTCTCTTTCGGAGACATAGCAATCCATAGATTTTAAGATATTACTAGTCAGGTACATTCTTAGGCGTTTAATATGGGGTTTTGAGTCCATTTCGTTGAGCAAGGAGTAGCTCTTGTCTATTACATATTTGGCTTAAGGAACTTTATTTGTGCTCATTTCAATCTCTGGTTTTATGCAGCACCCCAACTCTCCTTTCCCCTTAAGCAAGCATAAGTTGATTTTCTAAATTTGGGACCATGTTCTGTTTTGAAATTCAGTTCCTGTGTAGCCAAGTTTACATTCCGTGTATTAGTGATATCTTATGATGTTTCTTTTTCTGTGTGACTTATTTCAGTTAGAATCATCATACCTGAATCCACTCATTATGCTGCTATGGGCCTGATGACATAGATGTCATTGCTGAGTGATATTGCATTGTACGTAAGTACCACAACTTCTTTATCCATTTTTCGCTTTATGCGATATTGAACTTGTACCGTAAACGAGTTTCTTGTAAACAGAGCCATCCCAAACTTTGGGGGTGGCTGTGTCTTTTTGATTTTAATTTCCCTAAGCTATAGGACCATAAGTGGAAGTGCCCTAGGCTCTGTTGCTTTGTTTTTTAGATGTTTCAGTAAAAACCATACACTTCTCCCGAGTGGCTGTTGGCAATTTACATCCCGCCCATCAGCATAACAAGGCTCCCAGTTCTCCATGGCCTGTCCTGCCTTTCTGGATTTTACACTTTTTTCAGATGGCCCTTGTGACCGGGGGGAAGTGAGACTTCATTGTAGTGCAGATTTCCTTTGCAAGCTTGCTTGGTTGGCCAAAAAGGGCGTATGCGTTTTTTCCTGAATATATTCAGGAAAAAACGCATACGCCCTTTTTGGCCAAGTGCATCATTGTCGACCTTCTGCCTCTTTTCCTATGCTTTAAATGCAATTCCAGTCTACCTCCTGAAATCGGTTTCCTGCAATTCTGCCCGGCTTTCAAGTCCTCTTGGCAGCCTTACTTCAGTATATTTTTGGATGATAGCTGTCATTTATAACTCTGCAGGTTTGTGAATTACAGTGCCCCTGAGCTCCTTTCTTCAACTCGCTTTCTTGTGAGCTTGGCCGCAACACCGCAGGATTGCTTCAGGCCCTAATCTGGTTCCGGCATGACACGCTGAGCCTTTGGTTAATTCCTCTTCCTGGTGGGAAATGAGAGTTAAATTTTCCCGTCCAGACACCTCCAGCTAGTCTCTCATTGGTTCTCCCTATTCCTGTTCATCTTCCGCGGAATTTGCAAACTGGGCCAAACAGGAGGTTAAAGGCACTGACTCTCCAAGTCGGGAGAGTGTTAGTAAAGCATCTGGAATGTTGCACCCGAGTCCCAGGGGACGAGAACTGAGACATATTTCAACACGTCTCCCGATCACACGGTTGATCATACTCTGGGTTCCACATGCATGTTTTAGCTGAAGGAAGAATCCCTTACACCTGGAGAGTTGAGACCCGTGGAATGGGTACCATGCAATATTCCTTCAAAGGGTCTTCATTTGCTCACCAAAACTCTCCAATCCTATCACTGCTGCGTTTTTGCCCCTGTACTCACGATTGATTCAGTTTCAGAGACATAGCAATCCATAGGTTTTAAGATACTTACTAGTCAGGTACATTATTAGGCGTTTAATATGGGGTTTTGAGTCCATTTCGTTGAGCAAGGAGTAGCTCTTGTCTATTACATATTTGGCTTAAGGAACTTTATCTGTGCTCATTTCAATCTCTGGTTTTATGCAGCACCCCAACTCACCTTTCCCCTTAAGCAAGCATAAGTTGATTTTCTAAATTTGGGACCATGTTCTGTTTTGAAATTCAGTTCCTGTGTAGCCAAGTTTACATTCCGTGTATTAGTGATATCTTATGATGTTTCTTTTTCTGTGTGACTTATTTCAGTTAGAATCATCATACCTGAATCCACTCATTATGCTGCTATGGGCCTGATGACATAGATGTCATTGCTGAGTGATATTGCATTGTACGTAAGTACCACAACTTCTTTATCCATTTTTCGCTTTATGCGATATTGAACTTGTACCGTAAACGAGTTTCTTGTAAACAGAGCCATCCCAAACTTTGGGGTGGCTGTGTCTTTTTGATTTTAATTTCGCTAAGCTGCAGGACCATAAGTGGAAGTGCCCTAGGCTCTGTTGCTTTGTTTTTTAGATGTTTCAGTAAAAACCATACACTTCTCCCGAGTGGCTGTTGGCAATTTACATCCCGCCCATCAGCATAACAAGGCTCCCAGTTCTCCATGGCCTGTCCTGCCTTTCTGGATTTTACACTTTTTTCAGATGGCGCTTTTGACGGGGGGGAAGTACGACTTCATTGTAGTGCAGATTTCCTTTGCAAGCTTGCTTGGTTGGCCAAAAAGGGCGTATGCCTTTTTTCCTGAATATATTCAGGAAAAAACGCATACGCCCTTTTTGGCCAAGTGCATCATTGTCGACCTTCTGCCTCTTTTCCTATGCTTTAAATGCAATTCCAGTCTACCTCCTGAAATCGGTTTCCTGCAATTCTGCCCGGCTTTCAAGTCCTCTTGGCAGCCTTACTTCAGTATATTTTTGGATGATAGCTGTCATTTATAACTCTGCAGGTTTGTGAATTACAGTGCCCCCTGAGCTCCTTTCTTCAACTCGCTTTCTTGTGAGCTGGCCGCAACACCGCAGGATTGCTTCAGGCCCTAATCTGGTTCCGGCATGGCACGCTGAGCCTTTGGTTAATTCCTCTTCCTGGTGGGAAATGAGAGTTAAATTTTCCCGTCCAGACACCTCCAGCTAGTCTCTCATTGGTTCTCCCTATTCCTGTTCATCTTCCGCGGAATTTGCAAACTGGGCCAAACAGGAGGTTAAAGGCACTGACTCTCCAAGTCGGGAGAGTGTTAGTAAAGCATCTGGAATGTTGCACCCGAGTACCAGGGGACGAGAACTGAGACATATTTCAACACGTCTCCCGATCACACGGTTGATCATACTCTGGGTTCCACATGCATGTTTTAGCTGAAGGAAGAATCCCTTAAACCTGGAGAGTTGAGACCCGTGGAATGGGTACCACGCAATATGACTTCAAAGGGTCTTCATTTGCTCAACAAAACTCTCCAATCCTATCACTGCTGCGTTTTTGCCCCTGTACTCACGATTGATTCACTTTCAGAGACATAGCAATCCATAGGTTTTAAGATACTTACTAGTCAGGTACATTATTAGGCGTTTAATATGGGGTTTTGAGTCCATTTCGTTGAGCAAGGAGTAGCTCTTGTCTATTACATAGTTGGCTTAAGGAACTTTATCTGTGCTCATTTCAATCTCTGGTTTTATGCAGCACCCCAACTCACCTTTCCCCTTAAGCAAGCATAAGTTGATTTTCTAAATTTGGGACCCTGTTCTGTTTTGAAATTCAGTTCCTGTGTAGCCAAGTTTACATTCCGTGTATTAGTGATATCTTATGATGTTTCTTTTTCTGTGTGACTTATTTCAGTTAGAATCATCATACCTGAATCCACTCATTATGCTGCTATGGGCCTGATGACATAGATGTCATTGCTGAGTGATATTGCATTGTACGTAAGTACCACAACTTCTTTATCCAATTTTCGCTTTATGCGATATTGAACTTGTACCGTAAACGAGTTTCTTGTAAACAGAGCCATCCCAAACTTTGGGGTGGCTGTGTCTTTTTGATTTTAATTCCCTAAGCTATAGGACCATAAGTGGAAGTGCCCTAGGCTCTGTTGCTTTGTTTTTTAGATGTTTCAGGAAACACCATACACTTCTCCCGAGTGGCTGTTGGCAATTTACATCCCGCCCATCAGCATAACAAGTCTCCCAGTTCTCCATGGCCTGTCCTGCCTTTCTGGATTTTACACTTTTTTCAGATGGCCCTTTTGTCGGGGGGGAAGTGAGACTTCATTGTAGTGCAGATTTCCTTTGCAAGCTTGCTTGGTTGGCCGAAAAGGGCGTATGCGTTTTTTCCTGAATATATTCAGGAAAAAACGCATACGCCCTTTTTGGCCAAGTGCATCATTGTCGACCTTCTGCCTCTTTTCCTATGCTTTAAATGCAATTCCAGTCTACCTCCTGAAATCGGTTTCCTGCAATTCTGCCCGGCTTTCAAGTCCTCTTGGCAGCCTTACTTCAGTATATTTTTGGATGATAGCTGTCATTTATAACTCTGCAGGTTTGTGAATTACAGTGCCCCTGAGCTCCTTTCTTCAACTCGCTTTCTTGTGAGCTGGCCGCAACACCGCAGGATTGCTTCAGGCCCTAATCTGGTTCCGGCACAGCACGATGAGCCTTTGGTTAATTCCTCTTCCTGGTGGGAAATGAGAGTTAAATTTGCCCGTCCAGACACCTCCAGCTAGTCTCTCATTGGTTCTCCCTATTCCTGTTCATCTTCCACAGAAATTGCAAACTGGCCAAACAGGAGGTTAAAGGCACTGACTCTCCAAGTCGGGAGAGTGTTAGTAAAGCATCTGGAATGTTGCACCCGAGTACCACGGGACGAGAACTGAGACATATTGGAACACGTCTCCCGATCACATGGTTGATCATACTCTGGGTTCCACATGCATGTTTTAGCTGAAGGAAGAATCCCTTAAACCTGGAGAGTTGAGACCCGTGGAACGGGTACCATGCAATATGACTTCAAAGGGTCTTCGTTTGCTCAGCGAACCTCTCCAATCCTATCACTGCTGCGTTTATGCCCCTGTACACACGCTTGATTCTCTATCAGAGACATAGCAATCCATAGGTTTTAAGATGCTTACTAGTGAGGTACATTCTTAGGCGTTTAATATGGGGTTTTGAGTCCATTTCGTTGAGCAAGGAGTAGCTCTTGTCTATTACATATTTGGCTTAAGGAACTTTATCTGTGCTCATTTCAATCTCTGGTTTTATGCAGCACCCCAACTCACCTTTCCCCTTAAGCAAGCATAAGTTGGTTTTCTAAATTTGAGACCCTGTTCTCTTTTGTAATCCAGTTTATGTATAGCCAAGTTTACATTCCGTGTATTAGTGATATCTTATGATGTTTCTTTTTCTGGGTGACTTATTTCAGTTAGAATCATCATACCTGAGTCCACTCATTATGCTGCTACGGGCCTGATGACATAGATTTCATTGCTGAGTGATATTGCATTGTACGTAAGTACCACAACTTCTTTATCCATTTTTCGCTTTATGCGATATTGAAGTTGTACCATAAACGAGGTTCTTGTAAACAGAGCCGTCCCAAACTTTGGGGTGGCTGTGTCTTTTTGATTTTAATTTCCCTAAGCTATAGGACCATAAGTGGAAGTGCCCTAGGCTCTATTGCTTTGTTTTTTAGATGTTTCAGGAAACACCGTACACTTCTCCCGAGTGGCTGATGGCAATATACATGCCGCCCATCAGCATAACAAGGCTCCCAGTCCTCCATGGCCTGTCCTGCCTTTCTGGATTTTACACTTTTTTCAGTTGGCCCTTTTGACCGGGGGGAAGTGAGACGTCATTGTAGTGCAGATTTCCTTTGCAAGCTTGCTTGGTTGGCCAAAAAGGGCGTATGCGTTTTTTCCTGAATATAGTCAGTAAAAAACGTATATGCCCTTTTTGGGCAAGTGCATAATTGTCGACGTTCTGCCTCTTTTCCTATGTTTTAAATGCAATTCCAGTCTACCTCCTGAAATCGGTTTCCTGCAATTCTGCCCCGCTTTCAAGTCCTCTTGGAAGCCTTACTTCAGTATATTTTTGGACGATAGCTGTTATTTATAACTCTGCATGTTTGTGAATTACAGTGCCCCTGAGCTCCTTTCTTCAACTCGCTTTCTTGTGAGATGGCCGCAACACCGCAGGATTGCTTCAGGCCCAAATCTGGTTCCGGCACGGCACGCTGAGCCTTTGGTTAATTCCTCTTCCTGGTGGGAAATGAGAGTTAAATTTGCCCGTCCAGACACCTCCAGCTAGTCTCTAATTGGTTCTCCTTATTCCTGTTTATCTTCCGCAGAAATTGCAAACTGGGCCAAACAGGAGGTTAAAGGCACTCACTGTCCAAGTCGGGAGAGTGTTAGTAAAGCGTCTGGAATGTTGCACCCGAGTACCACGGGAGAAGAACTGAGACATATTGGAACACGTCTCCCGATCACATGGTTGATTGTACTCTGGGTTCCACATGCATGATTTAGCTGAAGGAAGAATCCCTTAAACCTGGAGAGTTGAGACCCGTGGAATGGGTACCATGCAATATGACTTCAAAGGGTCTTCATTTGCTCACCGAACCTCTCCAATCCTATCACTGCTGCTTTTATGCCCCTGTACACACGCTTGATTCTCTTTCGGAGACATAGCAAGCCATAGGTTTTAAGATAATTTCTAGTCAGGTACATTCTTAGGCGTTTAATATGGGGTGTTGAGTCCATTTCGTTGAGCAAGGAGTAGCTCTTGTCTATTACATATTTGGCTTAAGGAACTTTATCTGTGCTCATTTCAATCTCTGGTTTTATGCAGCACCCCAACTCACCTTTCCCCTTAAGCAAGCATAAGTTGGTTTTCTAAATTTGAGACTCTGTTCTCTTTTGTAATCCAGTTCCTGTGTAGCCAAGTTTACATTCCGTGTATTAGTGATATCTTATGATGTTTCTTTTTCTGTGTGACTTATTTCAGATAGAATCATCATACCTGAATCCACTCATTATGCTGCTACGGGCCTGATGACATAGATTTCATTGCTGAGTGATATTGCATTGTACGTAAGTACCACAACTTTTTTATGCATTTTTCACTTTCTGCGATATTGAAGTTGTACCATAAACGAGGTTCTTGTAAACAGAGCCGTCCCAAACTTTGGGGTGGCTGTGTCTTTTTGATTTTAATTTCCCTAAGCTATAGGACCATAAGTGGAAGTGCCCTAGGCTCTGTTGCTTTGTTTCTTAGATGTTTCAGGAAACACCATACACTTCTCCGGAGTGGCTGTTGGCAATATACATTCCGCCCATCAGCATAACAAGGTTCCCAGTTCTCCATGGCCTGTCCTGCCTTTCTGGATTTTACACTTTTTTCAGATGGCCCTTTTGACCGGGGGGAAGTGAGACGTCATTGTAGTGCAGATTTCATTTGCAAGCTTGCTTGGTTGGCCGAAAAGGGCATATGCGTTTTTTCCTGAATATATTCAGGAAAAAACGCATATGCCCTTTTTGGCCAAGTGCATCATTGTCGACCTTCTGCCTCTTTTCCTATGCTTTAAATGCAATTCCAGTCTACCTCCTGAAATCGGTTTCCTGCAATTCTGCCCGGCTTTCAAGTCCTCTTGGCAGCCTTACTTCAGTATATTTTTGGATGATAGCTGTCATTTATAACTCTGCAGGTTTGTGAATTACAGTGCCCCTGAGCTCCTTTCTTCAACTCGCTTTCTTGTGAGCTGGCCGCAACACCGCAGGATTGCTTCAGGCCCTAATCTGGTTCCGGCACAGCACGATGAGCCTTTGGTTAATTCCTCTTCCTGGTGGGAAATGAGAGTTAAATTTGCCCGTCCAGACACCTCCAGCTAGTCTCTCATTGGTTCTCCCTATTCCTGTTCATCTTCCACAGAAATTGCAAACTGGGCCAAACAGGAGGTTAAAGGCACTGACTCTCCAAGTCGGGAGAGTGTTAGTAAAGCATCTGGAATGTTGCACCCGAGTACCACGGGACGAGAACTGAGACATATTGGAACACATCTCCCAATCACACGTTTGATCATACTCTGGGTTCCACATGCATTTGTAGCTGAAGGAAGAATCCCTTAAACCTGGAGAGTTTAGACCCGTGGAACGGGTACCATGCAATATGACTTCAAAGGGTGTTCATTTGCTCACCGAACCTCTCCAATCCTATCACTCCTGCGTTTATGCCGCTGTACACACGCTTGATTCTCTTTTGGAGACATAGCAATCCATAGGTTTTACGATACTTACTAGTCAGGTACATTCTTAGGTGTTTAATATGGGGTGTTGGGTCCATTTCGTTGAGCAAGGAGTAGCTCTTGTCTATTCCATATTTGGCTTAAGGAACTTTCTGTGTGCTCATTTCAATCTCTGGTTTTATGCAGCACCCCAACTCACCTTTCCCCTTAAGCAAGCATAAGTTGGTTTTCTAAATTTGAGACCCTATTCTGTTTTGTAATTCACTTCCTGTTTAGCCAAGTTTACATTCCGTGTATTAGTGATATCTTATGATGTTTCTTTTTCTGTGTCACTTATTTCAGATAGAATCATCATACCTGAATCCACTCATTATGCTGCTACGGGCCTGATGACATAGATTTCATTGCTGAGTGATATTGCATTGTACGTAAGTACCACAACTTCTTTATCCATTTTTCATTTTCTGCGATATTGAACTTGTACCGTAAACGAGGTTCTTGTAAACAGAGCCGTCCCAAATTTTGGGGTGGCTGTGTCTTTTTGATTTTAATTTCCCTAAGCTATAGGACCATAAGTGGAAGTGCCCTAGGCTCTGTTGCTTTGTTTTTTAGATTTTTCAGGAAACACCATACACTTCTCCAGAGTGGCTGTTGGCAATTTACATCCCGCCCATCAGCATAACAAGGCTCCCAGTTCTCCATTGCCTGTCGTGACTTTCTGGATTTTACACTTTTTTCAGATAGCCCTTTTGACTGGCGATAAGTGAGACTTCATTGTAGTGCAGATTTCCTTTGCAAGCTTGCTTGGTTGGCCAAAAATGGCATATGCGTTTTCTCCTGAATATACTCAGGAAAGAACACATACGCCCTTTTTGGCCAAGTGCATCATTGTCGACCTTCTGCCTCTTTTCCTATGCTTTAAATGCAATTCCAGTCTACCTCCTGAAATCGGTTTCCTGCAATTCTGCCCCGCTTTCAAGTCCTCTTGGCAGCCTTACTTCAGTATATTTTTGGATGATAGCTGTCATTTATAACTCTGCAGGTTTGTGAATTACAGTGCCCCTGAGCTCGTTTCTTCAACTCACTTTTTGTGAGCTGGCCGCAACACCACAGGATTGCTTCAGGCCCTAATCTGGTTCCGGCATGGCACGCTGAGCCTTTGGTTAATTCCTCTTCCTGGTGGGAAATGAGAGTTAAATTTGCACGTCCAGACACCTCCAGCTAGTCTCTCATTGGTTCTCCCTATTCCTGTTCATCTTCCGCGGAATTTGCAAACTGCGCCAAACAGGAGGTTAAAGGCACTGACTCTCCAAGTTGGGAGAGAGTTAGTAAAGCGTCTGGAATGTTGCACCCGAGTACCAGGGGACGAGAACCGAGACATATTGGAACACGTCTCCCGATCACATGGTTGATCATACTCTGGGTTCCACATGCATGTTGTAGCTGAAGGAAGAATCCCTTAAACCTGGATAGTTGAGACCCGTGGAATGGGTACCATGCAATATGACTTCAAAGGGTCTTCGTTTGCTCAGCGAACCTCTCCAATCCTATCACTGCTGCGTTTATGCCCCTGTACACACGCTTGATTCTCTATCAGAGACATAGCAATCCATAGGTTTTAAGATGCTTACTAGTGAGGTACATTCTTAGGCGTTTAATATGGGGTTTTGAGTCCATTTCGTTGAGCAAGGAGTAGCTCTTGTCTATTACATATTTGGCTTAAGGAACTTTATCTGTGCTCATTTCAATCTCTGGTTTTATGCAGCACCCCAACTCACCTTTCCCCTTAAGCAAGCATAAGTTGGTTTTCTAAATTTGAGACCCTGTTCTCTTTTGTAATCCAGTTTATGTATAGCCAAGTTTACATTCCGTGTATTAGTGATATCTTATGATGTTTCTTTTTCTGGGTGACTTATTTCAGTTAGAATCATCATACCTGAGTCCACTCATTATGCTGCTACGGGCCTGATGACATAGATTTCATTGCTGAGTGATATTGCATTGTACGTAAGTACCACAACTTCTTTATCCATTTTTCGCTTTATGCGATATTGAAGTTGTACCATAAACGAGGTTCTTGTAAACAGAGCCGTCCCAAACTTTAGGGTGGCTGTGTCTTTTTGATTTTAATTTCCCTAAGCTATAGGACCATAAGTGGAAGTGCCCTAGGCTCTATTGCTTTGTTTTTTAGATGTTTCAGGAAACACCGTACACTTCTCCCGAGTGGCTGATGGCAATATACATGCCGCCCATCAGCATAACAAGGCTCCCAGTCCTCCATGGCCTGTCCTGCCTTTCTGGATTTTACACTTTTTTCAGTTGGCCCTTTTGACCGGGGGGAAGTGAGACGTCATTGTAGTGCAGATTTCCTTTGCAAGCTTGCTTGGTTGGCCAAAAAGGGCGTATGCGTTTTTTCCTGAATATAGTCAGTAAAAAACTTATATGCCCTTTTTGGGCAAGTGCATAATTGTCGACGTTCTGCCTCTTTTCCTATGTTTTAAATGCAATTCCAGTCTACCTCCTGAAATCGGTTTCCTGCAATTCTGCCCCGCTTTCAAGTCCTCTTGGAAGCCTTACTTCAGTATATTTTTGGACGATAGCTGTTATTTATAACTCTGCATGTTTGTGAATTACAGTGCCCCTGAGCTCCTTTCTTCAACTCGCTTTCTTGTGAGATGGCCGCAACACCGCAGGATTGCTTCAGGCCCAAATCTGGTTCCGGCACGGCACGCTGAGCCTTTGGTTAATTCCTCTTCCTGGTGGGAAATGAGAGTTAAATTTGCCCGTCCAGACACCTCCAGCTAGTCTCTAATTGGTTCTCCTTATTCCTGTTTATCTTCCGCAGAAATTGCAAACTGGGCCAAACAGGAGGTTAAAGGCACTCACTGTCCAAGTCGGGAGAGTGTTAGTAAAGCGTCTGGAATGTTGCACCCGAGTACCATGGGACAAGAACTGAGACATATTGGAACACATCTCCCGATCACATGGTTGATTGTACTCTGGGTTCCACATGCATGATTTAGCTGAAGGAAGAATCCCTTAAACCTGGAGAGTTGAGACCCGTGGAATGGGTACCATGCAATATGACTTCAAAGGGTCTTCATTTGCTCACCGAACCTCTCCAATCCTATCACTGCTGCTTTTATGCCCCTGTACACATGCTTGATTCTCTTTCGGAGACATAGCAAGCCATAGGGTTTAAGATACTTTCTAGTCAGGTACATTCTTAGGCGTTTAATATGGGGTGTTGAGTCCATTTCGTTGAGCAAGGAGTAGCTCTTGTCTATTACATATTTGGCTTAAGGAACTTTATCTGTGCTCATTTCAATCTCTGGTTTTATGCAGCACCCCAACTCACCTTTCCCCTTAAGCAAGCATAAGTTGGTTTTCTAAATTTGAGATCCTGTTCTCTTTTGTAATCCAGTTCCTGTGTAGCCAATTTTACATTCCGTGTATTAGTGATATCTTATGATGTTTCTTTTTCTTCTGACTTATTTCAGTTAGAATCATCATACCTGAATCCACTCATTATGCTGCATGGGCCTGATGACATAGATTTCATTGCTGAGTGATATTGCATTGTACGTAAGTACCACAACTTCTGTATCCATTTTTCTCTTTCTGCGATATTGAACTTGTCCCGTAAACGAGGTTCTTGTAAACAGAGCCGTCACAAACTTTGGGGAGGCTGTGTCTTTTTGATTTTAATTTCCCTAAGCAATGGGACCATAAGGGGAATTAACCTAGGCTCTGTTCCTTTGTTTTTTAGATGTTTCAGGAAACACCATACACTTCTCCCGAGTGGCTGTTGGCAATTTACATCCCGCCCATCAACATAACAAGGCTCCCAGTTCTCCATGGCCTGTCCTGCCTTTCTGGATTTTACACTTTTTTCAGATGACCCTTTTGACCGGGGGGAAGTGAGACTTCATTGTAGTGCAGATTCCCTTTGCAAGCTTGCTTGGTTGGCTAAAAAGTGCATATGCGTTTTTTCCTGAATATATTCAGGAAAAAACGCATACGCCCTTTTTGGGCAAGTGCATCATTGTGGACGTTCTGCCTCTTTTCCTATGCTTTAAATGCAATTCCAGTCTACCTCCTGAAATCGGTTTCCTGCAATTCTGCCCCGCTGTCAAGTCCTCTTGGCAGCCTTACTTCAGTATATTTTTGGACGATAGCTGTCATTTATAACTCTGCAGGTTTGTGAATTACAGTGCCCCTGAGCTCCTTTCTTCAACTCGCTTTCTTAAGAGCTGGCCGCAACACCGCAGGATTGCTTCAGGCCCTAATCTGGTTCCGGCACGGCACGCTGAGCCTTTGGTTAATTCCTCTTCCTGGTGGGAAATGAGAGTTAAATTTGCCCGTCCAGACACCTCCAGCTAGTCTCTCATTGGTTCTCCCTATTCCTGTTCATCTTCCGCAGAAATTGCAAACTGGGCCAAACAGGAGGTTAAAGGCACTGACTCTCCAAGTCGGGAGAGTGTTAGTAAAGCGTCTGGAATGTTGCACCCGAGTACCAGGGGACGAGAACTGAGACATATTGGAACACGTCTCCCGATCACACGGTTGATCATACTCTGGGTTCCACATGCAGGATTTAGCTGAAGGAAGAATCCTTTAAACCTGGAGAGTTGAGACCCGTGGAATGGGTACCATGCAATATGACTTCAAAGGGTGTTCATTTGCTCACCGAACCTCTCCAATCCTATCACTGCTGCGTTTATGCCCCCGTACACACGCTTGATTCTCTTTTGGAGACATAGCGATCCATAGGTTTTAAGATACTTACTAGTCAGGTACATTCTTAGACGTTTAATATGGGGTGTTGAGTCCATTTCGTTGAGCAAGGAGTAGCTCTTGTGTATTACATATTTGGCTTAAGGAACTTTATCTGTGCTCATTTCAATATCTGGTTTTATGCAGCACCCCAACTCACCTTTCCCCTTAAGCAAGCATAAGTTGTTTTTCTAAATTTGAGACCCTGTTGTGTTTTGTAATCCAGTTCCTGTGTAGCGAAGTTTACATTCCGTGTATTAATGATATCTTATGATGTTTCATTTTCTTGTGACTTATTTCAGTTAGAATCATCATACCTGAATCCACTCATTATGCTGCATGGGCCTGATGACATAGATTTCATTGCTGAGTGATATTGCATTGTACGTAAGTACCAAAACTTCTTTATCCATTTTTCACTTTCTGCATTATTGAACTTGTCCCGTAAATGAGTTTCTTGTAAACAGAGCCGTCCCAAACTTTGGGGTGGCTGTGTCTTTTTGATTTTAATTTCCCTAAGCTATAGGACCATAACTGGAAGTGCCCTAGGCTCTGTTGCTTTGTTTCTTAGATGTTTCAGGAAACACCATACACTTCTCCCAAGTGGCTGTTGGCAATTGACATCCCGCCCATCAGCATAACAAGGCTCCCAGTTCTCCATGGCCTGTCCTGCCTTTCTGGATTTTACACTTTTTTCAGATGGCCCTTTTGTCCGGGGGGAAGTGAGACTTCATTGTAGTGCAGATTTCCTTTGCAAGCTTGCTTGCTTGGCCAAAAAGGGCGTATGCGTTTTTCCCTGAATATATTCAGGAAAAAACGCATACGCCCTTTTTGGCCAAGTGCATCATTGTCGACGTTCTGCCTCTTTTCCTATGCTTTAAATGCAATTCCAGTCTACCTCTTGAATTCGGTTTCCTGCAATTCTGCCCCACTTTCAAGTCCTCTTGGCAGCCTTACTTCAGTATATTTTTGGACGATAGCTGTCATTTATAACTCTGCAGGTTTGTGAATTACAGTGCCCCTGAGCTCCTTTCTTCAACTCGCTTTCTTGTGAGCTGGCCGCAACACCACATGATTGCTTCAGGCCCTAATCTGGTTCCGGCATGGCACGCTGAGCCTTTGGATAATTCCTCTTCCTGGTGGGAAATGAGAGTTAAATTTGCCCGTCCAGACACCTCCAGCTAGTCTCTCATTGGTTCTCCCTATTCCTGTACATCTTCCGCGGAATTTGCAAACTGGGTCAAACAGGAAGTTAAAGGCATTGACTCTCCAAGTCAGGAGAGTGTTAGTATAGCGTCTAGAATATTGCACCCGAGTACCAGGGTATGAGAACTGAGAAATATTTGAACATGACTCCCGATCACACGGTTGATCATACTCTGGGTTCCACATGCATGTTTCAGCTGAAGGAACAATCCCTTAAACCTGGAGAGTTGAGACCCGTGGAATGGGTACCATGCAATATGACTTCAAAGGGTCTTCATTTGCTCACCGAACCTCTCCAATCCTATCACTCCTGCGTTTATGCCGCTGTACACACGCTTGATTCTCTTTTGGAGACATAGCAATCCATAGGTTTTACGATACTTACTAGTCAGGTACATTCGTAGGTGTTTAATATGGGGTGTTGGGTCCATTTCGTTGAGCAAGGAGTAGCTCTTGTCTATTCCATATTTGGCTTAAGGAACTTTCTGTGTGCTCATTTCAATCTCTGGTTTTATGCAGCACCCCAACTCACCTTTCCCCTTAAGCAAGCATAAGTTGGTTTTCTAAATTTGAGACCCTATTCTGTTTTGTAATTCACTTCCTGTTTAGCCAAGTTTACATTCCGTGTATTAGTGATATCTTATGATGTTTCTTTTACTGTGTCACTTATTTCAGATAGAATCATCATACCTGAATCCACTCATTATGCTGCTACGGGCCTGATGACATAGATTTCATTGCTGAGTGATATTGCATTGTACGTAAGTACCACAACTTCTTTATCCATTTTTCATTTTCTGCGATATTGAACTTGTACCGTAAACGAGGTTCTTGTAAACAGAGCCGTCCCAAATTTTGGGGTGGCTGTGTCTTTTTGATTTTAATTTCCCTAAGCTATAGGACCATAAGTGGAAGTGCCCTAGGCTCTGTTGCTTTGTTTTTTAGATTTTTCAGGAAACACCATACACTTCTCCAGAGTGGCTGTTGGCAATTTACATCCCGCCCATCAGCATAACAAGGCTCCCAGTTCTCCATTGCCTGTCGTGACTTTCTGGATTTTACACTTTTTTCAGATAGCCCTTTTGACTGGCGATAAGTGAGACTTCATTGTAGTGCAGATTTCCTTTGCAAGCTTGCTTGGTTGGCCAAAAATGGCATATGCGTTTTCTCCTGAATATACTCAGGAAAGAACACATACGCCCTTTTTGGCCAAGTGCATCATTGTCGACCTTCTGCCTCTTTTCCTATGCTTTAAATGCAATTCCAGTCTACCTCCTGAAATCGGTTTCCTGCAATTCTGCCCCGCTTTCAAGTCCTCTTGGCAGCCTTACTTCAGTATATTTTTGGATGATAGCTGTCATTTATAACTCTGCAGGTTTGTGAATTACAGTGCCCCTGAGCTCGTTTCTTCAACTCACTTTTTGTGAGCTGGCCGCAACACCACAGGATTGCTTCAGGCCCTAATCTGGTTCCGGCATGGCACGCTGAGCCTTTGGTTATTTCCTCTTCCTGGTGGGAAATGAGAGTTAAATTTGCACGTCCAGACACCTCCAGCTAGTCTCTCATTGGTTCTCCCTATTCCTGTTCATCTTCCGCGGAATTTGCAAACTGCGCCAAACAGGAGGTTAAAGGCACTGACTCTCCAAGTTGGGAGAGAGTTAGTAAAGCGTCTGGAATGTTGCACCCGAGTACCAGGGGACGAGAACCGAGACATATTGGAACACGTCTCCCGATCACATGGTTGATCATACTCTGGGTTCCACATGCATGTTGTAGCTGAAGGAAGAATCCCTTAAACCTGGATAGTTGAGACCCGTGGAATGGGTACCATGCAATATGACTTCAAAGGTTCTTCATTTGCTCACCGAACCTCTCCAATCCTATCACTGCTGCGTTTATGCCCCTGTACACACGCTTGATTCTCTTTCGGAGACCTAGTAATCCATAGCTTTTAAGATACTTTCTAGTCAGCTACATTCTTAGGCGTTTAATATGGGGTGTTGAGTCCATTTCGTTTAGGAAGGAGTAGCTCTTGTGTATTACATATTTGGCTTAAGGAACTTTATCTGTGCTCATTTCAATCTCTGGTTTTATGCAGCACCCCAACTCACCTTTCCCCTTAAGCAAGCATAAGTTGATTTTCTAAATTTGAGACCCTGTTGTGTTTTATAATCCAGTTCCTGTGTAGCCAAGTTTACATTCCGTGTATTAGTGATATCTTATGATGTGTGTTTTTCTGTGTGACTTATTTTAGTTAGAATCATCATACCTGAATCCACTCATTATGCTGCTACGGGCCTGATGACATAGATTTCATTGCTGAGTGATATTGCCTTGTACGTAAGTACCACAACTTCTTTATCCATTTTTCGCTTTCTGCAATATTGAACTTGTACCGTAAACGAGGTTCTTGTAAACAGAGCCGTCCCAAACTTTGGGGTGGCTGTGTCTTTTTTATTTTAATTTCCCTAAGCTATAGGACCATATGTGGAAGTGCCCTAGGCTCTGTTGCTTTGTTTTTTAGATGTTTCAGGCAACACCATACACTTCTCCCAAGTGGCTGTTGGCAATTTACATCCCGCCCATCAGCATAACAAGGCTCCCAGTTCTCCATGGCCTGTCCTGCCTTTCTGGATTTTACACTTTTTTCAGATGGCCCTTTTGACCATGGGGAAGTGAGACTTCATTGTAGTGCAGATTTCCTTTGCAAGCTTGCTTGGTTGGCCAAAAAGGGCGTATGCGTTTTTTCCTGAATATATTCAGGGAAAAACGCATACGCCCTTTTTGGCCAAGTGCATCATTGTCGACTTTCTGACTCTATTCCTATGCTTTAAGTGCAATTCCAGTCTACCTCCTGAAATCGGTTTCCTGCAATTCTGCCCCGCTTTCAAGTCCTCTTGGCAGCCTTACTTCAGTATATTTTTGGACGATAGCTGTCATTTATAACTCTGCAGGTTTGTGAATTACAGTGCCCCTGAGCTCCTTTCTTCAACTCGTTTTCTTGTGAGCTGGCCGCAACACCGCAGGATTGCTTCAGGCCCTAATCTGGTTCCAGCACGGCACGCTGAGCCTTTGGTTAATTCCTCTTCCTGGTGGGAAATGAGAGTTAAATTTGCCCGTCCAGACAACTCCAGCTAGTCTCTCATTGGTTCTCCCTATTCCTGTTCATCTTCCGCAGAAATTGCAAACTAGCCCAAACAGGAGGTTAAAGGCACTGACTCTCCAAGTCGGGAGAGTGTTAGTAAAGCGTCTGGAATGTTGCACCCGAGTACCAGGGGACGAGAACTGAGACATATTGGAACACGTCTCCCGATCACATGGTTGATCATACTCTGGGTTCCACATGCATGTTTTAGCTGAAGGAAGAATCCCTTAAACGTGGAGAGTTGAGACCCGTGGAATGGGTACCATGTAATGTGACTTCAAAGGGTCTTCATTTGTTCACCGAACCTCTCCAATCCTATCACTGCTGCGTTTATGCCCCTGTACACACGCTTGATTCTCTTTTGGAGACATAGCAATACATAGGTTTTAAGATACTTACTAGTCAGGTACATTCTTAGGCGTTTAATATGGGATGTTGAGCCCATTTCGTTGAGCAAGGAGTAGCTCTTGTGTATTACATATTTTGCTTAAGAAACTTTATCTGTGCTCATTTCAATCTCTGGTTTTATGCAGCACCCCAACTCACCTTTCCCCTTAAGCAAGCATAAGTTGGTTTTCTAAATTTGAGACCCTGTTCTCTTTTGTAATCCAATTCCTGTGTAGCCAAGTTTACATTCCGTATATTAGTGATATCTTATGATGTTTGATTTTCTGTGTGACTTATTTCACATAGAATCATCATACCTGAATCCACTCATTATGCTGCTACGGGCCTGATGACATAGATTTCATTGCTGAGTGATATTGCCTTGTACGTAAGTACCACAACTTCTTTATCCATTTTTCGCTTTCTGCAATATTGAACTTGTACCGTAAACGAGGTTCTTGTAAACAGAGCCGTCCCAAACTTTGGGGTGGCTGTGTCTTTTTTATTTTAATTTCCCTAAGCTATAGGACCATATGTGGAAGTGCCCTAGGCTCTGTTGCTTTGTTTTTTAGATGTTTCAGGAAACACCATACACTTCTCCCAAGTGGCTGTTGGCAATTTACATCCCGCCCATCAGCATAACAAGGCTCCCAGTTCTCCATGGCCTGTCCTGCCTTTCTGGATTTTACACTTTTTTCAGATGGCCCTTTTGACCATGGGGAAGTGAGACTTCATTGTAGTGCAGATTTCCTTTGCAAGCTTGCTTGGTTGGCCAAAAAGGGCGTATGCGTTTTTTCCTGAATATATTCAGGAAAAAACGCATATGCCCTTTTTGGCCAAGTGCATCATTGTCGACTTTCTGACTCTTTTCCTATGCTTTAAGTGCAATTCCAGTCTACCTCCTGAAATCGGTTTCCTGCAATTCTGCCCCGCTTTCAAGTCCTCTTGGCAGCCTTACTTCAGTATATTTTTGGACGATAGCTGTCATTTATAACTCTGCAGGTTTGTGAATTACAGTGCCCCTGAGCTCCTTTCTTCAACTCGCTTTCTTGTGAGCTGGCTACAACACCGCAGGGTTGTTTCAGGCCCTGATCTGGTTCCGGCACGGCACGCTAAACGTTTGGTTAATTCCTCTTCCTGGTGGGAAATGAGAGTTAAATTTGCCCGTCCAGACACCTCCAGCTAGTCTCTCATTGGTCCTCCCTATTCCTGTTCATCTTCCGCAGAAATTGCAAACTGGGCCAAACAGGAGGTTAAAGGCACTGACTCTCCAAGTCGGGAGAGTGTTAGTAAAGCGTCTGGAATGTTGCACCCGAGTACCAGGGGACGAGAACTGAGACATATTGGAACACGTCTCCCGATCACACGGTTGATCATACTCTGGGTTCCACATGCATGATTTAGCTGAAGGAAGAATCCCTTAAACCTGGAGCGTTGAGACCCGTGGAATGGGTACCATGCAATATGACTTCAAAGGGTCTTCATTTGCTCACCGAACCTCTCCAATCCTATCACTGCTGCGTTTATTCCCCCTGTACACATGCTTGATTCTCTTTCGGAGACATAGTGATCCATAGGTTTTAAGATACTTACTAGTCAGGTACATTCTTAGGCATTTAATATGGGGTGTTGAGTACATTTCGTTGAGCAAGGAGTAGCTCTTGTCTGTTACATATTTGGCTTAAGGAACTTTATCTGTGCTTATTTCAATCTCTGGTTTTATGCAGCACCCCAACTCACCTTTCCCCTTAAGCAAGCATAAGTTGGTTTTCTAAATTTGAGACCCTGTTCTATTTTGTAATCCAGTTACTGTGTAGCCAAGTTTACATTCCGTGTATTAGTGATATCTTATGATGTTTCTTTTCCTGTGTGACTTATTTCAGTTAGAATCATCATACCTGAATCCACTCATTATGCTGCTACGGGCCTGATGACATAGATTTCATTGCTGAGTGATATTGCATTGTACGTAAGTACCACAACTTCTTTATCCATTTTTCACTTTCTGCGATATTGAACTAGTCCCGTAAACGAGTTTCTTGTAAACGGAGCCGTCCCAAACTTAGGGGTGGCTGTGTCTTTTTGATTTTAATTTCCCTAAGCTATAGGGCCATAAGTGGAAGTGCCCTAGGCTCTGTTTCTTTTTTTTTAGATGTTTCAGGAAACACCATACACTTCTCCCGAGTGGCTGTTGGCAATATACATCCCGCCCATCACCATAACAAGGCTCACACTTCTCCATGGCCTGTCCTGCCTTTTTGGATTTTACACTTTTTTCAGATGGCCCTTTTGACCGGGGGCAAGTGAGACTTCATTGTAGTGCAGATTTCATTTGCAAGCTTGCTTGGTTGGCCAAAAAGGGCGTATGCGTTTTTTCCTGAATATCTTCAGGAAAAAACGCATACGCCCTTTTTGGCCAAGTGCATCATTGTCGACGTTTTGCCTCTTTTCCTATGCTTTAAATGCAATTCCAGTGTACCTCCTAAAATTGGTTTCCTGCAATTCTGCCCCGCTTTCAAGTCCTCTTGGCAGCCTTACTTCAGTATATTTTTGGACGATAGCTGTCATTTATAACTGTGCAGGTTTGTGAATTACAGTGCCCCTGAGCTCCTTTCTTTAACTCGCTTTCTTGTGAGCTGGCTGCAACACCGCAGCATTGCTTCAGGCCCTAATCTGGTTCCAGCACGGCACGCTGAGCCTTTGGTTAATTCCTCTTCCTGGTGGGAAATGAGAGTTAAATTTGCCCGTCCAGACACCTCCAGCTGGTCTCTCATTGGTTCTCCCTATTCCTGTTCATCTTCCGCAGAAATTGCAAACTGGGCCAAACAGGAGGTTAAAGGCACTGACTCCCCAAGTCGGGAGAGTGTTAGCAAAGCATCTGGAATGTTGCACCCGAGTACCAGGGGACGAGAACTGAGACATATTGGAACACGTCTCCCGATCACACGGTTGATCATACTCTGGGTTCCACATGCATGATTTAGCTGAAGGAAGAATCCCTTAAACCTGGAGAGTTGAGACCCGTGGAATGGGTACCATGCAATATGACTTCAAAGGGTCTTCATTTGCTCACCGAACCTCTCCAATCCTATCACTGCGGCGTTTATGCCTCTGTACACATGCTTGATTCTCTTTCAGAGACATAGCAATCCATAGATTTTAAGATACTTACTAGTCAGGTAAATTCTTAGGCGTTTAATATGGGGTGTTGAGTCCATTTCGTTGAGAAAGGAGTAGCTCTTGTCTATTACATATTTGGCTTAAGGAACTTTATCTGTGCTCATTTCAATCTCTGGTTTTATGCGGCACCCCAACTCACCTTTCCCCTTAAGCAAGCATAAGTTGTTTTTCTAAATTTGAGACCCTGTTGTGTTTTGTAATCCAGTTCCTGTGTAGCCAAGTTTACATTCCGTGTATTAGTGATATCTTATGACGTTTCTTTTTCTGTGTGACTTATTTCAGTTAGAATCATCATACCTGAATCCACTCATTATGCTGCTACGGGCGTGATGACATAGATTTCATTGCTGATTGATATTACATTGTACGTAAGTACCTCAACTTCTTTATCCATTTTTCACTTTCTGCGATATTGTACTTGTACCGTCAACAAGGTTCTTGTAAACAGAGTCATCCCAAACTTTGGGGTGGCTGTGTCTTTTTCATTTTAATTTCCCTAAGCTATAGGACCATAACTGGAAGTGCCCTAGGCTCTGTTGCTTTGTTTCTTAGATGTTTCAGGAAACACCATACACTTCTCCCGAGTGGCTGTTGGCAATTTACATCCCGCCCATCAGCATAACAAGGCTCCCAGTTCTCCATGGCCTGTTCTGCCTTTCTGGATTTTACACTTTTTTCAGATGGCCCTTTTGACCGGGGGGAAGTGAGACTTCATTGTAGTGCAGATTTCCTTTGCAAGCTTGCTTGGTTGGCCAAAAATTGCGTATGCGTTTTTTCCTGAATATATTCAGGAAAAAACGCATACGCACTTTTTCCCCAAGTGCATCATTGTCGACGTTCTGACTATTTTCCTATGCTTTAAGTGCAATTCCAGTCTACCTCCTGAAATCGGTTTCCTGCAATTCTGCCCCGCTTTCAAGTCCTCTTGGCAGCCTTACTTCAGTATATTTTTGGACGATAGCTGTCATTTATAACTCTGCAGGTTTGTGAATTACAGTGCCCCTGAGCTCCTTTCTTCAACTCGCTTTCTTGTGAGCTGGCCGCAACACCGCAGGATTGCTTCAGGCCCTAATCTAGTTCCAGAACGGCACGCTGAGCCTTTGGTTAATTCCTCTTCCTAGTGGGAAATGAGAGTTAAATTTGCCCGTCCAGACACCTCCAGCTAGTCTCTCATTCGTTCTCTCTATTCCTGTTCATCTTCCGCAGAAATTGTAAAGTGGGCCAAACAGGAGGTTAAAGGCACTGACTCTCCAAATCGGGAGAGTGTTAGTAAAGCGTCTGGAATGTTGCACCCGAGTACCAGAGGACGAGAACTGAGACATACTGGAACACGTCTCCCGATCACACAGTTGATCATACTCTGGGTTCCACATGCATGATTTAGCTGAAGGAAGAATCCCTTAAACCTGGAGAGTTGAGACCCTTGGAATGGATACCATGCAATGTGACTTCAAAGGGTCTTCATTTGCTCACTGAACCTCTCCAATCCTATCACTGCTGCGTTTATGCCCCTGTACACACGCTTGATTCTCTTTCGGAGACATAGCGATCCATAGGTTTTAAGATACTTACTAGTCAGGTACATTCTTAGGCATTTAATATGGGGTGTTGAATCCATTTCATTGAGCAAGGAGTAGCTCTTGTCTATTCCATATTTGGCTTAAGGAACTTTATCTGTGCTCATTTCAATCTCTGGTTTTATGCAGCACCCCAACTCACCTTTCCCCTTAAGCAAGCATAAGTTGGTTTTCTAAATTTGAGACCCTGTTCTGATTTGTAATCCAGTTCCTGTGTAGCCAAGTTTACATTCCGTGTATTAATGATATCTTATGATGTTTCTTTTTCTTGTGACTTATTTCAGTTAGAATCATCATACCTGAATCCACTCATTATGCTGCTACGGGCCTGATGACATAGATTTCATTGCTGAGAGATATTGCATTGTACGTAAGTACCAAAACTTCTTTATCCATTTTTCACTATCTGCGATATTGAACTTGTCCCGTAAATGAGGTTCTTGTAAACAGAGCCATCCCAAATTTTGGGGTGGCTGTGTCTTTTTGATTTTAATTTCCCTAAGCAATGGGACCATAAGGGGAATTAACCTAGGCTCTGTTGCTTTGTTTTTTAGATGTTTCAGGAAACACCATACACTTCTCCCAAGTGGCTGTTGGCAATTTACATCCCGCCCATCAGCATAACAAGGCTCCCAGTTCTCCATGGCCTGTCCTGCCTTTCTTGATTTTATACTTTTTTCAGATGGCCCTTTTGACTGGGGGGAAGTAAGACTTCATTGTAGTGCAGATTTCCTTTGCAAGCTTGCTTGGTTGGCCAAAAAGGGCGTATGCGTTTTTTCCTGAATATATTCAGGAAAAAACGCATAAGCCCTTTTTGGCCAAGTGCATCATTGTCGACGTTCCGACTATTTTCCTATGCTTTAAGTGCAATTCCAGTCTACCTCCTGAAATCGGTTTCCTGCAATTCTGCCCCGCTTTCAAGTCCTCTTGGCAGCCTTACTTCAGTATATTTTTGGACGCTAGATGTCATTTATAACTCTGCAGGTTTGTGAATTACAGTGCCCCTGAGCTCCTTTCTTCAACTCGCTTTCTTGTGAGCTGGCCGCAACACCGCAGGATTGCTTCAGGCCCTAATCTGGTTCCGGCAGGGCACGCTGAGCCTTTGGTTAATTCCTCTTCCTGGTCGGAAATGAGAGTTAAATTTGCCCGTCCAGACACCTCCAGCTAGTCTCTCATTGGTTCTCTCTATTCCTGTTCATCTTCCGCAGAAATTGTAAACTGGGCCAAACAGGAGGTTAAAGGCACTGACTCTCCAAGTCGGGAGAGTGTTAGTAAAGTGTCTGGAATGTTGCACCCGAGTACCAGGGGACGAGAACTGAGACATATTGGAACACGTCTTCCGATCACATGGTTGATCATACTCTGGGTTCCACATGCATTTTTTAGCTGTAGGAAGAATCCCTTAAACCTGGAGAGTTGAGACCCGTGGAATGCGTACCATGCAATATGACTTCAAAGGGTCTTCATTTGCTCACCAAACCTCTCCAATCCTATCACTGCTGCATTTATGCCCCTGTACACACGCTTGATTCTCTTTCAGAGACATAGCAATCCTAAGGTTTTAAGATACTTACTAGTCAGGTACATTATTAGGCGTTTAATATGGGGTGTTGAGTCCATTTCGTTGAGCAAGGACTAGCTCTTTTCTATTCCATATTTGGCTTAAGGAACTTTATCTGTGCTCATTTCAATCTCTGGTTTTATGCAGCACCCCAACTCACCTTTCCCCTTAAGCAAGCATAATTTGGTTTTCTAAATTTGAGACCCTGTTCTGTTTTGTAATCCAGTTCCTGTGTAGCCAAGTTTACATTCCGTGTATTAGTGATATCTTATGATGTTTCTTTTTCTGTGTGACTTATTTCAGTTAGATTCATCATAGCTGAATCCACTCATTATGCTGCTACGGGCCTGATGACATAGATTTCATTGCTGAGTGATATTGCATTGTACGTAAGTAGCACAAATTCTTTATCCATTTTTCACTTTCTGCGATATTGAACTTGTACCATAAACGAAGTTCTTGTAAACAGAGCTGTCCCAAACTTTGGCGTGGCTGTGGCTTTTTTATTTTAATTTCCCTAAGCTATAGGACCATAAGTGGAAGTGCCCTAGGCTCTGATGCTTTGTTTTTTAGATGTTTCAGGAAACACCATACCTTTCTCCCCAGTGGCTGTTGGCAATTTACATCCCGCCCATCAGCATAACAAGGCTTCCAGTTCTCCATGGCCTGTCCTGACTTTCTGGATTTTACACTTTTTTCAGATGGCCCTTTTGAGCAGGGTTAAGTGAGACTTCATTGTAGTGCAGATTTCCATTGTAAGCTTGCTTGGTTGGCCAAAAAGGGCGTATGCGTTTTTTCCTGAATATATTCAGGAAAAAAAGCATACGCCCTTTTTGGCCAAGTGCATCATTGTCCACGTTCTGCCTCTTTTCCTATGCTTTAAATGCAATTCCAGTCTACCTCCTGAAATCGGTTTCCTGCAATTCTGCCCCGCTTTCAAGTCCTCTTGGCAGCCTTACTTCAGTATATTTTTGGACGATAGCTGTCATTTATAACTCTGCAGGTGTGTGAATTACAGTGCCCCTGAGCTCCTTTCTTCAACTCGCTTTCTTGTGAGCTGGCCGCAACACCGCAGGATTGCTTCAGGCCCTAATCTGGTTCCGGCAAGGCACGCTGAGCCTTTGGTTAATTCCTCTTCCTGGTGGGAAATGGGAGTTAAATTTGCCCGTCCAGACACCTCCAGCTAGTCTCTCATTGGTTCTCCCTATTCCTGTTCATCTTCCGCGGAATTTGCAAACTGGGCCAAACAGGACGTTAAAGGAACAGACTCTCCAAGTCGGGAGAGTGTTAGTAAAGCGTCTGGAATGTTGCACCCGAGTACCAGGGGACGAGAACTGAGACATATTTCAACACGTCTCCCGATCACACGGTTGATCATACTCTGGGTTCCACATGCATGTTTTAGCTGAAGGAAGAATCCCTTAAACTTGGAGAGTTGAGACCCGTGGAATGGGTACCATGCAATATGACTTCAAAGGGTCTTCATTTGGTCACCCAACCTCTCCAATCCTATCACTGCTGCGTTTATGGCCCTGTACTCATGCTTGGTTCTCTTTCAGAGACATAGCAATCCATAGGTTTTAAGATACTTACTAGTCAGGTACATTATAAGGCGTTTAACATGGGGTTTTGAGTCCATTTCGTTGAGCAAGGAGTAGCTCTTGTCTATTACATATTTGGCTTAAGGAACTTTATCTGTGCTCATTTCAATCTCTGGTTTTATGCAGCACCCCAACTCACCTTTCCCCTTAAGCAAGCATAAGTTGGTTTTCTAAATTTGAGACCCTGTTCTGTTTTGTAATCCAGTTCCTGTGTAACCAAGGTTACATTCCGTGTATTAGTGATATCTTATGATGTTTCTTTTTCTGTGTGACTTATTTCAGTTAGAATCATCATACCTGAATCCACTCATTATGCTGTTACGGGCATGATGACATAGATTTCATTGCTGAGTGATATTGCATTGTACGTAAGTACCACAACATCTTTATCCATTTTTCACTTTCTGTGATATTGAACTTGTACCGTAAACGAGGTTCTTGTAATAAGAGCCGAACCAAATTTTGGGGTGGCTGTGTCTTTTTGATTTTAATTTCCCTAAGCTATAGGACCATAAGAGGATGTGCACTAGGCTCTGTTGCTTTGTTTTTTAGATGTTTCAGGAAACACCATACACTTCTCCCGAGTGGCTGTTGGCAATTTACATCCCGCCCATCAGCATAACAAGGCTCCCAGTTCTCCAACGCCTGTCCTGCCTTTCTGGATTTTAAACTTTTTTCAGATGGCCCTTTTGACTGCGGGGAAGTGAGACTTCATTGTAGTGCAGATTTCCTTTGCAAGCTTGCTTGGTTGGCCAAAAAGGGCGTATGCGTTTTATCCTGAATATATTCAGGAAAAAACGCATACGCACTTTTTGGCCAAGTGCATCATTGTGCAAGTTCTGCCTCTTTTCCTATGCTTTAAATGCAATTCCAGTCTACCTCCTGAAATCGGTTTCCTGCAATTCTGCCCCGCTTTCAAGTCCTCTTGGCAGCCTTACCTCAGTATATTTTTGAACGATAACTGTCATTTATAACTCTGCAGGTTTGTGAATTACAGTGCCCCTGAGCTCCTTTCTTCAACTCGCTTTCTTTTGAGCTGTCCGCCAACACCGCAGGATTGCTTCAGGCCCTAATCTGGTTCTGGCATGGCACGCTGAGCCTTTGCTTAATTCCTCTTCCTGGTGGGAATAGGGAGTTAAATTTGCCCGTCCAGACACCTCCAGCTAGTCTCTTATTGGTTCTCCCTATTCCTGTTCATCTTCCACAGAAATTGCAAACTGGGCCAAACAGGAGGTTAAAGGCACTGACTCTCCAAGTGGGGAGAGTGTTAGTAAAGCGTCTGGAATGTTGCACCCGAGTACCAGGGGACGAAAACTGAGACATATTAGAACACGTCTCCCAATCACACGGTTGATCATACTCTGGGCTCCACATGCATGTTTTAGCTGAAGGAAGAATCCCTTAAACCTGGAGAGTTGAGACCCGTGGAATGGGTACCACACCATGTGATTTCAAAGGGTCTTCATTTGCTCACCGAAACTCTCCAATCCTATCACTGCTGCGTTTATGCCCCTGTACACACGCTTGATGCTCTTACGGAGACATAGCGATCCATAGGTTTTAAGATACTTACTAGTCAGGTACATTCTTAGGCATTTAATATGGGGTGTTGAATCCATTTCATTGAGCAAGGAGTAGCTCTTGTCTATTCCATATTTGGCTTAAGGAACTTTATCTGTGCTCATTTCAATCTCTGGTTTTATGCAGCACCCCAACTCACCTTTCCCCTTAAGCAAGCATAAGTTGGTTTTCTAAATTTGAGACACTGTTCTGTTTTGTAATCCAGTTCCTGTGTAGCCAAGTTTACATTCCGTGTATTAATGATATCTTATGATGTTTCTTTTTCTTGTGACTTATTTCAGTTAGAATCATCATACCTGAATCCACTCATTATGCTGCTACGGGCCTGATGACATAGATTTCATTGCTGAGAGATATTGCATTGTACGTAAGTACCAAAACTTCTTTATCCATTTTTCACTATCTGCGATATTGAACTTGTCCCGTAAATGAGGTTCTTGTAAACAGAGCCATCCCAAATTTTGGGGTGGCTGTGTCTTTTTGATTTTAATTTCCCTAAGCAATGGGACCATAAGGGGAATTAACCTAGGCTCTGTTGCTTTGTTTTTTAGATGTTTCAGGAAACACCATACACTTCTCCCAAGTGGCTGTTGGCAATTTACATCCCGCCCATCAGCATAACAAGGCTCCCAGTTCTCCATGGCCTGTCCTGCCTTTCTTGATTTTATACTTTTTTCAGATGGCCCTTTTGACTGGGGGGAAGTAAGACTTCATTGTAGTGCAGATTTCCTTTGCAAGCTTGCTTGGTTGGCCAAAAAGGGCGTATGCGTTTTTTCCTGAATATATTCAGGAAAAAACGCATACGCCCTTTTTGGCCAAGTGCATCATTTTCGACGTTCTGACTATTTTCCTATGCTTTAAGTGCAATTCCAGTCTACCTCCTGAAATCGGTTTCCTGCAATTCTGCCCCGCTTTCAAGTCCTCTTGGCAGCCTTACTTCAGTATATTTTTGGACGCTAGATGTCATTAATAACTCTGCAGGTTTGTGAATTACAGTGCCCCTGAGCTCCTTTCTTCAACTCGCTTTCTTGTGAGCTGGCCGCAACACCGCAGGATTGCTTCAGGCCCTAATCTGGTTCCGGCAGGGCACGCTGAGCCTTTGGTTAATTCCTCTTCCTGGTCGGAAATGAGAGTTAAATTTGCCCGTCCAGACACCTCCAGCTAGTCTCTCATTGGTTCTCTCTATTCCTGTTCATCTTCCACAGAAATTGTAAACTGGGCCAAACAGGAGGTTAAAGGCACTGACTCTCCAAGTCGGGAGAGTGTTAGTAAAGTGTCTGGAATGTTGCACCCGAGTACCAGGGGACGAGAACTGAGACATATTGGAACACGTCTTCCGATCACATGGTTGATCATACTCTGGGTTCCACATGCATTTTTTAGCTGTAGGAAGAATCCCTTAAACCTGGAGAGTTGAGACCCGTGGAATGCGTACCATGCAATATGACTTCAAAGGGTCTTCATTTGCTCACCAAACCTCTCCAATCCTATCACTGCTGCATTTATGCCCCTGTACACACGCTTGATTCTCTTTCAGAGACATAGCAATCCTAAGGTTTTAAGATACTTACTAGTCAGGTACATTCTTAGGCGTTTAATATGGGGTGTTGAGTCCATTTCGTTGAGCAAGGACTAGCTCTTTTCTATTCCATATTTGGCTTAAGGAACTTTATCTGTGCTCATTTCAATCTCTGGTTTTATGCAGCACCCCAACTCACCTTTCCCCTTAAGCAAGCATAATTTGGTTTTCTAAATTTGAGACCCTGTTCTGTTTTGTAATCCAGTTCCTGTGTAGCCAAGTTTACATTCCGTGTATTAGTGATATCTTATGATGTTTCTTTTTCTGTGTGACTTATTTCAGTTAGATTCATCATAGCTGAATCCACTCATTATGCTGCTACGGGCCTGATGACATAGATTTCATTGCTGAGTGATATTGAATTGTACGTAAGTAGCACAAATTCTTTATCCATTTTTCACTTTCTGCGATATTGAACTTGTACCATAAACGAAGTTCTTGTAAACAGAGCTGTCCCAAACTTTGGCGTGGCTGTGGCTTTTTTATTTTAATTTCCCTAAGCTATAGGACCATAAGTGGAAGTGCCCTAGGCTCTGATGCTTTGTTTTTTAGATGTTTCAGGAAACACCATACCTTTCTCCCCAGTGGCTGTTGGCAATTTACATCCCGCCCATCAGCATAACAAGGCTCCCAGTTCTCCATGGCCTGTCCTGACTTTCTGGATTTTACACTTTTTTCAGATGGCCCTTTTGAGCAGGGTTAAGTGAGACTTCATTGTAGTGCAGATTTCCATTGTAAGCTTGCTTGGTTGGCCAAAAAGGGCGTATGCGTTTTTTCCTGAATATATTCAGGAAAAAAAGCATACGCCCTTTTTGGCCAAGTGCATCATTGTCCACGTTCTGCCTCTTTTCCTATGCTTTAAATGCTATTCCAGTCTACCTCCTGAAATCGGTTTCCTGCAATTCTGCCCCGCTTTCAAGTCCTCTTGGCAGCCTTACTTCAGTATATTTTTGGACGATAGCTGTCATTTATAACTCTGCAGGTGTGTGAATTACAGTGCCCCTGAGCTCCTTTCTTCAACTCGCTTTCTTGTGAGCTGACCGCAACACCGCAGGATTGCTTCAGGCCCTAATCTGGTTCCGGCAAGGCACGCTGAGCCTTTGGTTAATTCCTCTTCCTGGTGGGAAATGGGAGTTAAATTTGCCCGTCCAGACACCTCCAGCTAGTCTCTCATTGGTTCTCCCTATTCCTGTTCATCTTCCGCGGAATTTGCAAACTGGGCCAAACAGGACGTTAAAGGAACAGACTCTCCAAGTCGGGAGAGTGTTAGTAAAGCGTCTGGAATGTTGCACCCGAGTACCAGGGGACGAGAACTGAGACATATTTCAACACGTCTCCCGATCACACGGTTGATCATACTCTGGGTTCCACATGCATGTTTTAGCTGAAGGAAGAATCCCTTAAACTTGGAGAGTTGAGACCCGTGGAATGGGTACCATGCAATATGACTTCAAAGGGTCTTCATTTGGTCACCCAACCTCTCCAATCCTATCACTGCTGCGTTTATGGCCCTGTACTCATGCTTGGTTCTCTTTCAGAGACATAGCAATCCATAGGTTTTAAGATACTTACTAGTCAGGTACATTATAAGGCGTTTAACATGGGGTTTTGAGTCCATTTCGTTGAGCAAGGAGTAGCTCTTGTCTATTACATATTTGGCTTAAGGAACTTTATCTGTGCTCATTTCAATCTCTGGTTTTATGCAGCACCCCAACTCACCTTTCCCCTTAAGCAAGCATAAGTTGGTTTTCTAAATTTGAGACCCTGTTCTGTTTTGTAATCCAGTTCCTGTGTAACCAAGGTTACATTCCGTGTATTAGTGATATCTTATGATGTTTCTTTTTCTGTGTGACTTATTTCAGTTAGAATCATCATACCTGAATCCACTCATTATGCTGTTACGGGCATGATGACATAGATTTCATTGCTGAGTGATATTGCATTGTACGTAAGTACCACAACATCTTTATCCATTTTTCACTTTCTGTGATATTGAACTTGTACCGTAAACGAGGTTCTTGTAATAAGAGCCGAACCAAATTTTGGGGTGGCTGTGTCTTTTTGATTTTAATTTCCCTAAGCTATAGGACCATAAGAGGATGTGCACTAGGCTCTGTTGCTTTGTTTTTTAGATGTTTCAGGAAACACCATACACTTCTCCCGAGTGGCTGTTGGCAATTTACATCCCGCCCATCAGCATAACAAGGCTCCCAGTTCTCCAACGCCTGTCCTGCCTTTCTGGATTTTAAACTTTTTTCAGATGGCCCTTTTGACTGCGGGGAAGTGAGACTTCATTGTAGTGCAGATTTCCTTTGCAAGCTTGCTTGGTTGGCCAAAAAGGGCGTATGCGTTTTATCCTGAATATATTCAGGAAAAAACGCATACGCACTTTTTGGCCAAGTGCATCATTGTGCAAGTTCTGCCTCTTTTCCTATGCTTTAAATGCAATTCCAGTCTACCTCCTGAAATCGGTTTCCTGCAATTCTGCCCCGCTTTCAAGTCCTCTTGGCAGCCTTACCTCAGTATATTTTTGAACGATAACTGTCATTTATAACTCTGCAGGTTTGTGAATTACAGTGCCCCTGAGCTCCTTTCTTCAACTCGCTTTCTTTTGAGCTGTCCGCCAACACCGCAGGATTGCTTCAGGCCCTAATCTGGTTCTGGCATGGCACGCTGAGCCTTTGCTTAATTCCTCTTCCTGGTGGGAATAGGGAGTTAAATTTGCCCGTCCAGACACCTCCAGCTAGTCTCTTATTGGTTCTCCCTATTCCTGTTCATCTTCCACAGAAATTGCAAACTGGGCCAAACAGGAGGTTAAAGGCACTGACTCTCCAAGTGGGGAGAGTGTTAGTAAAGCGTCTGGAATGTTGCACCCGAGTACCAGGGGACGAAAACTGAGACATATTAGAACACGTCTCCCAATCACACGGTTGATCATACTCTGGGCTCCACATGCATGTTTTAGCTGAAGGAAGAATCCCTTAAACCTGGAGAGTTGAGACCCGTGGAATGGGTACCACACCATGTGATTTCAAAGGGTCTTCATTTGCTCACCGAAACTCTCCAATCCTATCACTGCTGCGTTTATGCCCCTGTACACACGCTTGATGCTCTTTCGGAGACATAGCGATCCATAGGTTTTAAGATACTTACTAGTCAGGTACATTCTTAGGCATTTAATATGGGGTGTTGAATCCATTTCATTGAGCAAGGAGTAGCTCTTGTCTATTCCATATTTGGCTTAAGGAACTTTATCTGTGCTCATTTCAATCTCTGGTTTTATGCAGCACCCCAACTCACCTTTCCCCTTAAGCAAGCATAAGTTGGTTTTCTAAATTTGAGACACTGTTCTGTTTTGTAATCCAGTTCCTGTGTAGCCAAGTTTACATTCCGTGTATTAATGATATCTTATGATGTTTCTTTTTCTTGTGACTTATTTCAGTTAGAATCATCATACCTGAATCCACTCATTATGCTGCTACGGGCCTGATGACATAGATTTCATTGCTGAGAGATATTGCATTGTACATAAGTACCAAAACTTCTTTATCCATTTTTCACTATCTGCGATATTGAACTTGTCCCGTAAATGAGGTTCTTGTAAACAGAGCCATCCCAAATTTTGGGGTGGCTGTGTCTTTTTGATTTTAATTTCCCTAAGCAATGGGACCATAAGGGGAATTAACCTAGGCTCTGTTGTTTTGTTTTTTAGATGTTTCAGGAAACACCATACACTTCTCCCAAGTGGCTGTTGGCAATTTACATCCCGCCCATCAGCATAACAAGGCTCCCAGTTCTCCATGGCCTGTCCTGCCTTTCTTGATTTTATACTTTTTTCAGATGGCCCTTTTGACTGGGGGGAAGTAAGACTTCATTGTAGTGCAGATTTCCTTTGCAAGCTTGCTTGGTTGGCCAAAAAGGGCGTATGCGTTTTTTCCTGAATATATTCAGGAAAAAACGCATACGCCCTTTTTGGCCAAGTGCATCATTGTCGACGTTCTGACTATTTTCCTATGCTTTAAGTGCAATTCCAGTCTACCTCCTGAAATCGGTTTCCTGCAATTCTGCCCCGCTTTCAAGTCCTCTTGGCAGCCTTACTTCAGTATATTTTTGGACGCTAGATGTCATTAATAACTCTGCAGGTTTGTGAATTACAGTGCCCCTGAGCTCCTTTCTTCAACTCGCTTTCTTGTGAGCTGGCCGCAACACCGCAGGATTGCTTCAGGCCCTAATCTGGTTCCGGCAGGGCACGCTGAGCCTTTGGTTAATTCCTCTTCCTGGTCGGAAATGAGAGTTAAATTTGCCCGTCCAGACACCTCCAGCTAGTCTCTCATTGGTTCTCTCTATTCCTGTTCATCTTCCGCAGAAATTGTAAACTGGGCCAAACAGGAGGTTAAAGGCACTGACTCTCCAAGTCGGGAGAGTGTTAGTAAAGTGTCTGGAATGTTGCACCCGAGTACCAGGGGACGAGAACTGAGACATATTGGAACACGTCTTCCGATCACATGGTTGATCATACTCTGGGTTCCACATGCATTTTTTAGCTGTAGGAAGAATCCCTTAAACCTGGAGAGTTGAGACCCGTGGAATGCGTACCATGCAATATGACTTCAAAGGGTCTTCATTTGCTCACCAAACCTCTCCAATCCTATCACTGCTGCATTTATGCCCCTGTACACACGCTTGATTCTCTTTCAGAGACATAGCAATCCTAAGGTTTTAAGATACTTACTAGTCAGGTACATTCTTAGGCGTTTAATATGGGGTGTTGAGTCCATTTCGTTGAGCAAGGACTAGCTCTTTTCTATTCCATATTTGGCTTAAGGAACTTTATCTGTGCTCATTTCAATCTCTGGTTTTATGCAGCACCCCAACTCACCTTTCCCCTTAAGCAAGCATAATTTGGTTTTCTAAATTTGAGACCCTGTTCTGTTTTGTAATCCAGTTCCTGTGTAGCCAAGTTTACATTCCGTGTATTAGTGATATCTTATGATGTTTCTTTTTCTGTGTGACTTATTTCAGTTAGATTCATCATAGCTGAATCCACTCATTATGCTGCTACGGGCCTGATGACATAGATTTCATTGCTGAGTGATATTGCATTGTACGTAAGTAGCACAAATTCTTTATCCATTTTTCACTTTCTGCGATATTGAACTTGTACCATAAACGAAGTTCTTGTAAACAGAGCTGTCCCAAACTTTGGCGTGGCTGTGGCTTTTTTATTTTAATTTCCCTAAGCTATAGGACCATAAGTGGAAGTGCCCTAGGCTCTGATGCTTTGTTTTTTAGATGTTTCAGGAAACACCATACCTTTCTCCCCAGTGGCTGTTGGCAATTTACATCCCGCCCATCAGCATAACAAGGCTCCCAGTTCTCCATGGCCTGTCCTGACGTTCTGGATTTTACACTTTTTTCAGATGGCCCTTTTGAGCAGGGTTAAGTGAGACTTCATTGTAGTGCAGATTTCCATTGTAAGCTTGCTTGGTTGGCCAAAAAGGGCGTATGCGTTTTTTCCTGAATATATTCAGGAAAAAAAGCATACGCCCTTTTTGGCCAAGTGCATCATTGTCCACGTTCTGCCTCTTTTCCTATGCTTTAAATGCTATTCCAGTCTACCTCCTGAAATCGGTTTCCTGCAATTCTGCCCCGCTTTCAAGTCCTCTTGGCAGCCTTACTTCAGTATATTTTTGGACGATAGCTGTCATTTATAACTCTGCAGGTGTGTGAATTACAGTGCCCCTGAGCTCCTTTCTTCAACTCGCTTTCTTGTGAGCTGGCCGCAACACCGCAGGATTGCTTCAGGCCCTAATCTGGTTCCGGCAAGGCACGCTGAGCCTTTGGTTAATTCCTCTTCCTGGTGGGAAATGGGAGTTAAATTTGCCCGTCCAGACACCTCCAGCTAGTCTCTCATTGGTTCTCCCTATTCCTGTTAATCTTCCGCGGAATTTGCAAACTGGGCCAAACAGGACGTTAAAGGAACAGACTCTCCAAGTCGGGAGAGTGTTAGTAAAGCGTCTGGAATGTTGCACCCGAGTACCAGGGGACGAGAACTGAGACATATTTCAACACGTCTCCCGATCACACGGTTGATCATACTCTGGGTTCCACATGCATGTTTTAGCTGAAGGAAGAATCCCTTAAACTTGGAGAGTTGAGACCCGTGGAATGGGTACCATGCAATATGACTTCAAAGGGTCTTCATTTGGTCACCCAACCTCTCCAATCCTATCACTGCTGCGTTTATGGCCCTGTACTCATGCTTGGTTCTCTTTCAGAGACATAGCAATCCATAGGTTTTAAGATACTTACTAGTCAGGTACATTATAAGGCGTTTAACATGGGGTTTTGAGTCCATTTCGTTGAGCAAGGAGTAGCTCTTGTCTATTACATATTTGGCTTAAGGAACTTTATCTGTGCTCATTTCAATCTCTGGTTTTATGCAGCACCCCAACTCACCTTTCCCCTTAAGCAAGCATAAGTTGGTTTTCTAAATTTGAGACCCTGTTCTGTTTTGTAATCCAGTTCCTGTGTAACCAAGGTTACATTCCGTGTATTAGTGATATCTTATGATGTTTCTTTTTCTGTGTGACTTATTTCAGTTAGAATCATCATACCTGAATCCACTCATTATGCTGTTACGGGCATGATGACATAGATTTCATTGCTGAGTGATATTGCATTGTACGTAAGTACCACAACATCTTTATCCATTTTTCACTTTCTGTGATATTGAACTTGTACCGTAAACGAGGTTCTTGTAATAAGAGCCGAACCAAATTTTGGGGTGGCTGTGTCTTTTTGATTTTAATTTCCCTAAGCTATAGGACCATAAGAGGATGTGCACTAGGCTCTGTTGCTTTGTTTTTTAGATGTTTCAGGAAACACCATACACTTCTCCCGAGTGGCTGTTGGCAATTTACATCCCGCCCATCAGCATAACAAGGCTCCCAGTTCTCCAACGCCTGTCCTGCCTTTCTGGATTTTAAACTTTTTTCAGATGGCCCTTTTGACTGCGGGGAAGTGAGACTTCATTGTAGTGCAGATTTCCTTTGCAAGCTTGCTTGGTTGGCCAAAAAGGGCGTATGCGTTTTATCCTGAATATATTCAGGAAAAAACGCATACGCACTTTTTGGCCAAGTGCATCATTGTGCAAGTTCTGCCTCTTTTCCTATGCTTTAAATGCAATTCCAGTCTACCTCCTGAAATCGGTTTCCTGCAATTCTGCCCCGCTTTCAAGTCCTCTTGGCAGCCTTACCTCAGTATATTTTTGAACGATAACTGTCATTTATAACTCTGCAGGTTTGTGAATTACAGTGCCCCTGAGCTCCTTTCTTCAACTCGCTTTCTTTTGAGCTGTCCGCCAACACCGCAGGATTGCTTCAGGCCCTAATCTGGTTCTGGCATGGCACGCTGAGCCTTTGCTTAATTCCTCTTCCTGGTGGGAATAGGGAGTTAAATTTGCCCGTCCAGACACCTCCAGCTAGTCTCTTATTGGTTCTCCCTATTCCTGTTCATCTTCCACAGAAATTGCAAACTGGGCCAAACAGGAGGTTAAAGGCACTGACTCTCCAAGTGGGGAGAGTGTTAGTAAAGCGTCTGGAATGTTGCACCCGAGTACCAGGGGACGAAAACTGAGACATATTAGAACACGTCTCCCGATCACACGGTTGATCATACTCTGGGCTCCACATGCATGTTTTAGCTGAAGGAAGAATCCCTTAAACCTGGAGAGTTGAGACCCGTGGAATGGGTACCACACCATGTGATTTCAAAGGGTCTTCATTTGCTCACCGAAACTCTCCAATCCTATCACTGCTGCGTTTATGCCCCTGTACACACGCTTGATGCTCTTTCGGAGACATAGCAATCCATAGGTTTTAAGATACTTACTAGTCAGGTACATTCTTAGGCGTTTAATATGGGGTGTTGAGTCCATTTCGTTGAGCAAGGAGTAGCTCTTGTCTATTACATATTTGGCTTAAGGAACTTTATCTGTGCTCATTTCAATCTCTGGTTTTATGTGGCACCCCAACTCACCTTTCCCCTTAAGCAAGCATAAGTTGGTTTTCTAAATTTGAGACCCTGTTCTCTTTTGTAATTCAGTTCCTGTGTAGCCAAGTTTACATTCCGTGTATTAGTGATATCTTATGATGTTTCTTTTTCTGTGTGACTTATTTCAGTTAGAATCATCATACCTGAACCCACTCATTATGCTGCTACGGGCCTGATGACATAGATTTCATTGCTGAGTGATATTGCCTTGTACGTAAATACCACAAATTCTTTATCCATTTTTCGCTTTCTGCGATATTGAACTTGTCCCGTAAACGAGGTTCTTGTAAGCAGAGCCGTCCCAAACTTTGGGGTGGCTGTGTCTTTTTGATTTTAATTTCCCTAAGCTATAGGACCATAAGTGGAAGTGCCCTAGGCTCTGTTGCTTTGTTTTTTAGATGTTTCAGGAAACACCATACACTTCTCCCGAGTGGCTGTTGGCAATTTACATCCCGCCCATCAGCATAACAAGTCTCCCAGTTCTCCATGGCCTGTCCTGCCTTTCTGGATTTTACACTTTTTTCAGATGGCCCTTTTGTCCAGGGGGAAGTGAGACTTCATTGTAGTGCAGATTTCCTTTGCAAGCTTGCTTGGTTGGCCAAAAAGGGCGTATGTGTTTTGTCCTGAATATATTCAGGAAAAAACGCATACGCTCTTTTTGGCCAAGTGCAACGTTGTCGACGTTCTGCCTCTTTTCCTATGATTTAAATGCAATTCCAGTCTACCTCCTGAAATCAGTTTCCTGCAATTCTGCCCCGCTTTCAAGTCCCCTTGGCAGCCTTACTTCAGTATATTTTTGGACGATAGCTGTCATTTATAACTCTGCAGCTTTCTGAATTACAGTGCCCCTGAGCTCCTTTCTTCAACTCGCTTTCTTGTGAGCTGGCCGCAACACCGCAGGATTGCTTCAGGCCCTAATCTGGTTCCGGCACGGCACGCTGAGCCTTTGGTTAATTCCTCTTCCTGGTGGGAAATGAGAGTTAAATTTTCCCGTCCAGACACCTCCAGCTAGTCTCTCATTGGTTCTCCCTATTCCTGTTCATCTTCCGCAAAAACTGCACACTGGGCCAAACAGGAGATTAAAGTCACTGACTCTCCAAGTCGGGAGAGTGTTATTAAAGCATCTGGAATGTTGCACCCGAGTACCAGGGGACGAGAATTGAGACATATTTAAACACATCTCCCGATCACACAATTAATCATACTCTGGGTTCCACATGCATGTTTTAGCTGAAGGAAGAATCCCTTAAACCTGGAGAGTTGAGACCTGTGGAATGGGTACCATGCAATATGACTTCAAAGGGTCTTCATTTGCTCACCGAACCTCTCCAATACTATCACTGCTGCGTTTATGCCCCTGTACTCACGCTGGTTTCTCTTTCAGAGACATAGCAATCCATAGGATTTAAGATACTTACTAGTCAGGTACATTCTTAGGCGTTTAATATGGGGTGTTGAGTCCATTTCGTTGAGCAAGGAGTAGCTCTTGTCTATTATATATTTGGCTTAAGGAACTTTATCTGTGCTCATTTCAATCTCTGGTGTTATGCAGCACCCCAACTCACCTTTCCCCTTAAGCAAGCATAAGTTGGTTTTCTAAATTTGAGACTCTGTTTTGTTTTGTAATCCAGTTCCTGTGTAGCCAAGATTACATTCCGTGTATTAGTGATATCTTATGATGTTTCTTTTTCTGTGTGACTTATTTCAGTTAGAATCATCATACCTGAACACACTCATTTTCTGCTACAGGCCTGATGAGATAGATTTCATTGCTGAGTGATATTGCATTGTACGTAAGTACCACAACTTCTTTATCCATTTTTCACTTTCTGCGATATTGAACTTGTCCCGTAAACGAGGTTCTTGTAAACAGAGCCATCCGAAACATTTGGGTGGCTGTGTCTTTTTGATTTTAATTTCCCTAATCTATAGGACCATAAGTGGAAGTGCCCTAGGCTCTGTTGCTTTGTTTTTTAGATGTTTCAGGAAACACCATACACTTCTCCCAAGTGGCTGTTGGCAATTTACATCCCGCCCATCAGCATAACAAGGCTCCCAGTTCTCCATGGCCTGTCCTGCATTTCTTGATTTTACACTTTTTTCAGATGGCCCTTTTGACCGGGGTGAAGTGAGACTTCAGTGTAGTGCAGATTTCCTTTGCAAGCTTGCTTGGTTGGCCAAAAAGGGCGTATGCGTTTTTTCCTGAATATATTCAGGAAAAAACGCATACGCCCTTTTTGGCCAAGTGCATCATTGTGGACGTTCTGCCTCTTTTCCTATGCTTTAAATGCAATTCCAGTCTACCTCCTGAAATCGGTTTCCTGCAATTCTGCCCCGCTTTCAAGTCCTCTTGGCAGACTTACTTCAGTATATTTTTGGACGATAGCTGTCATTTATAACTCTGCAGGTTTGTGAATTACAGTGCCCCTGAGCTCCTTTCTTCAACTCGCTTTCTTGTGAGCTGGCCGCAACACCGCAGGATTGCTTCAGGCCCTAATCTGGTTCCGGCACGGCACGCTGAGCCTTTGCTTAATTCCTCTTCCTGGTGGGAAATGAGAGTTAAATTTGCCCGTCCAGAAACCTCCAGCTAGTCTCTCATTGGTTCTCCCTATTCCTGTTCATCTTCCGCAGAAATTGCAAACTGGGCCAAACAGGAGGTTAAAGGCACTGACTCTCCAAGTCGGGAGAGTGTTAGTAAAGCGTCTGGAATGTTGCACCCGAGTACCAGGGGACGGAACTGAGACATTGGAACACGTCTCCCGATCACACGGTTGATCATACTGTGGGTTCCACATGCATGTTTTAGCTGAAGGAAGAATCCCTTAAACCTGGAGAGTTGAGACCCGTGGAATGGGTACCATGCAATATGACTTCAAAGGGTCTTCATTTTCTCACCGAACCTCTCCAATCCTATCACTGCTGCGTTTATACCCCTGTACACACGCTTGATTCTCTTTCGGAGACATAGCAATCCATAGGTTTTAAGATACTTACTAGTCAGGTACATTCTTAGACGTTTAATATGGGGTGTTGAGTCCATTTCGTTGAACAAGGAGTAGCTCTTGTCTATTATATATTTGGCTTAAGGAACTTTATCTGTGCTCATTTCAATCTCTGATTTTATGCAGCACCCCATCTCACCTTTCCCCTTAAGCAAGCATAAGTTGGTTTTCTAAATTTGAGACCCTGTTCTGTTTTGTAATCCAGTTCCTCTGTAGCCAAGTTTACATTCCATGTATTAGTGATATCTTATGATGTTTCTTTTTCTGTGTGACTTATTTCAGTTAGAATCATCATACCTGAATCCACTCATTATGCTGCTACGGGCCTGATGACATAGATTTCATTGCTGAGTGATATTGCATTGTACGTAAGTACCACAACTTCTTTATCCATTTTTCACTTTCTGCGAAATTGAAATTGTACCGTAAAGGAGGTTCTTGTAAACAGAGCCATCCAAACCTTGGGGTGGCTGTGTCTTTTTGATTTAATTTCCCTAAGCTATACGACCATAAGTGGAAGTGCCCTAGGCTCTGTTGCTTTGTTTTTTATATGTTTCAGGAAACACCATACACTTCTCCCCAGTGGCTGTTGGCAATTTACATCCCGCCCATCAGCATAACAAGGCTCCCAGTTCTCCATGGCCTGTCCTGCCTTTCTGGATTTTACACTTTTTTCAGATGGCCCTTTTGACCAGGGGGCAGTGAGACTTCATTGTAGTGCAGATTTCCTTTGCAAGCTTGCTTGGTTGGCCAAAAAGGGCGTATGCGTTTTTTCCTGAATATATTCAGGAAAAAACGCATACGCCCTTTTTGGCCAAGTGCATCATTGTCGACGTTCTGCCTCTTTTCCTATGCTTTAAATGCAATTCCAGTCTACCTCCTGAAATTGGTTTCCTGCAATTCTGCCCCACTTTCAAGTCCTCTTTTCAGGCTTCCTTCAGTATATTTTTGGACGATAGCTGTCATTTATAACTCTGCAGGTTTGTGAATTACAGTGCCCCTGAGCTCCTTTCTTCAACTCGCTTTCTTGTGAGCTGGCCGCAACACCGCAGGATTGCTTCAGGCCATAATCTTGTTCTGGAACGGCAGGCTGAGCCTTTGCTTAATTCCTCTTCTTGGTGGGAAATGAGAGTTAAATTTGCCCGTCCAGACACCTCCAGCTAGTCTCTCATTGGTTCTCCATATTCCTGTTCATCTTCCTCAGAAATTGCAAATTGGGACAAACAGGAGGTTAAAGGCACTGACTCTCCAAGTTGGGAGAATGTTAGTAAAGCGTCTGCAATGTTGCACCCGAGTACCAGGGGTCAAAACCTGAGACATTGGAACACGTCTCCCGATCACACGGTTGATCATACTCTGGGTTCCACATGCATGTTTTAGCTGAAGGAAGAATCCCTTAAACCAGGAGAGTTGAGACCCGTTGAATGGGTACCATGCAATATGACTTCAAAGGGTCTTCATTTGCTCACCGAACCTCTCCAATCCTATCACTGCTGCATTTATGCCCCTGTACACACGCTTGATTCTCTTTCGGAGACATAGCAATCCATAGGTTTTAAGATACTTACTAGTCAGGTACATTCTAAGGCATTTAATATGGGGTGTTGAGTCCATTTCGTTGAGCAAGGAGTAGCTCTTGTCTGTTACATATTTGGCTTAAGGAAATTTATCTGTGCTCATTTCAATATCTGGTATTATGCAGCACCCCAACTCACCTTTCCCCTTAAGCAAGCATAAGTTGGTTTTCTACATTTGAGACCCTGTACTGTTTTGTAATCCAGTTCCTGTGTAACCATGTTTACATTCAGTGTATTAGTGATATCTTATGATGTTTCTTTTTCTGTGTGACTTATTTCAGTTAGAATCATCATACCTGAATCCACTCTAGGCTGCTACTGACCTGATGACATAGATTTCATTGCTGAGTGATATTGCATTGTACGTAAGTACCACACCTTGTTTATCCATTTTTCGCTTTCTGCGATATTGAACTTGTACCGTAAATGCGGTTCTTGTAAACAGAGCCGTCCCAAACTTTGGGGTGGCTGTGTCTTTTTGATTTTAATTTCCCTAAGCTACAGGATCATAAGTGGAAGTGCCCTAGGCTCTGTTGCTTTGTTTTTTAGATGTTTCAGGAAACACCATACACTTCTCCCGAGTGGCTGTTGGCAATTTACATCCCGCCCATCAGCATAACAAGGCTCCCAGTTCTCCATGGCCTGTCCTGCCTTTCTTGATTTTACACTTTTTTCAGATGGCCCTTTTGACCGGGGTGAAGTGAGACTTCATTGTAGTGCAGATTTCCTTTGCAAGCTTGCTTGGTTGGCCAAAAAGGGCGTATGCGTTTTTTCCTGTTCCTGAATATATTCAGGAAAAAACGCATACGCCCTTTTTGGCCAAGTGCATCATTGTCGACGTTCTGCCTCTTTTCCTATGCTTTAAATGCAATTCCAGTCTACCTCCTGAAATCGGTTTCCTGCAATTCTGCCCCGCTTTCAAGTCCTCTTGGCAGCCTTACTTCAGTATATTTTTGGACGATAGCTGTCATTTATAACTCTGCAGGTGTGTGAATTACCGTGCCCCTGAGCTCCTTTCTTCAACTCGCTTTCTTGTGAGCTGGCCGCAACACCGCAGGATTGCTTCAGGCCCTAATCTGGTTCCGGCACGGCATGCTGAGCCTTTGGTTAATTCCTCTTCCTGGTGGGAAATGAGAGTTAAATTTGCCCGTCTAGACACCTCCAGCTAGTCTCTCATTGGTTCTCCCTATTCCAGTTCATCTGCCGCAGAAATTGCAAACTGGGCCAAACAGGAGGTTAAAGGCACTGACTCTCCCAGTCGGGAGAGTGTTAGTAAATCGTCTGGAATGTTGCACCCGAGTACCAGGGGACGAGAACTGAGACATGTTGGAACACGTCTCCTGATCACACGGTTGATCATACTCTGGGTTCCACATGCATGATTTAGCTGAAGGAAGAATCCCTTAAACCTGGAGAGTTGATACCCGTGGAAAGGGTACCATGCACTAAGACTTCAAAGGGTCTTCATTTGCTCACCGAATGTCTCCAATCCTATTATTGCTGCATTTATGCCCCTGTACACACGCTTGATTCTCTTTCGGAGACATAGCAATTCATAGGTTTTAAGATACTTACTAGTCATGTACATTCTTAGGCGTTTAATATGGGGTGTTGAGTCCATTTCGTTGAGCAAGGAGTAGCTCTTGTCTATTATATATTTGGCTTAAGGAACTTTATCTGTGCTCATTTCAATCTCTGGTTTTATGCAGCACCCCAACTCACCTTTCCCCTTAAGCAAGCATAAGTTGGTTTTCTAAATTTGAGACCCTCTTCTGATTTGTAATCCAGTTCCTGTATAGCCAAGTTGACATTCCGTGTATTAGTGATATCTTATGATGTTTCTTTTTCTGTGTGACTTATTTCAGTTAGAATCATCATACCTGAATCCACTCATTATGCTGCTACGGGCCTGATGACATAGATTTCATTGCTGAGTGATATTGCATTGTACGTAAGTACCACACCTTCTTTATCCATTTTTCGCTTTCTGCGATATTGAACTTGTCCCGTAAACGAGGTTCTTGTAAACAGAGCCGTCCCAAACTTTGGGGTGGCTGTGTCTTTTTGATTTTAATTTCCCTAAGCTATAGGACCATATGTGGAAGTGCCCTAGGCTCTGTTGCTTTGTTTTTTAGATGTTTCAGGAAACACCATACACTTTGCCAGAGTGGCTGTTGTGAATTTACATCCCGCCCATCAGCATAAAAAGGCTCCCAGTTCTCCATGGCCTGTCCTGCCTTTCTGGATTTTACACTTTTTTCAGATGGCCCTTTTGACCAGGGGGAAGTGAGACTTCATTGTAGTGCAGATTTCCTTTGCAAGCTTGCTTGGTTGGCCAAAAAGGGCGTATGCATTTTTTCCTGAATATATTCAGGAAAAAACGTATACGCACTTTTTGGCCAAGTGCATCATTGTCGACGTTCTGCCTCTTTTCCTATGCTTTAAGTGCAATTCCAGTCTACCTCCTGAAATCGGTTTCCTGAAATTCTGCCCCGCTTTCAAGTCCTCTTGGCAGCCTTACTTCAGTATATTTTTGGACGATAGCTGCCATTTATAACTCTGCAGGTTTGTGAATTACAGTGCCCCTGAGCTCCTTTCTTCAACTCGCTTTCTTGTGAGCTGGCCGCAACACCGCAGGATTGTTTCAGGCCCTAATCTGGTTCCGGCACGGCACGCTGAACGTTTGGTTAATTCCTCTTCCTGGTGGGAAATGAGAGTTAAATTTGCCCGTCCAGACAACTCCAGCTAGTCTCTCATTGGTCCTCCCTATTCCTGTTCATCTTCCACAGAAATTGCAAACTGGGCCAAACAGGAGGTTAAAGGCACTGACTCTCCAAGTCGGGAGAGTGTTAGTAAAGCGTCTGAAATGTTGCACCCGAGTACCAGGGGACGAGAACTGAGACATATTGGAACACGTCTCCCGATCACACGGTTGATCATACTCTGGGTTCCACATGCATGATTTAGCTGAAGGAAGAATCCCTTAAACCTGGAGCGTTGAGACCCGTGGAATGGGTACCATGCAATATGACTTCAAAGGGTCTTCATTTGCTCACCGAACCTCTCCAATCCTATCACTGCTGTGTTTATTCCCCCTGTCCACACGCTTGATTCTCTTTCGGAGACATAGCGATCCATAGGTTTTAAGATACTTACTAGTCAAGTACATTCTTAGGCGTTTAATATGCGGTGTTGAGTCCATTTCGTTGAGCAAGGAGTAGCTCTTGTGTATTACATATTTGGCTTAAGGAACTTTATCTGTGCTCATTTCAGTCTCTGGTTTTATGCAGCACCCCAACTCACCTTTCCCCTTAAGCAAGCATAAGTTGGTTTTCTAAATTTGATACCCTGTTCTGTTTTGTAATTCAGTTCCTGTGTAGCCAAGTTTACATTCCGTGTATTACTGATATCTTATGATGTGTGTTTTTCTGTGTGACTTATTTTAGTTAGAATCATCATACCTGAATCCACTCATTATGCTGCTACGGGCCTGATGACATAGATTTCATTGCTGAGTGATATTGCCTTGTACGTAAGTACCACAACTTCTTTATCCATTTTTCGCTTTCTGCAATATTGAACTTGTACCGTAAACGAGGTTCTTGTAAACAGAGCCGTCCCAAACTTTGGGGTGGCTGTGTCTTTTTTATTTTAATTTCCCTAAGCTATAGGACCATATGTGGAAGTGCCCTAGGCTCTGTTGCTTTGTTTTTTAGATGTTTCAGGAAACACCATACACTTCTCCCAAGTGGCTGTTGGCAATTTACATCCCGCCCATCAGCATAACAAGGCTCCCAGTTCTCCATGGCCTGTCCTGCCTTTCTGGATTTTACACTTTTTTCAGATGGCCCTTTTGACCATGGGGAAGTGAGACTTCATTGTAGTGCAGATTTCCTTTGCAAGCTTGCTTGGTTGGCCAAAAAGGGCGTATGTGTTTTTTCCTGAATATATTCAGGAAAAAACGCATACGCCCTTTTTGGCCAAGTGCATCATTGTCGACTTTCTGACTCTATTCCTATGCTTTAAGTGCAATTCCAGTCTACCTCCTGAAATCGGTTTCCTGCAATTCTGCCCCGCTTTCAAGTCCTCTTGGCAGCCTTACTTCAGTATATTTTTGGACGATAGCTGTCATTTATAACTCTGCAGGTTTGTGAATTACAGTGCCCCTGAGCTCCTTTCTTCAACTCGCTTTCTTGTGAGCTGGCCGCAACACCGCAGGATTGCTTCAGGCCCTAATCTGGTTCCAGCACGGCACGCTGAGCCTTTGGTTAATTCCTCTTCCTGGTGGGAAATGAGAGATAAATTTGCCCGTCCAGACAACTCCAGCTAGTCTCTCATTGGTTCTCCCTATTCCTGTTCATCTTCTGCAGAAATTGCAAACTAGCCCAAACAGGAGGTTAAAGGCACTGACTCTCCAAGTCGGGAGAGTGTTAGTAAAGCGTCTGGAATGTTGCACCCGAGTACCAGGGGACGAGAACTGAGACATATTGGAACACGTCTCCCGATCACATGGTTGATCATACTCTGGGTTCCACATGCATGCTTTAGCTGAAGGAAGAATCCCTTAAACGTGGAGAGTTGAGACCCGTGGAATGGGTACCATGTAATGTGACTTCAAAGGGTCTTCATTTGTTCACCGAACCTCTCCAATCCTATCACTGCTGCGTTTATGCCCCTGTACACACGCTTGATTCTCTTTTGGAGACATAGCAATCCATAGGTTTTAAGATACTTACTAGTCAGGTACATTCTTAGGCGTTTAATATGGGATGTTGAGCCCATTTCGTTGAGCAAGGAGTAGCTCTTGTGTATTACATATTTTGCTTAAGAAACTTTATCTGTGCTCATTTCAATCTCTGGTTTTATGCAGCACCCCAACTCACCTTTCCCCTTAAGCAAGCATAAGTTGGTTTTCTAAATTTGAGACCCTGTTCTCTTTTGTAATCCAATTCCTGTGTAGCCAAGTTTACATTCCGTATATTAGTGATATCTTATGATGTTTGATTTTCTGTGTGACTTATTTCACATAGAATCATCATACCTGAATCCACTCATTATGCTGCTACGGGCCTGATGACATAGATTTCATTGCTGAGTGATATTGCATTGTACGTAAGTCCCACAACTGCTTTATCCATTTTTCACTTTCTGAGATATTGAACTTGTCCCTTAAACGAGTTTCTTGTAAACAGAGCCTTCCCAAACTTAGGGGTGGCTGTGTCTTTTTTATTTTAATTTCCCTAAGCTATAGGACCATATGTGGAAGTGCCCTAGGCTCTGTTGCTTTGTTTTTTAGATGTTTCAGGAAACACCATACACTTCTCCCAAGTGGCTGTTGGCAATTTACATCCCGCCCATCAGCATAACAAGGCTCCCAGTTCTCCATGGCCTGTCCTGCCTTTCTGGATTTTACACTTTTTTCAGATGGCCCTTTTGACCATGGGGAAGTGAGACTTCATTGTAGTGCAGATTTCCTTTGCAAGCTTGCTTGGTTGGCCAAAAAGGGCGTATGTGTTTTTTCCTGAATATATTCAGGAAAAAACGCATACGCCCTTTTTGGCCAAGTGCATCATTGTCGACTTTCTGACTCTATTCCTATGCTTTAAGTGCAATTCCAGTCTACCTCCTGAAATCGGTTTCCTGCAATTCTGCCCCGCTTTCAAGTCCTCTTGGCAGACTTACTTCAGTATATTTTTGGACGATAGCTGTCATTTATAACTCTGCAGGTTTGTGAATTACAGTGCCCCTGAGCTCCTTTCTTCAACTCGCTTTCTTGTGAGCTGGCCACAACACCGCAGGGTTGTTTCAGGCCCTGATCTGGTTCCGGCACGGCACGCTAAACGTTTGGTTAATTCCTCTTCCTGGTGGGAAATGAGAGTTAAATTTGCCCGTCCAGACACCTCCAGCTAGTCTCTCATTGGTCCTCCCTATTCCTGTTCATCTTCCGCAGAAATTGCAAACTGAGCCAAACAGGAGGTTAAAGGCACTGACTCTCCAAGTCGGGAGAGTGTTAGTAAAGCGTCTGGAATGTTGCACCCGAGTACCAGGGGACGAGAACTGAGACATATTGGAACACGTCTCCCGATCACACGGTTGATCATACTCTGGGTTCCACATGCATGATTTAGCTGAAGGAAGAATCCCTTAAACCTGGAGCGTTGAGACCCGTGGAATGGGTACCATGCAATATGACTTCAAAGGGTCTTCATTTGCTCACCGAACCTCTCCAATCCTATCACTGCTGCGTTTATTCCCCCTGTACACATGCTTGATTCTCTTTCGGAGACATAGTGATCCATAGGTTTTAAGATACTTACTAGTCAGGTACATTCTTAGGCATTTAATATGGGGTGTTGAGTACATTTCGTTGAGCAAGGAGTAGCTCTTGTCTGTTACATATTTGGCTTAAGGAACTTTATCTGTGCTTATTTCAATCTCTGGTTTTATGCAGCACCCCAACTCACCTTTCCCCTTAAGCAAGCATAAGTTGGTTTTCTAAATTTGAGACCCTGTTCTCTTTTGTAATCCAGTTACTGTGTAGCCAAGTTTACATTCCGTGTATTAGTGATATCTTATGATGTTTCTTTTCCTGTGTGACTTATTTCAGTTAGAATCATCATACCTGAATCCACTCATTATGCTGCTACGGGCCTGATGACATAGATTTCATTGCTGAGTGATATTGCATTGTACGTAAGTACCACAACTTCTTTATCCATTTTTCACTTTCTGCGATATTGAACTAGTCCCGTAAACGAGTTTCTTGTAAACGGAGCCGTCCCAAACTTAGGGGTGGCTGTGTCTTTTTGATTTTAATTTCCCTAAGCTATAGGGCCATAAGTGGAAGTGCCCTAGGCTCTGTATCTTTTTTTTTAGATGTTTCAGGAAACACCATACACTTCTCCCGAGTGGCTGTTGGCAATTTACATCCCGCCCATCAGCATAACAAGGCTCACAGTTCTCCATGGCCTGTCCTGCCTTTTTGGATTTTACACTTTTTTCAGATGGCCCTTTTGACCGGGGGCAAGTGAGACTTCATTGTAGTGCAGATTTCATTTGCAAGCTTGCTTGGTTGGCCAAAAAGGGCGTATGCGTTTTTTCCTGAATATCTTCAGGAAAAAACGCATACGCCCTTTTTGGCCAAGTGCATCATTGTCGACGTTTTGCCTCTTTTCCTATGCTTTAAATGCAATTCCAGTGTACCTCCTAAAATTGGTTTCCTGCAATTCTGCCCCGCTTTCAAGTCCTCTTGGCAGCCTTACTTCAGTATATTTTTGGACGATAGCTGTCATTTATAACTGTGCAGGTTTGTGAATTACAGTGCCCCTGAGCTCCTTTCTTTAACTCGCTTTCTTGTGAGCTGGCTGCAACACCGCAGCATTGCTTCAGGCCCTAATCTGGTTCCAGCACGGCACGCTGAGCCTTTGGTTAATTCCTCTTCCTGGTGGGAAATGAGAGTTAAATTTGCCCGTCCAGACACCTCCAGCTAGTCTCTCATTGGTTCTCCCTATTCCTGTTCATCTTCCGCAGAAATTGCAAACTGGGCCAAACAGGAGGTTAAAGGCACTGACTCCCCAAGTCGGGAGAGTGTTAGCAAAGCATCTGGAATGTTGCACCCGAGTACCAGGGGACGAGAACTGAGACATATTGGAACACGTCTCCCGATCACACGGTTGATCATACTCTGGGTTCCACATGCATGATTTAGCTGAAGGAAGAATCCCTTAAACCTGGAGAGTTGAGACCCGTGGAATGGGTACCATGCAATATGACTTCAAAGGGTCTTCATTTGCTCACCGAACCTCTCCAATCCTATCACTGCGGCGTTTATGCCTCTGTACACATGCTTGATTCTCTTTCAGAGACATAGCAATCCATAGATTTTAAGATACTTACTAGTCAGGTAAATTCGTAGGCGTTTAATATTGGGTGTTGAGTCCATTTCGTTGAGCAAGGAGTAGCTCTTGTCTATTACATATTTGGCTTAAGGAACTTTATCTGTGCTCATTTCAATCTCTGGTTTTATGCGGCACCCCAACTCACCTTTCCCCTTAAGCAAGCATAAGTTGTTTTTCTAAATTTGAGACCCTGTTGTGTTTTGTAATCCAGTTCCTGTGTAGCCAAGTTTACATTCCGTGTATTAGTGATATCTTATGATGTTTCTTTTTCTGTGTGACTTATTTCAGTTAGAATCATCATACCTGAATCCACTCATTATGCTGCTACGGGCGTGATGACATAGATTTCATTGCTGATTGATATTACATTGTACGTAAGTACCTCAACTTCTTTATCCATTTTTCACTTTCTGCGATATTGTACTTGTACCGTAAACAAGGTTCTTGTAAACAGAGTCATCCCAAACTTTGGGGTGGCTGTGTCTTTTTCATTTTAATTTCCCTAAGCTATAGGACCATAAGTGGAAGTGCCCTAGGCTCTGTTGCTTTGTTTCTTAGATGTTTCAGGAAACACCATACACTTCTCCCGAGTGGCTGTTGGCAATTTACATCCCGCCCATCAGCATAACAAGGCTCCCAGTTCTCCATGGCCTGTTCTGCCTTTCTGGATTTTACACTTTTTTCAGATGGCCCTTTTGACCGGGGGGAAGTGAGACTTCATTGTAGTGCAGATTTCCTTTGCAAGCTTGCTTGGTTGGCCAAAAATTGCGTATGCGTTTTTTCCTGAATATATTCAGGAAAAAACGCATACGCACTTTTTCCCCAAGTGCATCATTGTCGACGTTCTGACTATTTTCCTATGCTTTAAGTGCAATTCCAGTCTACCTCCTGAAATCGGTTTCCTGCAATTCTGCCCCGCTTTCAAGTCCTCTTGGCAGCCTTACTTCAGTATATTTTTGGACGATAGCTGTCATTTATAACTCTGCAGGTTTGTGAATTACAGTGCCCCTGAGCTCCTTTCTTCAACTCGCTTTCTTGTGAGCTGGCCGCAACACCGCAGGATTGCTTCAGGCCCTAATCTAGTTCCAGAACGGCACGCTGAGCCTTTGGTTAATTCCTCTTCCTAGTGGGAAATGAGAGTTAAATTTGCCCGTCCAGACACCTCCAGCTAGTCTCTCATTCGTTCTCTCTATTCCTGTTCATCTTCCGCAGAAATTGTAAAGTGGGCCAAACAGGAGGTTAAAGGCACTGACTCTCCAAATCGGGAGAGTGTTAGTAAAGCGTCTGGAATGTTGCACCCGAGTACCAGGGGACGAGAACTGAGACATACTGGAACACGTCTCCCGATCACACAGTTGATCATACTCTGGGTTCCACATGCATGATTTAGCTGAAGGAAGAATCCCTTAAACCTGGAGAGTTGAGACCCGTGGAATGCGTACCATGCAATATGACTTCAAAGGGTCTTCATTTGCTCACCAAACCTCTCCAATCCTATCACTGCTGCATTTATGCCCCTGTACACACGCTTGATTCTCTTTCGGAGACATAGCAATCCTAAGGTTTTAAGATACTTACTAGTCAGGTACATTCTTTGGCGTTTAATATGGGGTGTTGAGTCCATTTCGTTGAGCAAGGACTAGCTCTTTTCTATTCCATATTTGGCTTAAGGAACTTTATCTGTGCTCATTTCAATCTCTGGTTTTATGCAGCACCCCAACTCACCTTTCCCCTTAAGCAAGCATAATTTGGTTTTCTAAATTTGAGACCCTGTTCTGTTTTGTAATCCAGTTCCTGTGTAGCCAAGTTTACATTCCGTGTATTAGTGATATCTTATGATGTTTCTTTTTCTGTGTGACTTATTTCAGTTAGATTCATCATAGCTGAATCCACTCATTATGCTGCTACGGGCCTGATGACATAGATTTCATTGCTGAGTGATATTGCATTGTACGTAAGTAGCACAAATTCTTTATCCATTTTTCACTTTCTGCGATATTGAACTTGTACCATAAACGAAGTTCTTGTAAACAGAGCTGTCCCAAACTTTGGCGTGGCTGTGGCTTTTTTATTTTAATTTCCCTAAGCTATAGGACCATAAGTGGAAGTGCCCTAGGCTCTGATGCTTTGTTTTTTAGATGTTTCAGGAAACACCATACCTTTCTCCCCAGTGGCTGTTGGCAATTTACATCCCGCCCATCAGCATAACAAGGCTCCCAGTTCTCCATGGCCTGTCCTGACTTTCTGGATTTTACACTTTTTTCAGATGGCCCTTTTGAGCAGGGTTAAGTGAGACTTCATTGTAGTGCAGATTTCCATTGTAAGCTTGCTTGGTTGGCCAAAAAGGGCGTATGCGTTTTTTCCTGAATATATTCAGGAAAAAAAGCATACGCCCTTTTTGGCCAAGTGCATCATTGTCCACGTTCTGCCTCTTTTCTTATGCTTTAAATGGTATTCCAGTCTACCTCCTGAAATCGGTTTCCTGCAATTCTGCCCCGCTTTCAAGTCCACTTGGCAGCCTTACTTCAGTATATTTTTGGACGATAGCTGTCATTTATAACTCTGCAGGTGTGTGAATTACAGTGCCCCTGAGCTCCTTTCTTCAACTCGCTTTCTTGTGAGCTGGCCGCAACACCGCAGGATTGCTTCAGGCCCTAATCTGGTTCCGGCACGGCACGCTGAGCCTTTGGTTAATTCCTCTTCCTGGTGGGAAATGGGAGTTAAATTTGCCCGTCCAGACACCTCCAGCTAGTCTCTCATTGGTTCTCCCTATTCCTGTTAATCTTCCGCGGAATTTGCAAACTGGGCGAAACAGGACGTTAAAGGAACCGACTCTCCAAGTCGGGAGAGTGTTAGTAAAGCGTCTGGAATGTTGCACCCGAGTACCAGGGGACGAGAACTGAGACATATTTCAACACGTCTCCCGATCACACGGTTGATCATACTCTGGGTTCCACATGCATGTTTTAGCTGAAGGAAGAATCCCTTAAACTTGGAGAGTTGAGACCCGTGGAATGGGTACCATGCAATATGACTTCAAAGGGTCTTCATTTGTTCACCCAACCTCTCCAATCCTATCACTGCTGCGTTTATGGCCCTGTACTCATGCTTGGTTCTCTTTCAGAGACATAGCAATCCATAGGTTTTAAGATACTTACTAGTCAGGTACATTTTAAGGCGTTTAACATGGGGTTTTGAGTCCATTTCGTTGAGCAAGGAGTAGCTCTTGTCTATTACATATTTGGCTTAAGGAACTTTATCTGTGCTCATTTCAATCTCTGGTTTTATGCAGCACCCCAACTCACCTTTCCCCTTAAGCAAGCATAAGTTGGTTTTCTAAATTTGAGACCCTGTTCTGTTTTGTAATCCAGTTCCTGTGTAACCAAGGTTACATTCCGTGTATTAGTGATATCTTATGATGTTTCTTTTTCTGTGTGACTTATTTCAGTTAGAATCATCATACCTGAATCCACTCATTATGCTGTTACGGGCATGATGACATAGATTTCATTGCTGAGTGATATTGCATTGTACGTAAGTACCACATCTTTATCCATTTTTCACTTTCTGTGATATTGAACTTGTACCGTAAACGAGGTTCTTGTAATAAGAGCCGAACCAAATTTTGGGGTGGCTGTGTCTTTTTGATTTTAATTTCCCTAAGCTATAGGATCATAAGAGGATGTGCACTAGGCTCTGTTGCTTTGTTTTTTAGATGTTTCAGGAAACACCATACACTTCTCCCGAGTGGCTGTTGGCAATTTACATCCCGCCCATCAGCATAACAAGGCTCCCAGTTCTCCAACGCCTGTCCTGCCTTTCTGGATTTTAAACTTTTTTCAGATGGCCCTTTTGACTGCGGGGAAGTGAGACTTCATTGTAGTGCAGATTTCCTTTGCAAGCTTGCTTGGTTGGCCAAAAAGGGCGTATGCGTTTTATCCTGAATATATTCAGGAAAAAACGCATACGCCCTTTTTGGCCAAGTGCATCATTGTGCAAGTTCTGCCTCTTTTCCTATGCTTTAAATGCAATTCCAGTCTACCTCCTGAAATCGGTTTCCTGCAATTCTGCCCCGCTTTCAAGTCCTCTTGGCAGCCTTACCTCAGTATATTTTTGAACGATAACTGTCATTTATAACTCTGCAGGTTTGTGAATTACAGTGCCCCTGAGCTCCTTTCTTCAACTCGCTTTCTTTTGAGCTGTCCGCCAACACCGCAGGATTGCTTCAGGCCCTAATCTGGTTCTGGCATGGCACGCTGAGCCTTTGCTTAATTCCTCTTCCTGGTGGGAATAGGGAGTTAAATTTGCCCGTCCAGACACCTCCAGCTAGTCTCTTATTGGTTCTCCCTATTCCTGTTCATCTTCCACAGAAATTGCAAACTGGGCCAAACAGGAGGTTAAAGGCACTGACTCTCCAAGTGGGGAGAGTGTTAGTAAAGCGTCTGGAATGTTGCACCCGAGTACCAGGGGACGAAAACTGAGACATATTAGAACACGTCTCCCGATCACACGGTTGATCATACTCTGGGCTCCACATGCATGTTTTAGCTGAAGGAAGAATCCCTTAAACCTGGAGAGTTGAGACCCGTGGAATGGGTACCACACCATGTGATTTCAAAGGGTCTTCATTTGCTCACCGAAACTCTCCAATCCTATCACTGCTGCGTTTATGCCCCTGTACACACGCTTGATGCTCTTTCGGAGACATAGCAATCCATAGGTTTTAAGATACTTACTAGTCAGGTACATTCTTAGGCGTTTAATATGGGGTGTTGAGTCCATTTCGTTGAGCAAGGAGTAGCTCTTGTCTATTACATATTTGGCTTAAGGAACTTTATCTGTGCTCATTTCAATCTCTGGTTTTATGTGGCACCCCAACTCACCTTTCCCCTTAAGCAAGCATAAGTTGGTTTTCTAAATTTGAGACCCTGTTCTCTTTTGTAATTCAGTTCCTGTGTAGCCAAGTTTACATTCCGTGTATTAGTGATATCTTATGATGTTTCTTTTTCTGTGTGACTTATTTCAGTTAGAATCATCATACCTGAACCCACTCATTATGCTGCTACGGGCCTGATGACATAGATTTCATTGCTGAGTGATATTGCCTTGTACGTAAATACCACAAATTCTTTATCCATTTTTCGCTTTCTGCGATATTGAACTTGTCCCGTAAACGAGGTTCTTGTAAGCAGAGCAGTCCCAAACTTTGGGGTGGCTGTGTCTTTTTGATTTTAATTTCCCTAAGCTATAGGACCATAAGTGGAAGTGCCCTAGGCTCTGTTGCTTTGTTTTTTAGATGTTTCAGGAAACACCATACACTTCTCCCGAGTGGCTGTTGGCAATTTACATCCCGCCCATCAGCATAACAAGTCTCCCAGTTCTCCATGGCCTGTCCTGCCTTTCTGGATTTTACACTTTTTTCAGATGGCCCTTTTGTCCAGGGGGAAGTGAGACTTCATTGTAGTGCAGATTTCCTTTGCAAGCTTGCTTGGTTGGCCAAAAAGGGCGTATGTGTTTTGTCCTGAATATATTCAGGAAAAAACGCATACGCCCTTTTTGGCCAAGTGCAACGTTGTCGACGTTCTGCCTCTTTTCCTATGATTTAAATGCAATTCCAGTCTACCTCCTGAAATCAGTTTCCTGCAATTCTGCCCCGCTTTCAAGTCCCCTTGGCAGCCTTACTTCAGTATATTTTTGGACGATAGCTGTCATTTATAACTCTGCAGCTTTCTGAATTACAGTGCCCCTGAGCTCCTTTCTTCAACTCGCTTTCTTGTGAGCTGGCCGCAACACCGCAGGATTGCTTCAGGCCCTAATCTGGTTCCGGCACGGCACGCTGAGCCTTTGGTTAATTCCTCTTCCTGGTGGGAAATGAGAGTTAAATTTTCCCGTCCAGACACCTCCAGCTAGTCTCTCATTGGCTCTCCCTATTCCTGTTCATCTTCCGCAAAAACTGCACACTAGGCCAAACAGGAGATTAAAGTCACTGACTCTCCAAGTCGGGAGAGTGTTATTAAAGCATCTGGAATGTTGCACCCGAGTACCAGTGGACGAGAACTGAGACATATTTGAACACGTCTCCCGATCACACAGTTGATCATACTCTGGGCTCCACATGCATGTTTTAGCTGAAGGAAGAATCCCTTAAACCTGGAGAGTTGAGACCCGTGGAATGGGTACCATGCAATATTCCTTCAAAGGGTCTTCGTTTGCTCACCGAACCTCTGCAATCCTATCACTGCTGTGTTTATGCCCCTGTACACGTGCTTGATTCTCTTTTGGAGATATAGCAATCCATAGGTTTTAAGATACTTACTAGTCAGGTACATTCTTAGGCGTTTAATATGGGATGTTGAGTCCATTTCGTTGAGCAAGGAGTAGCTCTTGTTTATTACATATTTGGCTTAAGGAACTTTATCTGTGCTCATTTCAATCTCTGGTTTTATGCAGCACCCCAACTCACCTTTCCCCTTAAGCAAGCATAAGTTGGTTTTCTAAATTTGAGACCCTGTTCTGTTTTGTAATCCAGTTCCTTTGTAGCCAAGTTTACATTCCGTGTATTAGTGATATCTTATGATGTTTCTTTTTCTGTGTGGCTTATTTCAGTTAGAATCATCATACCTGAATCCACTCATTATGCTGCTACGGGCCTGATGACATAGATGTCATTGCTGAGTGATATTGCATTGTACATAAGTACCACAAATTCTTTATCCATTTTTCGCTTTCTGCGATATTGAACTTGTACCGTAAACGAGGTTCTTGTAAACAGAGCTGTCCCAAACTTTGGGGTGGCTGTGTCTTTTGGATTTTAATTTCCCTAAGCTATAGGACCATAAGTGGAAGTGCCCTAGGCTGTGTTGCTTTGTTTTTTAGATGTTTCAGGAAACACCATACAGTTCTCCCAAGTGGCTGTTGGCAATTTACATCCCGCCCATCAGCATAACAAGGCTCCCAGTTCTCCATGGCCTGTCCTGCCTTTCTGGATTTTACACTTTTTTCAGATGGCCCTTTTGACCGGGCGGAAGTGAGACTACATTGTAGTGCAGATTTCCTTTGCAAGCTTGCTTGGTTGGCCAAAAAGTGCGTATGCGTTTTTTCCTGAATATATTCAGGAAAAAACGCATACGCCCTTTTTGGCCAAGTGCATCATTGTCGACCTTCTGCCTCTTTTCCTATGCTTTAAATGCAATTCCAGTCTACCTCCTGAAATCGGTTTCCTGCAATTCTGCCCGGCTTTCAAGTCCTCTTGGCAGACTTACTTCAGTATATTTTTGGACGATAGCTGTCATTTATAACTCTGCAGGTTTGTGAATTACAGTGCCCCTGAGCTCCTTTCTTCAACTCGCTTTCTTGTGAGCTGGCCGCAACACCGCAGGATTGCTTCAGGCCCTAATCTGGTTCCGGCACGGCACGCTGAGCCTTTGCTTAATTCCTCTTCCTGGTGGGAAATGAGAGTTAAATTTGCCCGTCCAGACACCTCCAGCTACTCTCTCATCAGTTCTCCCTATTCCTGTTCATCTTCCACAGAAATTGCAAACTGGGCTAAACAAGAGGTTAAAGGCACTGACTCTCCAAGTCGGGAAAGTGTTAGTAAAGCATCTGGAATGTTGCACCCGAGTACCAGGGGAGGAAAACTGAGACATATTTCAACACGTCTCCCGATCACACGGTTGATCATACTCTGGGTTCCACATGCATGTTTTAGCTGAAGGAAGAATCCCTTAAACCTGGAGAGTTGAGACCCGTGGAATGGGTACCATGCAATATGACTTCAAAGGGTCTTCATTTGCTCACCAAAACTCTCCAATCCTATCACTGCTGCGTTTTTGCCCCTGTACTCACGATTGATTCACTTTCAGTGACATAGCAATCCATAGGTTTTAAGATACTTACTAGTCAGGTACATTATTAGGCGTTTAATATGGGGTTTTGAGTCCATTTCGTTGAGCAAGGAGTAGCTCTTGTGTATTACATATTTGGCTTAAGGAACTTTATCTGTGCTCATTTCAATCTCTGGTTTTATGCAGCACCCCAACTCACCTTTCCCCTTAAGCAAGCATAAGTTGGTTTTCTAAATTTGGGACCATGTTCTGTTTTGAAATTCAGTTCCTGTGTAGCCAAGTTTACATTCCGTGTATTAGTGATATCTTATGATGTTTCTTTTTCTGTGTGACTTATTTCAGTTAGAATCATCATACCTGAATCCACTCATTATGCTGCTATGGGCCTGATGACATAGATGTCATTGCTGAGTGATATTGCATTGTACGTAAGTACCACAACTTCTTTATCCATTTTTCGCTTTATGCGCTATTGAACTTGTACCGTAAACGAGTTTCTTGTAAACAGAGCCATCCCAAACTTTGGGGTGGCTGTGTCTTTTGGATTTTAATTTCCCTAAGCTGCAGGACCATAAGTGGAAGTGCCCTAGGCTCTGTTGCTTTGTTTTTTAGATGTTTCAGGAAACACCATACACTTCTCCCAAGTGGCTGTTGGCAATTTACATCCCGCCCATCAGCATAACAAGGCTCCCAGTTCTCCATGGCCTGTCCTGCCTTTCTGGATTTTACACTTTTTTCAGATGGCCCTTTTGACAGGGGGGAAGTGAGACTTCATTGTAGTGCAGATTTCCTTTGCAAGCTTGCTTGGTTGGCCAAAAAGGGCGTATGCGTTTTTTCCTGAATATATTCAGGAAAAAACGCATACGCCCTTTTTGGCCAAGTGCATCATTGTCGACCTTCTGCCTCTTTTCCTATGCTTTAAATGCAATTCCAGTCTACCTCCTGAAATCGGTTTCCTGCAATTCTGCCCGGCTTTCAAGTCCTCTTGGCAGCCTTACTTCAGTATATTTTTGGATGATAGCTGTCATTTATAACTCTGCAGGTTTGTGAATTACAGTGCCCCTGAGCTCCTTTCTTCAACTCGCTTTCTTGTGAGCTGGCCGCAACACCGCAAGATTGCTTCAGGCCCTAATCTGGTTCCGGCATGGCACGCTGAGCCTTTGGTTAATTCCTCTTCCTGGTGGGAAATGAGAGTTAAATTTTCCCGTCCAGACACCTCCAGCTAGTCTCTCATTGGTTCTCCCTATTCCTGTTCATCTTCCGCGGAATTTGCAAACTGGGCCAAACAGGAGGTTAAAGGCACTGACTCTCCAAGTCGGGAGAGTGTTAGTAAAGCATCTGGAATGTTGCACCCGAGTACCAGGGGACGAGAACTGAGACATATTTCAACACGTCTCCCGATCACACGGTTGATCATACTCTGGGTTCCACATGCATGTTTTAGCTGAAGGAAGAATCCCTTAAACCTGGAGAGTTGAGACCCGTGGAATGGGTACCATGCAATATGACTTCAAAGGGTCTTCATTTGCTCACCAAAACTCTCCAATCCTATCACTGCTGCGTTTTTGCCCCTGTACTCACGATTGATTCACTTTCAGAGACATAGCAATCCATAGGTTTTAAGATACTTACTAGTCAGGTACATTCTTAGGCGTTTAATATGGGGTTTTGAGTCCATTTCGTTGAGCAAGGAGTAGCTCTTGTCTATTACATATTTGGCTTAAGGAACTTTATCTGTGCTCATTTCAATCTCTGGTTTTATGCAGCACCCCAACTCACCTTTCCCCTTAAGCAAGCATAAGTTGGTTTTCTAAATTTGGGACCATGTTCTGTTTTGAAATTCAGTTCCTGTGTAGCCAAGTTTACATTCCGTGTATTAGTGATATCTTATGATGTTTCTTTTTCTGTGTGACTTATTTCAGTTAGAATCATCATACCTGAATCCACTCATTATGCTGCTATGGGCCTGATGACATAGATGTCATTGCTGAGTGATATTGCATTGTACGTAAGTACCACAACTTCTTTATCCATTTTTCGCTTTATGCGATATTGAACTTGTACCGTAAAGGAGTTTCTTGTAAACAGAGCCATCCCAAACTTTGGGGTGGCTGTGTCTTTTTGATTTTAATTTCCCTAAGCTATAGGACCATAAGTGGAAGTGCCCTAGGCTCTGTTGCTTTGTTTTTTAGATGTTTCAGGAAACACCATACACTTCTCCCGAGTGGCTGTTGGCAATTTACATCCCGCCCATCAGCATAACAAGGCTCCCAGTTCTCCATGGCCTGTCCTGCCTTTCTGGATTTTACACTTTTTTCAGATGTCCCTTTTGACCGGGGGGAAGTGAGACTTCATTGTAGTGCAGATTTCCTTTGCAAGCTTGCTTGGTTGGCCGAAAAGGGCGTATGCGTTTTTTCCTGAATATATTCAGGAAAAAACGCATACGCCCTTTTTGGCCAAGTGCATCATTGTCGACCTTCTGCCTCTTTTCCTATGCTTTAAATGCAATTCCAGTCTACCTCCTGAAATCGGTTTCCTGCAATTCTGCCCGGCTTTCAAGTCCTCTTGGCAGCCTTACTTCAGTATATTTTTGGATGATAGCTGTCATTTATAACTCTGCAGGTTTGTGAATTACAGTGCCGCTGAGCTCCTTTCTTCAACTCGCTTTCTTGTGAGCTGGCCGCAACACCGCAAGATTGCTTCAGGCCCTAATCTGGTTCCGGCATGGCACGCTGAGCCTTTGGTTAATTCCTCTTCCTGGTGGGAAATGAGAGTTAAATTTTCCCGTCCAGACACCTCCAGCTAGTCTCTCATTGGTTCTCCCTATTCCTGTTCATCTTCCGTGGAATTTGCAAACTGGGCCAAACAGGAGGTTAAAGGCACTGACTCTCCAAGTCGGGAGAGTGTTAGTAAAGCATCTGGAATGTTGCACCCGAGTACCAGGGGACGAGAACTGAGACATATTTCAACACGTCTCCCGATCACACGGTTGATCATACTCTGGGTTCCACATGCATGTTTTAGCTGAAGGAAGAATCCCTTAAACCTGGAGAGTTGAGACCCGTGGAATGGGTACCATGCAATATGACTTCAAAGGGTCTTCATTTGCTCACCAAAACTCTCCAATCCTATCACTGCTGCGTTTTTGCCCCTGTACTCACGATTGATTCACTTTCAGAGACATAGCAATCCATAGGTTTTAAGATACTTACTAGTCAGGTACATTCTTAGGCGTTTAATATGGGGTTTTGAGTCCATTTCGTTGAGCAAGGAGTAGCTCTTGTCTATTACATATTTGGCTTAAGGAACTTTATCTGTGCTCATTTCAATCTCTGGTTTTATGCAGCACCCCAACTCACCTTTCCCCTTAAGCAAGCATAAGTTGATTTTCTAAATTTGGGACCATGTTCTGTTTTGAAATTCAGTTCCTGTGTAGCCAAGTTTACATTCCGTGTATTAGTGATATCTTATGATGTTTCTTTTTCTGTGTGACTTATTTCAGTTAGAATCATCATACCTGAATCCACTCATTATGCTGCTATGGGCCTGATGACATAGATGTCATTGCTGAGTGATATTGCATTGTACGTAAGTACCACAACTTCTTTATCCATTTTTCGCTTTATGCGATATTGAACTTGTACCGTAAAGGAGTTTCTTGTAAACAGAGCCATCCCAAACTTTGGGGTGGCTGTGTCTTTTGGATTTTAATTTTCCTAAGCTATAGGACCATAAGTGGAAGTGCCCTAGGCTCTGTTGCTTTGTTTTTTAGACGTTTCAGGAAACACCATACACTTCTCCCGAGTGGCTGTTGGCAATTTACATCCCGCCCATCAGCATAACAAGGCTCCCAGTTCTCCATGGCCTGTCCTGCCTTTCTGGATTTTACACTTTTTTCAGATGGCCCTTTTGACCGGGGGGAAGTGAGACTTCATTGTAGTGCAGATTTCCTTTGCAAGCTTGCTTGGTTGGCCGAAAAGGGCGTATGCGCTTTTTCCTGAATATATTCAGGAAAAAACGCATACGCCCTTTTTGGCCAAGTGCATCATTGTCGACCTTCTGCCTCTTTTCCTATGCTTTAAATGCAATTCCAGTCTACCTCCTGAAATCGGTTTCCTGCAATTCTGCCCAGCTTTCAAGTCCTCTTGGCAGCCTTACTTCAGTATATTTTTGGATGATAGCTGTCATTTATAACTCTGCAGGTTTGTGAATTACAGTGCCCCTGAGCTCCTTTCTTCAACTCGCTTTCTTGTGAGCTGGCCGCAACACCGCAGGATTGCTTCAGGCCCTAATCTGGTTCCGGCATGGCACGCTGAGCCTTTGGTTAATTCCTCTTCCTGGTGGGAAATGAGAGTTAAATTTTCCCGTCCAGACACCTCCAGCTAGTCTCTCATTGGTTCTCCCTATTCCTGTTCATCTTCCGCGGAATTTGCAAACTGGGCCAAACAGGAGGTTAAAGGCACTGACTCTCCAAGTCGGGAGAGTGTTAGTAAAGCATCTGGAATGTTGCACCCGAGTACAAGGGGACGGGAACTGAGACATATTTCAACACGTCTCCCGATCACACGGTTGATCATACTCTGGGTTCCACATGCATGTTTTAGCTGAAGGAAGAATCCCTTAAACCTGGAGAGTTGAGACCCGTGGAATGGGTACCATGCAATATGACTTCAAAGGGTCTTCATTTGCTCACCAAAACTCTCCAATCCTATCACTGCTGCGTTTTTGCCCCTGTACTCACGATTGATTCACTTTCAGAGACATAGCAATCCATAGGTTTTAAGATAATTACTAGTCAGGTACATTATTAGGCGTTTAATATGGGGTTTTGAGTCCATTTCGTTGAGCAAGGAGTAGCTCTTGTCTATTACATATTTGGCTTAAGGAACTTTATCTGTGCTCATTTCAATCTCTGGTTTTATGCAGCACCCCAACTCACCTTTCCCCTTAAGCAAGCATAAGTTGATTTTCTAAATTTGGGACCATGTTCTGTTTTGAAATTCAGTTCCTGTGTAGCCAAGTTTACATTCCTTGTATTAGTGATATCTTATGATGTTTCTGTTTCTGTGTGACTTATTTCAGTTTGAATCATCATACCTGTATCCACTCATTATGCTGCTATGGGCCTGATGACATAGATGTCATTGCTGAGTGATATTGCATTGTACGTAAGTACCACAACTTCTTTATCCATTTTTCGCTTTATGCGATATTGAACTTGTACCGTAAACGAGTTTCTTGTAAACAGAGCCATCCCAAACTTTGGGGTGGCTCTGTCTTTTTGATTTTAATTTCCCTAAGCTATAGGACCATAAGTGGAAGTGCCCTAGGCTCTGTTGCTTTGTTTTTTAGACGTTTCAGGAAACACCATACACTTCTCCCGAGTGGCTGTTGGCAATTTACATCCCGCCCATCAGCATAACAAGGCTCCCAGTTCTCCATGGCCTGTCCTGCCTTTCTGGATTTTACACTTTTTTCAGATGGCCCTTTTGACCGGGGGGAAGTGAGACTTCATTGTAGTGCAGATTTCCTTTGCAAGGTTGCTTGGTTCGCCGAAAAGGGTGTATGCGTTTTTTCCTGAATATATTCAGGAAAAAACGCATACGCCCTTTTTGGCCAAGTGCATCATTGTCGACCTTCTGCCTCTTTTCCTATGCTTTAAATGCAATTCCAGTCTACCTCCTGAAATCGGTTTCCTGCAATTCTGCCCGGCTTTCAAGTCCTCTTGGCAGCCTTACTTTAATATATTTTTGGATGATAGCTGTCATTTATAACTCTGCAGGTTTGTGAATTACAGTGCCCCTGAGCTCCTTTCTTCAACTCGCTTTCTTGTGAGCTGGCCGCAACACCGCAGGATTGCTTCAGGCCCTATCTGGTTCCGGCATGGCACGCTGAGCCTTTGGTTAATTCCTCTTCCTGGTGGGAAATGAGAGTTAAATTTTCCCGTCCAGACACCTCCAGCTAGTCTCTCATTGGTTCTCCCTATTCCTGTTCATCTTCCGCGGAATTTGCAAACTGGGCCAAACAGGAGGTTAAAGGCACTGACTCTCCAAGTCGGGAGAGTGTTAGTAAAGCATCTGGAATGTTGCACCCGAGTACCAGGGGACGAGAACTGAGACATATTTCAACACGTCTCCCGATCACACGGTTGATCATACTCTGGGTTCCACATGCATGTCTTAGCTGAAGGAAGAATCCCTTAAACCTGGAGAGTTGAGACCCGTGGAATGGGTACCATGCAATATGACTTCAAAGGGTCTTCATTTGCTCACCAAAACTCTCCAATCCTATCACTGCTGCATTTTTGCCCCTGTACTCACGATTGATTCACTTTCAGAGACATAGCAATCCATAGGTTTTAAGATACTTACTAGTCAGATACATTCTTAGGCGTTTAATATGGGGTTTTGAGTCCATTTCGTTGAGCAAGGAGTAGCTCTTGTCTATTACATATTTGGCTTAAGGAACTTTATCTGTGCTCATTTCAATCTCTGGTTTTATGCAGCACCCCAACTCACCTTTCCCCTTAAGCAAGCATAAGTTGATTTTCTAAATTTGGGACCATGTTCTGTTTTGAAATTCAGTTCCTGTGTAGCCAAGTTTACATTCCTTGTATTAGTGATATCTTATGATGTTTCTGTTTCTGTGTGACTTATTTCAGTTAGAATCATCATACCTGAATCCACTCATTATGCTGCTATGGGCCTGATGACATAGATGTCATTGCTGAGTGATATTGCATTGTACGTAAGTACCACAACTTCTTTATCCATTTTTCGCTTTATGCGATATTGAACTTGTACCGTAAACGAGTTTCTTGTAAACAGAGCCATCCCAAACTTTGGGGTGGCTGTGTCTTTTTGATTTTAATTTCCCTAAGCTATAGGACCATAAGTGGAAGTGCCCTAGGCTCTGTTGCTTTGTTTTTTAGACGTTTCAGCAAACACCATACACTTCTCCCGAGTGGCTGTTGGCAATTTACATCCCGCCCATCAGCATAACAAGGCTCCCAGTTCTCCATGGCCTGTCCTGCCTTTCTGGATTTTACACTTTTTACAGATGGCCCTTTTGACCCCGGGGAAGTGAGACTTCATTGTAATGCAGATTTCCGTTGCAAGCTTGCCTGGTTGGTCACAAAGTGCGTATGCTTTTTTTCCTGAATATATTCAGGAAAAAACGCATATGCACTTTTTGGCCTAGTGCATCATTGTCGACGTTCTGCCTCTTTTCCTATGCTTTAAATGCAATTCCAGTCTACCTCCTGAAATCGGTTTCCTGCAATTCTGCCCCGCTTTCAAGTCCTCTTGGCAGCCTTACTTCAGTATATTTTTGGACGATAGCTGTCATTTATAACTCTGCAGGTTTGTGAATTACAGTGCCCCTGAGCTCCTTTCTTCAACTCGCTTTCTTCTGAGCTGGCCGCAACACCGCAGGATTGCTTCAGGCCCTAATCTGGTTCCGGCACGGCACGCTGAGCCTTTGCTTAATTCCTCTTCCTGGTGGGAAATGAGAGTTAAATTTGCCCATCCAGACATCTCCAGCTAGTCTCTCATTGGTTTTCCCTATTCCTGTTCATCATCCGCGGAATTTGCAAACTGAGCCAAACAGGAGGTTAAAGGCACTGACTCTCCAAGTCGGGAGAGTGTTAGTAAAGTGTCTAGAATGTTGCACCCGAGTACCAGGGGATGAGAACGGAGACATATTGGAACACGTCTCCTGATCACACGGTTGATCATACTCTGGGTTCCACATGCATGTTTTAGCTGAAGGAAGAATCCCTTAAACCTGGAGAGTTGAGACCCGTGGAATGGGTACCATGCAATATTCCTTCAAAGGGTCTTCATTTGCTCACCGAACCTCTCCAATCCTATCACTGCTGCGTTTATGCCCCTGTACACATGCTTGATTCTCTTTTGGAGACATAGCAATCCATAGGTTTTAAGATACTTACTAGTCAGGTACATTCTTAGGCGTTTAATATGGGGTGTTGAGTCCATTTCGTTGAGCAAGGAGTAGCTCTTGTCTATTACATATTTGGCTTAAGGAACTTTATCTGTGCTCATTTCAATCTCTGGTTTTATGCAGCACCCCAACTCACCTTTCCCCTTAAGCAAGCATAAGTTGATTTTCTAAATTTGAGACCCTTTTCTGTTTTGTAATCCAGTTCCTGTGTAGCCAAGTTTACATTCCGTGTATTAGTGATATCTTATGATGTTTCTGTTTCTGTGTGACTTATTTCAGTTAGAATCATCATACCTGAATCCACTCATTATGCTGCTACGGGCCTGATGACATAGATGTCATTGCTGAGTGATATTGCATTGTACGTAAGTACCACAACTTCTTTATCCATTTTTCGCTTTATGCGATATTGAACTTGTACCATAAACGAGTTTCTTGTAAACAGAGCCATCCCAAACTTTGGGGTGGCTCTGTCTTTTTGATTTTAATTTCCCTAAGCTATAGGACCATAAGTGGAAGTGCCCTAGGCTCTGTTGCTTTGTTTTTTAGACGTTTCAGCAAACACCATACACTTCTCCCGAGTGGCTGTTGGCAATTTACATCCCGCCCATCAGCATAACAAGGCTCCCAGTTCTCCATGGCCTGTCCTGCCTTTCTGGATTTTACACTTTTTTCAGATGGCCCTTTTGACGGGGGGGGAAGTGAGACTTCATTGTAGTGCAGATTTCCTTTGCAAGCTTGCTTGGTTGGCCAAAAAGGGCGTATGCGTTTTTTCCTGAATATATTCAGGAAAAAACACATACGCCCTTTTTGGCCAAGTGCATCATTGTCGACCTTCTGCCTCTTTTCCTATGCTTTAAATGCAATTCCAGTCTACCTCCTGAAATCGGTTTCCTGCAATTCTGCCCGGCTTTCAAGTCCTCTTGGCAGCCTTACTTCAGTATATTTTTGGATGATAGCTGTCATTTATAACTCTGCAGGTTTGTGAATTACAGTGCCCCTGAGCTCCTTTCTTCAACTCGCTTTCTTGTGAGCTGGCCGCAACACCGCAGGATTGCTTCAGGCCCTAATCTGGTTCCGGCATGGCACGCTGAGCCTTTGGTTAATTCCTCTTCCTGGTGGGAAATGAGAGTTAAATTTTCCCGTCCAGACACCTCCAGCTAGTCTCTCATTGGTTCTCCCTATTCCTGTTCATCTTCCGCGGAATTTGCAAACTGGGCCAAACAGGAGGTTAAAGGCACTGACTCTCCAAGTCGGGAGAGTGTTAGTAAAGCATCTGGAATGTTGCACCCGAGTACCAGGGGACGAGAACTGAGACATATTTCAACACGTCTCCCGATCACACGGTTGATCATACTCTGGGTTCCACATGCATGTTTTAGCTGAAGGAAGAATCCCTTAAACCTGGAGAGTTGAGACCCGTGGAATGGGTACCATGCAATATGACTTCAAAGGGTCTTCATTTGCTCACCAAAACTCTCCAATCCTATCACTGCTGCGTTTTTGCCCCTGTACTCACGATTGATTCACTTTCAGAGACATAGCAATCCATAGGTTTTAAGATACTTACTAGTCAGGTACATTCTTAGGCGTTTAATATGGGGTTTTGAGTCCATTTCGTTGAGCAAGGAGTAGCTCTTGTCTATTACATATTTGGCTTAAGGAACTTTATCTGTGCTCATTTCAATCTCTGGTTTTATGCAGCACCCCAACTCACCTTTCCCCTTAAGCAAGCATAAGTTGATTTTCTAAATTTGGGACCATGTTCTGTTTTGAAATTCAGTTCCTGTGTAGCCAAGTTTACATTCCGTGTATTAGTGATATCTTATGATGTTTCTTTTTCTGTGTGACTTATTTCAGTTAGAATCATCATACCTGAATCCACTCATTATGCTGCTATGGGCCTGATGACATAGATGTCATTGCTGAGTGATATTGCATTGTACGTAAGTACCACAACTTCTTTATCCATTTTTCGCTTTATGCGATATTGAACTTGTACCGTAAAGGAGTTTCTTGTAAACAGAGCCATCCCAAACTTTGGGGTGGCTGTGTCTTTTTGATTTTAATTTCCCTAAGCTATAGGACCATAAGTGGAAGTGCCCTAGGCTCTGTTGCTTTGTTTTTTAGACGTTTCAGGAAACACCATACACTTCTCCCGAGTGGCTGTTGGCAATTTACATCCCGCCCATCAGCATAACAAGGCTCCCAGTTCTCCATGGCCTGTCCTGCCTTTCTGGATTTTACACTTTTTTCAGATGGCCCTTTTGACCGGGGGGAAGTGAGACTTCATTGTAGTGCAGATTTCCTTTGCAAGCTTGCTTGGTTGGCCGAAAAGGGTGTATGCGTTTTTTCCTGAATATATTCAGGAAAAAACGCATACGCCCTTTTTGGCCAAGTGCATCATTGTCGACCTTCTGCCTCTTTTCCTATGCTTTAAATGCAATTCCAGTCTACCTCCTGAAATCGGTTTCCTGCAATTCTGCCCGGCTTTCAAGTCCTCTTGGCAGCCTTACTTTAATATATTTTTGGATGATAGCTGTCATTTATAACTCTGCAGGTTTGTGAATTACAGTGCCCCTGAGCTCCTTTCTTCAACTCGCTTTCTTGTGAGCTGGCCGCAACACCGCAGGATTGCTTCAGGCCCTATCTGGTTCCGGCATGGCACGCTGAGCCTTTGGTTAATTCCTCTTCCTGGTGGGAAATGAGAGTTAAATTTTCCCGTCCAGACACCTCCAGCTAGTCTCTCATTGGTTCTCCCTATTCCTGTTCATCTTCCGCGGAATTTGCAAACTGGGCCAAACAGGAGGTTAAAGGCACTGACTCTCCAAGTCGGGAGAGTGTTAGTAAAGCATCTGGAATGTTGCACCCGAGTACCAGGGGACGAGAACTGAGACATATTTCAACACGTCTCCCGATCACACGGTTGATCATACTCTGGGTTCCACATGCATGTCTTAGCTGAAGGAAGAATCCCTTAAACCTGGAGAGTTGAGACCCGTGGAATGGGTACCATGCAATATGACTTCAAAGGGTCTTCATTTGCTCACCAAAACTCTCCAAACCTATCACTGCTGCATTTTTGCCCCTGTACTCACGATTGATTCACTTTCAGAGACATAGCAATCCATAGGTTTTAAGATACTTACTAGTCAGATACATTCTTAGGCGTTTAATATGGGGTTTTGAGTCCATTTCGTTGAGCAAGGAGTAGCTCTTGTCTATTACATATTTGGCTTAAGGAACTTTATCTGTGCTCATTTCAATCTCTGGTTTTATGCAGCACCCCAACTCACCTTTCCCCTTAAGCAAGCATAAGTTGATTTTCTAAATTTGGGACCATGTTCTGTTTTGAAATTCAGTTCCTGTGTAGCCAAGTTTACATTCCTTGTATTAGTGATATCTTATGATGTTTCTGTTTCTGTGTGACTTATTTCAGTTAGAATCATCATACCTGAATCCACTCATTATGCTGCTATGGGCCTGATGACATAGATGTCATTGCTGACTGATATTGCATTGTACGTAAGTACCACAACTTCTTTATCCATTTTTCGCTTTATGCGATATTGAACTTGTACCGTAAAGGAGTTTCTTGTAAACAGAGCCATCCCAAACTTTGGGGTGGCTGTGTCTTTTTGATTTTAATTTCCCTAAGCTATAGGACCATAAGTGGAAGTGCCCTAGGCTCTGTTGCTTTGTTTTTTAGACGTTTCAGCAAACACCATACACTTCTCCCGAGTGGCTGTTGGCAATTTACATCCCGCCCATCAGCATAACAAGGCTCCCAGTTCTCCATGGCCTGTCCTGCCTTTCTGGATTTTACACTTTTTTCAGATGGCCCTTTTGACGGGGGGGAAGTGAGACTTCATTGTAGTGCAGATTTCCTTTGCAAGCTTGCTTGGTTGGCCAAAAAGGGCGTATGCGTTTTTTCCTGAATATATTCAGGAAAAAACGCATACGCCCTTTTTGGCCAAGTGCATCATTGTCGACCTTCTGCCTCTTTTCCTATGCTTTAAATGCAATTCCACTCTACCTCCTGAAATCGGTTTCCTGCAATTCTGCCCGGCTTTCAAGTCCTCTTGGCAGCCTTACTTCAGTATATTTTTGGATGATAGCTGTCATTTATAACTCTGCAGGTTTGTGAATTACAGTGCCCCGAGCTCCTTTCTTCAACTCGCTTTCTTGTGAGCTGGCCGCAACACCGCAGGATTGCTTCAGGCCCTAATCTGGTTCCGGCACGGCACGCTGAGCCTTTGGTTAATTCCTCTTCCTGGTGGGAAATGAGAGTTAAATTTTCCCGTCCAGACACCTCCAGCTAGTCTCTCATTGGTTCTCCCTATTCCTGTTCATCTTCCGCGGAATTTGCAAACTGGGCCAAACAGGAGGTTAAAGGCACTGACTCTCCAAGTCGGGAGAGTGTTAGTAAAGCATCTGGAATGTTGCACCCGAGTACCAGGGGACGAGAACTGAGACATATTTCAACACGTCTCCCAATCACACGGTTGATCATACTCTGGGTTCCACATGCATGTCTTAGCTGAAGGAAGAATCCCTTAAACCTGGAGAGTTGAGACCCGTGGAATGGGTACCATGCAATATGACTTCAAAGGGTCTTCATTTGCTCACCAAAACTCTCCAATCCTATCACTGCTGCATTTTTGCCCCTGTACTCACGATTGATTCACTTTCAGAGACATAGCAATCCATAGGTTTTAAGATACTTACTAGTCAGATACATTCTTAGGCGTTTAATATGGGGTTTTGAGTCCATTTCGTTGAGCAAGGAGTAGCTCTTGTCTATTACATATTTGGCTTAAGGAACTTTATCTGTGCTCATTTCAATCTCTGGTTTTATGCAGCACCCCAACTCACCTTTCCCCTTAAGCAAGCATAAGTTGATTTTCTAAATTTCGGACCATGTTCTGTTTTGAAATTCAGTTCCTGTGTAGCCAAGTTTACATTCCTTGTATTAGTGATATCTTATGATGTTTCTGTTTCTGTGTGACTTATTTCAGTTAGAATCATCATACCTGAATCCACTCATTATGCTGCTATGGGCCTGATGACATAGATGTCATTGCTGAGTGATATTGCATTGTACGTAAGTACCACAACTTCTTTATCCATTTTTCGCTTTATGCGATATTGAACTTGTACCGTAAACGAGTTTCTTGTAAACAGAGCCATCCCAAACTTTGGGGTGGCTGTGTCTTTTTGATTTTAATTTCCCTAAGCTATAGGACCATAAGTGGAAGTGCCCTAGGCTCTGTTGCTTTGTTTTTTAGACGTTTCAGCAAACACCATACACTTCTCCCGAGTGGCTGTTGGCAATTTACATCCCACCCATCAGCATAACAAGGCTCCCAGTTCTCCATGGCCTGTCCTGCCTTTCTGGATTTTACACTTTTTTCAGATGGCCCTTTTGACAGGGGGGAAGTGAGACTTCATTGTAGTGCAGATTTCCTTTGCAAGCTTGCTTGGTTGGCCAAAAAGGGCGTATGCGTTTTTTCCTGAATATATTCAGGAAAAAACGCATACGCCCTTTTTGGCCAAGTGCATCATTGTCGACCTTCTGCCTCTTTTCCTATGCTTTAAATGCAATTCCAGTCTACCTCCTGAAATCGGTTTCCTGCAATTCTGCCCGGCTTTCAAGTCCTCTTGGCAGCCTTACTTCAGTATATTTTTGGATGATAGCTGTCATTTATAACTCTGCAGGTTTGTGAATTACAGTGCCCCTGAGCTCCTTTCTTCAACTCGCTTTCTTGTGAGCTGGCCGCAACACCGCAGGATTGCTTCAGGCCCTAATCTGGTTCCGGCATGGCACGCTGAGCCTTTGGTTAATTCCTCTTCCTGGTGGGAAATGAGAGTTAAATTTTCCCGTCCAGACACCTCCAGCTAGTCTCTCATTGGTTCTCCCTATTCCTGTTCATCTTCCGCGGAATTTGCAAACTGGGCCAAACAGGAGGTTAAAGGCACTGACTCTCCAAGTCGGGAGAGTGTTAGTAAAGCATCTGGAATGTTGCACCCGAGTACCAGGGGACGAGAACTGAGACATATTTCAACACGTCTCCCGATCACACGGTTGATCATACTCTGGGTTCCACATGCATGTTTTAGCTGAAGGAAGAATCCCTTAAACCTGGAGAGTTGAGACCCGTGGAATGGGTACCATGCAATATGACTTCAAAGGGTCTTCATTTGCTCACCAAAACTCTCCAATCCTATCACTGCTGCGTTTTTGCCCCTGTACTCACGATTGATTCACTTTCAGAGACATAGCAATCCATAGGTTTTAAGATACTTACTAGTCAGGTACATTATTAGGCGTTTAATATGGGGTTTTGAGTCCATTTCGTTGAGCAAGGAGTAGCTCTTGTCTATTACATATTTGGCTTAAGGAACTTTATCTGTGCTCATTTCAATCTCTGGTTTTATGCAGCACCCCAACTCACCTTTCCCGTTAAGCAAGCATAAGTTGGTTTTCTAAATTTGGGACCATGTTCTGTTTTGAAATTCAGTTCCTGTGTAGCCAAGTTTACATTCCGTGTATTAGTGATATCTTATGATGTTTCTTTTTCTGTGTGACTTATTTCAGTTAGAATCATCATACCTGAATCCACTCATTATGCTGCTATGGGCCTGATGACATAGATGTCATTGCTGAGTGATATTGCATTGTACGTAAGTACCACAACTTCTTTATCCATTTTTCGCTTTATGCGATATTGAACTTGTACCGTAAACGAGTTTCTTGTAAACAGAGCCATCCCAAACTTTGGGGTGGCTGTGTCTTTTTGATTTTAATTTCCCTAAGCTATAGGACCATAAGTGGAAGTGCCCTAGGCTCTGTTGCTTTGTTTTTTAGACGTTTCAGCAAACACCATACACTTCTCCCGAGTGGCTGTTGGCAATTTACATCCCGCCCATCAGCATAACAAGGCTCCCAGTTCTCCATGGCCTGTCCTGCCTTTCTGGATTTTACACTTTTTTCAGATGGCCCTTTTGACAGGGGGGAAGTGAGACTTCATTGTAGTGCAGATTTCCTTTGCAAGCTTGCTTGGTTGGCCAAAAAGGGCGTATGCGTTTTTTCCTGAATATATTCAGGAAAAAACGCATACGCCCTTTTTGGCCAAGTGCATCATTGTCGACCTTCTGCCTCTTTTCCTATGCTTTAAATGCAATTCCAGTCTACCTCCTGAAATCGGTTTCCTGCAATTCTGCCCAGCTTTCAAGTCCTCTTGGCAGCCTTACTTCAGTATATTTTTGGATGATAGCTGTCATTTATAACTCTGCAGGTTTGTGAATTACAGTGCCCCTGAGCTCCTTTCTTCAACTCGCTTTCTTGTGAGCTGGCCGCAACACCGCAGGATTGCTTCAGGCCCTAATCTGGTTCCGGCATGGCACGCTGAGCCTTTGGTTAATTCCTCTTCCTGGTGGGAAATGAGAGTTAAATTTTCCCGTCCAGACACCTCCAGCTAGTCTCTCATTGGTTCTCCCTATTCCTGTTCATCTTCCGCGGAATTTGCAAACTGGGCCAAACAGGAGGTTAAAGGCACTGACTCTCCAAGTCGGGAGAGTGTTAGTAAAGCATCTGGAATGTTGCACCCGAGTACCAGGGGACGAGAACTGAGACATATTTCAACACGTCTCCCGATCACACGGTTGATCATACTCTGGGTTCCACATGCATGTTTTAGCTGAAGGAAGAATCCCTTAAACCTGGAGAGTTGAGACCCGTGGAATGGGTACCATGCAATATGACTTCAAAGGGTCTTCATTTGCTCACCAAAACTCTCCAATCCTATCACTGCTGCGTTTTTGCCCCTGTACTCACGACTGATTCACTTTCAGAGACATAGCAATCCATAGGTTTTAAGATACTTACTAGTCAGGTACATTATTAGGCGTTTAATATGGGGTTTTGAGTCCATTTCGTTGAGCAAGGAGTAGCTCTTGTCTATTACATATTTGGCTTAAGGAACTTTATCTGTGCTCATTTCAATCTCTGGTTTTATGCAGCACCCCAACTCACCTTTCCCGTTAAGCAAGCATAAGTTGGTTTCTAAATTTGGGACCATGTTCTGTTTTGAAATTCAGTTCCTGTGTAGCCAAGTTTACATTCCGTGTATTAGTGATATCTTATGATGTTTCTTTTTCTGTGTGACTTATTTCAGTTAGAATCATCATACCTGAATCCACTCATTATGCTGCTATGGGCCTGATGACATAGATGTCATTGCTGAGTGATATTGCATTGTACGTAAGTACCACAACTTCTTTATCCATTTTTCGCTTTATGCGATATTGAACTTGTACCGTAAACGAGTTTCTTGTAAACAGAGCCATCCCAAACTTTGGGGTGGCTGTGTCTTTTTGATTTTAATTTCCCTAAGCTATAGGACCATAAGTGGAAGTGCCCTAGGCTCTGTTGCTTTGTTTTTAGACGTTTCAGGAAACACCATACACTTCTCCCGAGTGGCTGTTGGCAATTTACATCCCGCCCATCAGCATAACAAGGCTCCCAGTTCTCCATGGCCTGTCCTGCCTTTCTGGATTTTACACTTTTTTCAGATGGCCCTTTTGACGGGGGGGAAGTGAGACTTCATTGTAGTGCAGATTTCCTTTGCAAGCTTGCTTGGTTGGCCAAAAAGGGCGTATGCGTTTTTTCCTGAATATATTCAGGAAAAAACGCATACGCCCTTTTTGGCCAAGTGCATCATTGTCGACCTTCTGCCTCTTTTCCTATGCTTTAAATGCAATTCCAGTCTACCTCCTGAAATCGGTTTCCTGCAATTCTGCCCGGCTTTCAAGTCCTCTTGGCAGCCTTACTTCAGTATATTTTTGGATGATAGCTGTCATTTATAACTCTGCAGGTTTGTGAATTACAGTGCCCCGAGCTCCTTTCTTCAACTCGCTTTCTTGTGAGCTGGCCGCAACACCGCAGGATTGCTTCAGGCCCTAATCTGGTTCCGGCACGGCACGCTGAGCCTTTGGTTAATTACTCTTCCTGGTGGGAAATGAGAGTTAAATTTTCCCGTACAGACACCTCCAGCTAGTCTCTCATTGGTTCTCCCTATTCCTGTTCATCTTCCGCGGAATTTGCAAACTGGGCCAAACAGGAGGTTAAAGGCACTGACTCTCCAAGTCGGGAGAGTGTTAGTAAAGCATCTGGAATGTTGCACCCGAGTACCAGGGGACGAGAACTGAGACATATTTCAACACGTCTCCCGATCACACGGTTGATCATACTCTGGGTTCCACATGCATGTTTTAGCTGAAGGAAGAATCCCTTAAACCTGGAGAGTTGAGACCCGTGGAATGGGTACCATGCAATATGACTTCAAAGGGTCTTCATTTGCTCACCAAAACTCTCCAATCCTATCACTGCTGCGTTTTTGCCCCTGTACTCACGATTGATTCACTTTCAGAGACATAGCAATCCATAGGTTTTAAGATACTTACTAGTCAGATACATTCTTAGGCGTTTAATATGGGGTTTTGAGTCCATTTCGTTGAGCAAGGAGTAGCTCTTGTCTATTACATATTTGGCTTAAGGAACTTTATCTGTGCTCATTTCAATCTCTGGTTTTATGCAGCACCCCAACTCACCTTTCCCCTTAAGCAAGCATAAGTTGATTTCTAAATTTCGGACCATGTTCTGTTTTGAAATTCAGTTCCTGTGTAGCCAAGTTTACATTCCTTGTATTAGTGATATCTTATGATGTTTCTGTTTCTGTGTGACTTATTTCAGTTAGAATCATCATACCTGAATCCACTCATTATGCTGCTATGGGCCTGATGACATAGATGTCATTGCTGAGTGATATTGCATTGTACGTAAGTACCACAACTTCTTTATCCATTTTTCGCTTTATGCGATATTGAACTTGTACCGTAAACGAGTTTCTTGTAAACAGAGCCATCCCAAACTTTGGGGTGGCTGTGTCTTTTTGATTTTAATTTCCCTAAGCTATAGGACCATAAGTGGAAGTGCCCTAGGCTCTGTTGCTTTGTTTTTTAGACGTTTCAGCAAACACCATACACTTCTCCCGAGTGGCTGTTGGCAATTTACATCCCGCCCATCAGCATAACAAGGCTCCCAGTTCTCCATGGCCTGTCCTGCCTTTCTGGATTTTACACTTTTTTCAGATGGCCCTTTTGACAGGGGGGAAGTGAGACTTCATTGTAGTGCAGATTTCCTTTGCAAGCTTGCTTGGTTGGCCAAAAAGGGCGTATGCGTTTTTTCCTGAATATATTCAGGAAAAAACGCATACGCCCTTTTTGGCCAAGTGCATCATTGTCGACCTTCTGCCTCTTTTCCTATGCTTTAAATGCAATTCCAGTCTACCTCCTGAAATCGGTTTCCTGCAATTCTGCCCGGCTTTCAAGTCCTCTTGGCAGCCTTACTTCAGTATATTTTTGGATGATAGCTGTCATTTATAACTCTGCAGGTTTGTGAATTACAGTGCCCCTGAGCTCCTTTCTTCAACTCGCTTTCTTGTGAGCTGGCCGCAACACCGCAGGATTGCTTCAGGCCCTAATCTGGTTCCGGCATGGCACGCTGAGCCTTTGGTTAATTCCTCTTCCTGGTGGGAAATGAGAGTTAAATTTTCCCGTCCAGACACCTCCAGCTAGTCTCTCATTGGTTCTCCCTATTCCTGTTCATCTTCCGCGGAATTTGCAAACTGGGCCAAACAGGAGGTTAAAGGCACTGACTCTCCAAGTCGGGAGAGTGTTAGTAAAGCATCTGGAATGTTGCACCCGAGTACCAGGGGACGAGAACTGAGACATATTTCAACACGTCTCCCGATCACACGGTTGATCATACTCTGGGTTCCACATGCATGTTTTAGCTGAAGGAAGAATCCCTTAAACCTGGAGAGTTGAGACCCGTGGAATGGGTACCATGCAATATGACTTCAAAGGGTCTTCATTTGCTCACCAAAACTCTCCAATCCTATCACTGCTGCGTTTTTGCCCCTGTACTCACGACTGATTCACTTTCAGAGACATAGCAATCCATAGGTTTTAAGATACTTACTAGTCAGGTACATTATTAGGCGTTTAATATGGGGTTTTGAGTCCATTTCGTTGAGCAAGGAGTAGCTCTTGTCTATTACATATTTGGCTTAAGGAACTTTATCTGTGCTCATTTCAATCTCTGGTTTTATGCAGCACCCCAACTCACCTTTCCCGTTAAGCAAGCATAAGTTGGTTTTCTAAATTTGGGACCATGTTCTGTTTTGAAATTCAGTTCCTGTGTAGCCAAGTTTACATTCCGTGTATTAGTGATATCTTATGATGTTTCTTTTTCTGTGTGACTTATTTCAGTTAGAATCATCATACCTGAATCCACTCATTATGCTGCTATGGGCCTGATGACATAGATGTCATTGCTGAGTGATATTGCATTGTACGTAAGTACCACAACTTCTTTATCCATTTTTCGCTTTATGCGATATTGAACTTGTACCGTAAACGAGTTTCTTGTAAACAGAGCCATCCCAAACTTTGGGGTGGCTGTGTCTTTTTGATTTTAATTTCCCTAAGCTATAGGACCATAAGTGGAAGTGCCCTAGGCTCTGTTGCTTTGTTTTTTAGACGTTTCAGGAAACACCATACACTTCTCCCGAGTGGCTGTTGGCAATTTACATCCCGCCCATCAGCATAACAAGGCTCCCAGTTCTCCATGGCCTGTCCTGCCTTTCTGGATTTTACACTTTTTTCAGATGGCCCTTTTGACGGGGGGGAAGTGAGACTTCATTGTAGTGCAGATTTCCTTTGCAAGCTTGCTTGGTTGGCCAAAAAGGGCGTATGCGTTTTTTCCTGAATATATTCAGGAAAAAACGCATACGCCCTTTTTGGCCAAGTGCATCATTGTCGACCTTCTGCCTCTTTTCCTATGCTTTAAATGCAATTCCAGTCTACCTCCTGAAATCGGTTTCCTGCAATTCTGCCCGGCTTTCAAGTCCTCTTGGCAGCCTTACTTCAGTATATTTTTGGATGATAGCTGTCATTTATAACTCTGCAGGTTTGTGAATTACAGTGCCCCGAGCTCCTTTCTTCAACTCGCTTTCTTGTGAGCTGGCCGCAACACCGCAGGATTGCTTCAGGCCCTAATCTGGTTCCGGCACGGCACGCTGAGCCTTTGGTTAATTACTCTTCCTGGTGGGAAATGAGAGTTAAATTTTCCCGTACAGACACCTCCAGCTAGTCTCTCATTGGTTCTCCCTATTCCTGTTCATCTTCCGCGGAATTTGCAAACTGGGCCAAACAGGAGGTTAAAGGCACTGACTCTCCAAGTCGGGAGAGTGTTAGTAAAGCATCTGGAATGTTGCACCCGAGTACCAGGGGACGAGAACTGAGACATATTTCAACACGTCTCCCGATCACACGGTTGATCATACTCTGGGTTCCACATGCATGTTTTAGCTGAAGGAAGAATCCCTTAAACCTGGAGAGTTGAGACCCGTGGAATGGGTACCATGCAATATGACTTCAAAGGGTCTTCATTTGCTCACCAAAACTCTCCAATCCTATCACTGCTGCGTTTTTGCCCCTGTACTCACGATTGATTCACTTTCAGAGACATAGCAATCCATAGGTTTTAAGATACTTACTAGTCAGATACATTCTTAGGCGTTTAATATGGGGTTTTGAGTCCATTTCGTTGAGCAAGGAGTAGCTCTTGTCTATTACATATTTGGCTTAAGGAACTTTATCTGTGCTCATTTCAATCTCTGGTTTTATGCAGCACCCCAACTCACCTTTCCCCTTAAGCAAGCATAAGTTGATTTTCTAAATTTCGGACCATGTTCTGTTTTGAAATTCAGTTCCTGTGTAGCCAAGTTTACATTCCTTGTATTAGTGATATCTTATGATGTTTCTGTTTCTGTGTGACTTATTTCAGTTAGAATCATCATACCTGAATCCACTCATTATGCTGCTATGGGCCTGATGACATAGATGTCATTGCTGAGTGATATTGCATTGTACGTAAGTACCACAACTTCTTTATCCATTTTTCGCTTTATGCGATATTGAACTTGTACCGTAAACGAGTTTCTTGTAAACAGAGCCATCCCAAACTTTGGGGTGGCTGTGTCTTTTTGATTTTAATTTCCCTAAGCTATAGGACCATAAGTGGAAGTGCCCTAGGCTCTGTTGCTTTGTTTTTTAGACGTTTCAGCAAACACCATACACTTCTCCCGAGTGGCTGTTGGCAATTTACATCCCGCCCATCAGCATAACAAGGCTCCCAGTTCTCCATGGCCTGTCCTGCCTTTCTGGATTTTACACTTTTTTCAGATGGCCCTTTTGACAGGGGGGAAGTGAGACTTCATTGTAGTGCAGATTTCCTTTGCAAGCTTGCTTGGTTGGCCAAAAAGGGCGTATGCGTTTTTTCCTGAATATATTCAGGAAAAAACGCATACGCCCTTTTTGGCCAAGTGCATCATTGTCGACCTTCTGCCTCTTTTCCTATGCTTTAAATGCAATTCCAGTCTACCTCCTGAAATCGGTTTCCTGCAATTCTGCCCGGCTTTCAAGTCCTCTTGGCAGCCTTACTTCAGTATATTTTTGGATGATAGCTGTCATTTATAACTCTGCAGGTTTGTGAATTACAGTGCCCCTGAGCTCCTTTCTTCAACTCGCTTTCTTGTGAGCTGGCCGCAACACCGCAGGATTGCTTCAGGCCCTAATCTGGTTCCGGCATGGCACGCTGAGCCTTTGGTTAATTCCTCTTCCTGGTGGGAAATGAGAGTTAAATTTTCCCGTCCAGACACCTCCAGCTAGTCTCTCATTGGTTCTCCCTATTCCTGTTCATCTTCCGCGGAATTTGCAAACTGGGCCAAACAGGAGGTTAAAGGCACTGACTCTCCAAGTCGGGAGAGTGTTAGTAAAGCATCTGGAATGTTGCACCCGAGTACCAGGGGACGAGAACTGAGACATATTTCAACACGTCTCCCGATCACACGGTTGATCATACTCTGGGTTCCACATGCATGTTTTAGCTGAAGGAAGAATCCCTTAAACCTGGAGAGTTGAGACCCGTGGAATGGGTACCATGCAATATGACTTCAAAGGGTCTTCATTTGCTCACCAAAACTCTCCAATCCTATCACTGCTGCGTTTTTGCCCCTGTACTCACGACTGATTCACTTTCAGAGACATAGCAATCCATAGGTTTTAAGATACTTACTAGTCAGGTACATTATTAGGCGTTTAATATGGGGTTTTGAGTCCATTTCGTTGAGCAAGGAGTAGCTCTTGTCTATTACATATTTGGCTTAAGGAACTTTATCTGTGCTCATTTCAATCTCTGGTTTTATGCAGCACCCCAACTCACCTTTCCCGTTAAGCAAGCATAAGTTGGTTTTCTAAATTTGGGACCATGTTCTGTTTTGAAATTCAGTTCCTGTGTAGCCAAGTTTACATTCCGTGTATTAGTGATATCTTATGATGTTTCTTTTTCTGTGTGACTTATTTCAGTTAGAATCATCATACCTGAATCCACTCATTATGCTGCTATGGGCCTGATGACATAGATGTCATTGCTGAGTGATATTGCATTGTACGTAAGTACCACAACTTCTTTATCCATTTTTCGCTTTATGCGATATTGAACTTGTACCGTAAACGAGTTTCTTGTAAACAGAGCCATCCCAAACTTTGGGGTGGCTGTGTCTTTTTGATTTTAATTTCCCTAAGCTATAGGACCATAAGTGGAAGTGCCCTAGGCTCTGTTGCTTTGTTTTTTAGACGTTTCAGGAAACACCATACACTTCTCCCGAGTGGCTGTTGGCAATTTACATCCCGCCCATCAGCATAACAAGGCTCCCAGTTCTCCATGGCCTGTCCTGCCTTTCTGGATTTTACACTTTTTTCAGATGGCCCTTTTGACGGGGGGGAAGTGAGACTTCATTGTAGTGCAGATTTCCTTTGCAAGCTTGCTTGGTTGGCCAAAAAGGGCGTATGCGTTTTTTCCTGAATATATTCAGGAAAAAACGCATACGCCCTTTTTGGCCAAGTGCATCATTGTCGACCTTCTGCCTCTTTTCCTATGCTTTAAATGCAATTCCAGTCTACCTCCTGAAATCGGTTTCCTGCAATTCTGCCCGGCTTTCAAGTCCTCTTGGCAGCCTTACTTCAGTATATTTTTGGATGATAGCTGTCATTTATAACTCTGCAGGTTTGTGAATTACAGTGCCCCGAGCTCCTTTCTTCAACTCGCTTTCTTGTGAGCTGGCCGCAACACCGCAGGATTGCTTCAGGCCCTAATCTGGTTCCGGCACGGCACGCTGAGCCTTTGGTTAATTACTCTTCCTGGTGGGAAATGAGAGTTAAATTTTCCCGTACAGACACCTCCAGCTAGTCTCTCATTGGTTCTCCCTATTCCTGTTCATCTTCCGCGGAATTTGCAAACTGGGCCAAACAGGAGGTTAAAGGCACTGACTCTCCAAGTCGGGAGAGTGTTAGTAAAGCATCTGGAATGTTGCACCCGAGTACCAGGGGACGAGAACTGAGACATATTTCAACACGTCTCCCGATCACACGGTTGATCATACTCTGGGTTCCACATGCATGTTTTAGCTGAAGGAAGAATCCCTTAAACCTGGAGAGTTGAGACCCGTGGAATGGGTACCATGCAATATGACTTCAAAGGGTCTTCATTTGCTCACCAAAACTCTCCAATCCTATCACTGCTGCGTTTTTGCCCCTGTACTCACGATTGATTCACTTTCAGAGACATAGCAATCCATAGGTTTTAAGATACTTACTAGTCAGGTACATTATTAGGCGTTTAATATGGGGTTTTGAGTCCATTTCGTTGAGCAAGGAGTAGCTCTTGTCTATTACATATTTGGCTTAAGGAACTTTATCTGTGCTCATTTCAATCTCTGGTTTATGCAGCACCCCAACTCACCTTTCCCCTTAAGCAAGCATAAGTTGATTTTCTAAATTTGGGACCATGTTCTGTTTTGAAATTCAGTTCCTGTGTAGCCAAGTTTACATTCCATGTATTAGTGATATCTTATGATGTTTCTTTTTCTGTGTGACTTATTTCAGTTAGAATCATCATACCTGAATCCACTCATTATGCTGCTATGGTCCTGATGACATAGATGTCATTGCTGAGTGATATTGCATTGTACGTAAGTACCACAACTTCTTTATCCATTTTTCGCTTTATGCGATATTGAACTTGTACCGTAAACGAGTTTCTTGTAAACAGAGCCATCCCAAATTTTGGGGTGGCTGTGTCTTTTGGATTTTAATTTCCCTAAGCTATAGGACCATAAGTGGAAGTGCCCTAGGCTCTGTTGCTTTGTTTTTTAGATGTTTCAGGAAACACCATACACTTCTCCAGAGTGGCTGTTGGCAATTTACATCCCGCCCATCAGCATAAAAAGGCTCCCAGTTCTCCATGGCCTGTCCTGCCTTTCTGGATTTTACACTTTTTTCAGATGGCCCTTTTGACCGGGGGGAAGTGAGACTTCATTGTAGTGCAGATTTCCTTTGCAAGCTTGCTTGGTTGGCCAAAAAGGGCGTATGCGTTTTTTCCTGAATATATTCAGGAAAAAACGCATACGCCCTTTTTGGCCAAGTGCATCATTGTCTACGTTCTGCCTCTTTTCCTATGGTTTAAATGCAATTCCAGTCTACCTCCTGAAATCGGATTCCTGCCATTCTGCCCCGCTTTCTAGTCCTCTTGGCAGCCTTACTTCAGTATATTTTTGGAGGATAGCTGTCATTTATAACTCTGCAGGTTTGTGAATTACAGTGCCCCTGAGCTCCTTTCTTCAACTCGCTTTCTTGTGAGCTGTCTGCAACACCGCAGGATTGATTCAGACCCTAATCTGGTTCCAGCACGGCACGCTGAGCCTTTGGATAATTCCTCTTCCTGGTGGGAAATGAGAGTTAAATTTGCCCGTCCAGACACCTCCACCTAGTCTCTCATCGGTTCTCCCTATTCCTGTTCATCTTTTGCAGAAATTGCAAACTGGGCCAAACAGGAGGTTAAAGGCACTGACTCTCCAAGTCGGCAGAGTGTTAGTAACGCATCTGGAATGTTGCACCCGAGTACCAGTGTATGAGAACTGAGACATATTGGAACATGACTCACGATCACACGGATGATCATAGTCTGGGTTCCAAATGCATGTTTAGCTGAAGGAAGAATCCCTTAAACCTGGAGAGTTGAGACCCGTGGAATGGGTACCATGCAATATGACTTCAAAGGGTCTTCATTTGCTCACCGAACCTCTCCAATCCTATCACTGCTGCGTTTATGCCCCTGTACACATGCTTGATTCTCTTTCGGAGACATAGCGATCCATAGGTTTTAAGATACTTACTAGTCAGGTACATTCTTAGGCGTTTAATATGGGCTGTTGAGTCCATTTCGTTGAGCAAGGAGTAGCTCTTCTCTATTATATATTTGGCTTAAGGAACTTTATCTGTGCTCATTTCAATCTCTGGTTTTATGCAGCACCCCAACTCACCTTTCCCCTTAAGCAAGCATAAGTTGGATTTCTACATTTGAGACCCTGTTCTGTTTTGTAATCCAGTTCCTGTGTAGCCAAGTTTACATTCCGTGTATTAGTGATATCTTATGATGTTTCATTTTCTGTGTGACTTATTTCAGTTAGAATCATCATACCTGAATCCACTCATTATGCTGCTACGGGCCTGATGACATAGATTTCATTGCTGAGTGATATTGCATTGTACGTAAGTACCACAATTTCTTTATCCATTTTTCACTTTCTGCGATATTGAACTTGTACTGTAAACGAGGTTCTTATAAACAGAGCCGTCCCTAACATTTGGGTGGCTGTGTCTTTTTGATTTTAATTTCCCTAAGCTGTAAGACCATAAGTGGAAGTGCCCTAGGCTCTGTTGCTTTGTTTTTTAGATGTTTCAGAAAACACCATACACTTCTCCCCAGTGGCTGTTGGGAATTTACATCCCGCCCATCAGCATAACAAGGCTCCCAGTTCTCCATGGCCTGTCCTGCCTTTCTGGATTTTACACTTTTTACAGATGGCCCTTTTGACCAGGGGGAAGTGAGACTTCATTGTAGTGCAGATTTCCTTTGCAAGCTTGCTTGGTTGGCCAAAAAGGGCTTATGCGTTTTTTCCTGAATATATTCAGGAAAAAACGCATACGCCCTTTTTGGCCAAGTGGATCATTGTCGACGTGCTGCCTCTTTTCCTATGCTTTAAATGCAATTCCAGTCTACCTCCTGAAATCGGTTTCCTGCAATTCTGCCCAGCTTTCAAGTCCTCTTGGCAGCCTTACTTCAGTATATTTTTGGACGATAGCTGTCATTTATAACTCTGCAGGTTTGTGAATTACAGTGCCCCTGAGCTCCATTCTTCAACTCGCTTTCATGTGAGCTGGCCGCAAAACCGCAGGATTGCTTCAGGCCCTAATCTGGTTCCGGCACGGCACACTGAGCCTTTGCTTAATTCCTCTTCCTGGTGGGAAATTAGAGTTAAATTTGCCCGTCCAGACACCTCCAGCTAGTCTCTCAGTGGTCCTCCCTATCCCTGTTCATCTTCCGCAGAAATTGCAAACTGAGCCAAACAGGAGGTTAAAGGCACTGACTCTCCAGGTCGGGAGAGTCTTAGTAAAGCATGTGGAATGTTGCACCCGAGTACCAGGGGCCAAGAACTGAGACATATTTGAACCCGTCTCCCGATCACATGGTTAATCATACTCTGGGTTCCACACGCATGTTTTAGCTGAAGGAAGAATCCCTTAAACCTGGAGAGTTGAGACCCGTGGAATGGGTACCATGCAATATGACTTCAAAGGGTCTTCATTTGCTCACCGAACCTCTCCAATCCTATCACTGCTGCGTTTATGCCCCGGTACTCACGCTTGATTCTCTTTCAGAGACATAGCAATCCATAGGTTTTAAGATACTTACTAGTCAGGTACATTATTAGGCGTTTAATATGGGGTTTTGAGTCCATTTCGTTGAGCAAGGTGTAGTCTTGTCTATTCCATATTTGGCTTAAGGAACTTTATCTGTGCTCATTTCAATCTCTGGTTTTATGCAGCACCCCAACTCACCTTTCCCCTTAAGCAAGCATAAGTTGATTTTCTAAATTTGGATCCATGTTCTGTTTTGTAATCTAGTTCCTGTGTAGCCAAGTTTACATTCCGTGTATTAGTGATATCTTATGATGTTTCTTTTTCTGTGTGACTTATTTCAGTTAGAATCATCATACCTGAATCCACTCATTATGCTGCTATGGGCCTGATGACATAGATGTCATTGCTGAGTGATATTGCATTGTACGTAAGTACCACAACTTCTTTATCCATTTTTCACTTTCTGCGATATTGAACATGTACCGTAAACGAGGTTCTTGTAAACAGAGCCGTCCCAAACTTTGGGGTGGCTGTGTCTTTTTGATTTTAATTTCCCTAAGCTATAGGACCATAAGTGGCAGTGCCCTAGGCTCTGTTGCTTTGTTTTTTAGATGTTTCAGGAAACACCGTACAATTTTCCCGAGTGGCTGTTGGCAATTTACATCCCGCCCATCAGCATAACAAGGCTCCCAGTTCTCCATGGCCTGTCCTGCCTTTCTGGATTTTACACTTTTTTCAGATGGCCCTTTTGACAGGGGGGAAGGGAGACTTCATTGTAGTGCAGATTTCCTTTGCAAGCTTGCTTGGTTGGCCAAAAAGGGCATATGCGTTTTTTCCTGAATATATTCAGGAAAAAACGCATATGCCCTTTTTGGCTAAGTGCATCATTGTGGACGTTCTGCCTCTTTTCCTATGCTTTAAATGCAATTCCAGTCTACCTCCTGAAATCGGTTTCCTGCAATTCAGCCCTGCTTTCAAGTACTCTTGGCAGGCTTACTTCAGTATATTTTTGGACGATAGCTGTCATTTATAACTCTGCAGGTTTGTGAATTACAGTGCCCCTGAGCTCCTTTCTTCAACTCGCTTTCTTGTGAGCTGGCCGCAACACCGCAGGATTGCTTCAGGCCCTAATCTGGTTCCGGCATGGCACGCTGAGCCTTTGGTTAATTCCTCTTCCTGGTGGGAAATGAGAGTTAAATTTTCCCGTCCAGACACCTCCAGCTAGTCTCTCTTTGGTTCTCCCTATTCCTGTTCATCTTCCGCGGAATTTGCAAACTGGGCCAAACAGGAGGTTAAAGGCACTGACTCTCCAAGTCGGGAGAGTGTTAGTAAAGCATCTGGAATGTTGCACCCGAGTACCAGGGGACGAGAACTGAGACATATTTCAACACGTCTCCCGATCACACGGTTGATCATACTCTGGGTTCCACATGCATGTTTTAGCTGAAGGAAGAATCCCTTAAACCTGGAGAGTTGAGACCCGTGGAATGGGTACCATGCAATATGACTTCAAAGGGTCTTCATTTGCTCACCAAAACTCTCCAATCCTATCACTGCTGCGTTTTTGCCCCTGTACTCACGATTGATTCACTTTCAGAGACATAGCAATCCATAGGTTTTAAGATACTTACTAGTCAGGTACATTATTAGGCGTTTAATATGGGGTTTTGAGTCCATTTCGTTGAGCAAGGAGTAGCTCTTGTCTATTACATATTTGGCTTAAGGAACTTTATCTGTGCTCATTTCAATCTCTGGTTTTATGCAGCACCCCAACTCACCTTTCCCCTTAAGCAAGCATAAGTTGGTTTTCTAAATTTGGGACCATGTTCTGTTTTGAAATTCAGTTCCTGTGTAGCCAAGTTTACATTCCGTGTATTAGTGATATCTTATGATGTTTCTTTTTCTGTGTGACTTATTTCAGTTAGAATCATCATACCTGAATCCACTCATTATGCTGCTATGGGCCTGATGACATAGATGTCATTGCTGAGTGATATTGCATTGTACGTAAGTACCACAACTTCTTTATCCATTTTTCGCTTTATGCGATATTGAACTTGTACCGTAAACGAGTTTCTTGTAAACAGAGCCATCCCAAACTTTGGGGTGGCTGTGTCTTTTGGATTTTAATTTCCCTAAGCTGCAGGACCATAAGTGGAAGTGCCCTAGGCTCTGTTGCTTTGTTTTTTAGATGTTTCAGGAAACACCATACACTTCTCCCGAGTGGCTGTTGGCAATTTACATCCCGCCCATCAGCATAACAAGGCTCCCAGTTCTCCATGGCCTGTCCTGCCTTTCTGGATTTTACACTTTTTTCAGATGGCCCTTTTGACGGGGGGGAAGTGAGACTTCATTGTAGTGCAGATTTCCTTTGCAAGCTTGCTTGGTTGGCCAAAAAGGGCGTATGCGTTTTTTCCTGAATATATTCAGGAAAAAACGCATACGCCCTTTTTGGCCAAGTGCATCATTGTCGACGTTCTGCCTCTTTTCCTATGCTTTAAATGCAATTCCAGTCTACCTCCTGAAATCGGTTTCCTGCAATTCTGCCCGGCTTTCAAGTCCTCTTGGCAGCCTTACTTTAATATATTTTTGGATGATAGCTGTCATTTATAACTCTGCAGGTTTGTGAATTACAGTGCCCCTGAGCTCCTTTCTTCAACTCGCTTTCTTGTGAGCTGGCCGCAACACCGCAGGATTGCTTCAGGCCCTAATCTGGTTCCGGCATGGCACGCTGAGCCTTTGGTTAATTCCTCTTCCTGGTGGGAAATGAGAGTTAAATTTTCCCGTCCAGACACCTCCAGCTAGTCTCTCATTGGTTCTCCCTATTCCTGTTCATCTTCCGTGGAATTTGCAAACTGGGCCAAACAGGAGGTTAAAGGCACTGACTCTCCAAGTCGGGAGAGTGTTAGTAAAGCATCTGGAATGTTGCACCCGAGTACCAGGGGACGAGAACTGAGACATATTTCAACACGTCTCCCGATCACACGGTTGATCATACTCTGGGTTCCACATGCATGTCTTAGATGAAGGAAGAATCCCTTAAACCTGGAGAGTTGAGACCCGTGGAATGGGTACCATGCAATATGACTTCAAAGGGTCTTCATTTGCTCACCAAAACTCTCCAATCCTATCACTGCTGCATTTTTGCCCCTGTACTCACGATTGATTCACTTTCAGAGACATAGCAATCCATAGGTTTTAAGATACTTACTAGTCAGATACATTCTTAGGCGTTTAATATGGGGTTTTGAGTCCATTTCGTTGAGCAAGGAGTAGCTCTTGTCTATTACATATTTGGCTTAAGGAACTTTATCTGTACTCATTTCAATCTCTGGTTTTATGCAGCACCCCAACTCACCTTTCCCCTTAAGCAAGCATAAGTTGATTTTCTAAATTTGGGACCATGTTCTGTTTTGAAATTCAGTTCCTGTGTAGCCAAGTTTACATTCCTTATATTAGTGATATCTTATGATGTTTCTGTTTCTGTGTGACTTATTTCAGTTAGAATCATCATACCTGAATCCACTCATTATGCTGCTATGGGCCTGATGACATAGATGTCATTGCTGAGTGATATTGCATTGTACGTAAGTACCACAACTTCTTTATCCATTTTTCGCTTTATGCGATATTGAACTTGTACCGTAAACGAGTTTCTTGTAAACAGAGCCATCCCAAACTTTGGGGTGGCTCTGTCTTTTTGATTTTAATTTCCCTAAGCTATAGGACCATAAGTGGAAGTGCCCTAGGCTCTGTTGCTTTGTTTTTTAGACGTTTCAGGAAACACCATACACTTCTCCCGAGTGGCTGTTGGCAATTTACATCCCGCCCATCAGCATAACAAGGCTCCCAGTTCTCCATGGCCTGTCCTGCCTTTCTGGATTTTACACTTTTTTCAGATGGCCCTTTTGACGGGGGGGAAGTGAGACTTCATTGTAGTGCAGATTTCCTTTGCAAGCTTGCTTGGTTGGCCAAAAAGGGCGTATGCGTTTTTTCCTGAATATATTCAGGAAAAAACGCATACGCCCTTTTTGGCCAAGTGCATCATTGTCGACCTTCTGCCTCTTTTCCTATGCTTTAAATGCAATTCCAGTCTACCTCCTGAAATCGGTTTCCTGCAATTCTGCCCAGCTTTCAAGTCCTCTTGGCAGCCTTACTTTAATATATTTTTGGATGATAGCTGTCATTTATAACTCTGCAGGTTTGTGAATTACAGTGCCCCTGAGCTCCTTTCTTCAACTCGCTTTCTTGTGAGCTGGCCGCAACACCGCAGGATTGCTTCAGGCCCTAATCTGGTTCCGGCATGGCACGCTGAGCCTTTGGTTAATTCCTCTTCCTGGTGGGAAATGAGAGTTAAATTTTCCCGTCCAGACACCTCCAGCTAGTCTCTCATTGGTTCTCCCTATTCCTGTTCATCTTCCGCGGAATTTGCAAACTGGGCCAAACAGGAGGTTAAAGGCACTGACTCTCCAAGTCGGGAGAGTGTTAGTAAAGCATCTGGAATGTTGCACCCGAGTACCAGGGGACGAGAACTGAGACATATTTCAACACGTCTCCCGATCACACGGTTGATCATACTCTGGGTTCCACATGCATGTCTTAGCTGAAGGAAGAATCCCTTAAACCTGGAGAGTTGAGACCCGTGGAATGGGTACCATGCAATATGACTTCAAAGGGTCTTCATTTGCTCACCAAAACTCTCCAATCCTATCACTGCTGCATTTTTGCCCCTGTACTCACGATTGATTCACTTTCAGAGACATAGCAATCCATAGGTTTTAAGATACTTACTAGTCAGATACATTCTTAGGCGTTTAATATGGGGTTTTGAGTCCATTTCGTTGAGCAAGGAGTAGCTCTTGTCTATTACATATTTGGCTTAAGGAACTTTATCTGTGCTCATTTCAATCTCTGGTTTTATGCAGCACCCCAACTCACCTTTCCCCTTAAGCAAGCATAAGTTGATTTTCTAAATTTGGGACCATGTTCTGTTTTGAAATTCAGTTCCTGTGTAGCCAAGTTTACATTCCGTGTATTAGTGATATCTTATGATGTTTCTTTTTCTGTGTGACTTATTTCAGTTAGAATCATCATACCTGAATCCACTCATTATGCTGCTATGGGCCTGATGACATAGATGTCATTGCTGAGTGATATTGCATTGTACGTAAGTACCACAACTTCTTTATCCATTTTTCGCTTTATGCGATATTGAACTTGTACCGTAAACGAGTTTCTTGTAAACAGAGCCATCCCAAACTTTGGGGTGGCTGTGTCTTTTTGATTTTAATTTCCCTAAGCTATAGGACCATAAGTGGAAGTGCCCTAGGCTCTGTTGCTTTGTTTTTTAGATGTTTCAGGAAACACCATACACTTCTCCCGAGTGGCTGTTGGCAATTTACATCCCGCCCATCAGCATAACAAGGCTCCCAGTTCTCCATGGCCTGTCCTGCCTTTCTGGATTTTACACTTTTTTCAGATGGCCCTTTTGACCGGGGAGAAGTGAGACTTCATTGTAGTGCAGATTTCCTTTGCAAGCTTGTTTGGTTGGCCAAAAAGGACCTATGCCTTTTTTCCTGAATATATTCAGGAAAAAACGCATACGCCCTTTTTGGCCAAGTGCATCATTGTCGACCTTCTGCCTCTTTTCCTATGCTTTAAATGCAATTCCAGTCTACCTCCTGAAATCGGTTTCCTGCAATTCTGCCCGGCTTTCAAGTCCTCTTGGCAGCCTTACTTCAGTATATTTTTGGATGATAGCTGTCATTTATAACTCTGCAGGTTTGTGAATTACAGTGCCCCTGAGCTCCTTTCTTCAACTCGCTTTCTTGTGAGCTGGCCGCAACACCGCAGGATTGCTTCAGACCCTAATCTGGTTCCGGCATGGCACGCTGAGCCTTTGGTTAATTCCTCTTCCTGGTGGGAAATGAGAGTTAAATTTTCCCGTCCAGACACCTCCAGCTAGTCTCTCATTGGTTCTCCCTATTCCTGTTCATCTTCCGCGGAATTTGCAAACTGGGCCAAACAGGAGGTTAAAGGCACTGACTCTCCAAGTCGGGAGAGTGTTAGTAAAGCATCTGGAATGTTGCACCCGAGTACCAGGGGACGAGAACTGAGACATATTTCAACACGTCTCCCGATCACATGGTTGATCATACTCTGGGTTCCACATGCATGTTTTAGCTGAAGGAAGAATCCCTTAAACCTGGAGAGTTGAGACCCGTGGAATGGGTACCAGGCAATATGATTTCAAAGGGTCTTCATTTGCTCACCAAAGCTCTCCAATCCTATCACTGCTGCGTTTTTGCCCCTGTACTCACGATTGATTCACTTTCAGAGACATAGCAATCCATAGGTTTTAAGATACTTACTAGTCAGGTACATTATTAGGCGTTTAATATGGGGTTTTGAGTCCATTTCGTTGAGCAAGGAGTAGCTCTTGTCTATTACATATTTGGCTTAAGGAACTTTATCTGTGCTCATTTCAATCTCTGGTTTTATGCAGCACCCCAACTCACCTTTCCCCTTAAGCAAGCATAAGTTGGTTTTCTAAATTTGGGACCATGTTCTGTTTTGAAATTCAGTTCCTGTGTAGCCAAGTTTACATTCCGTGTATTAGTGATATCTTATGATGTTTCTTTTTCTGTGTGACTTATTTCAGTTAGAATCATCATACCTGAATCCACTCATTATGCTGCTATGGGCCTGATGACATAGATGTCATTGCTGAGTGATATTGCATTGTACGTAAGTACCACAACTTCTTTATCCATTTTTCGCTTTATGCGATATTGAACTTGTACCGTAAACGAGTTTCTTGTAAACAGAGCCATCCCAAACTTTGGGGTGGCTGTGTCTTTTGGATTTTAATTTCCCTAAGCTGCAGGACCATAAGTGGAAGTGCCCTAGGCTCTGTTGCTTTGTTTTTTAGATGTTTCAGGAAACACCATACACTTCTCCCGAGTGGCTGTTGGCAATTTACATCCCGCCCATCAGCATAACAAGGCTCCCAGTTCTCCATGGCCTGTCCTGCCTTTCTGGATTTTACACTTTTTTCAGATGGCCCTTTTGACGGGGGGAAGTGAGACTTCATTGTAGTGCAGATTTCCTTTGCAAGCTTGCTTGGTTGGCCAAAAAGGGCGTATGCGTTTTTTCCTGAATATATTCAGGAAAAAACGCATACGCCCTTTTTGGCCAAGTGCATCATTGTCGACCTTCTGCCTCTTTTCCTATGCTTTAAATGCAATTCCAGTCTACCTCCTGAAATCGGTTTCCTGCAATTCTGCCCGGCTTTCAAGTCCTCTTGGCAGCCTTACTTCAGTATATTTTTTGATGACAGCTGTCATTTATAACTCTGCAGGTTTGTGAATTACAGTGCCCCGAGCTCCTTTCTTCAACTCGCTTTCTTGTGAGCTGGCCGCAACACCGCAGGATTGCTTCAGGCCCTAATCTGGTTCCGACACGGCACGCTGAGCCTTTGGTTAATTCCTCTTCCTGGTGGGAAATGAGAGTTAAATTTTCCCGTCCAGACACCTCCAGCTAGTCTCTCATTGGTTCTCCCTATTCCTGTTCATCTTCCGCGGAATTTGCAAACTGGGCCAAACAGGAGGTTAAAGGCACTGACTCTCCAAGTCGGGAGAGTGTTAGTAAAGCATCTGGAATGTTGCACCCGAGTACCAGGGGACGAGAACTGAGACATATTTCAACACGTCTCCCGATCACACGGTTGATCATACTCTGGGTTCCACATGCATGTTTTAGCTGAAGGAAGAATCCCTTAAACCTGGAGAGTTGAGACCCGTGGAATGGGTACCAGGCAATATGACTTCAAAGGGTCTTCATTTGCTCACCAAAACTCTCCAATCCTATCACTGCTGCGTTTTTGCCCCTGTACTCACGATTGATTCACTTTCAGAGACATAGCAATCCATAGGTTTTAAGATACTTACTAGTCAGGTACATTATTAGGCGTTTAATATGGGGTTTTGAGTCCATTTCGTTGAGCAAGGAGTAGCTCTTGTCTATTACATATTTGGCTTAAGGAACTTTATCTGTGCTCATTTCAATCTCTGGTTTTATGCAGCACCCCAACTCACCTTTCCCCTTAAGCAAGCATAAGTTGGTTTTCTAAATTTGGGACCATGTTCTGTTTTGAAATTCAGTTCCTGTGTAGCCAAGTTTACATTCCGTGTATTAGTGATATCTTATGATGTTTCTTTTTCTGTGTGACTTATTTCAGTTAGAATCATCATACCTGAATCCACTCATTATGCTGCTATGGGCCTGATGACATAGATGTCATTGCTGAGTGATATTGCATTGTACGTAAGTACCACAACTTCTTTATCCATTTTTCGCTTTATGCGATATTGAACTTGTACCGTAAACGAGTTTCTTGTAAACAGAGCCATCCCAAACTTTGGGGTGGCTGTGTCTTTTTGATTTTAATTTCCCTAAGCTATAGGACCATAAGTGGAAGTGCCCTAGGCTCTGTTGCTTTGTTTTTTAGAAGTTTCAGCAAACACCATACACTTCTCCCGAGTGGCTGTTGGCAATTTACATCCCGTCCATCAGCATAACAAGGCTCCCAGTTCTCCATGGCCTGTCCTGCCTTTCTGGATTTTACACTTTTTTCAGATGGCCCTTTTGACGGGGGGGAAGTGAGACTTCATTGTAGTGCAGATTTCCTTTGCAAGCTTGCTTGGTTGGCCAAAAAGGGCGTATGCGTTTTTTCCTGAATATATTCAGGAAAAAACGCATACGCCCTTTTTGGCCAAGTGCATCATTGTCGACCTTCTGCCTCTTTTCCTATGCTTTAAATGCAATTCCAGTCTACCTCCTGAAATCGGTTTCCTGCAATTCTGCCCGGCTTTCAAGTCCTCTTGGCAGGCTTACTTCAGTATATTTTTGGACGATAGCTGTCATTTATAACTCTGCATGTTTGTGAATTACAGTGCCCCTGAGCTCCTTTCTTCAACTCGCTTTCTTGTGAGCTGGCCGCAACACCGCAGGATTGCTTCAGGCCCTAATCTGGTTCCGGCATGGCACGCTGAGCCTTTGGTTAATTCCTCTTCCTGGTGGGAAATGAGAGTTAAATTTTCCCGTCCAGACACCTCCAGCTAGTCTCTCATTGGTTCTCCCTATTCCTGTTCATCTTCCGCGGAATTTGCAAACTGGGCCAAACAGGAGGTTAAAGGCACTGACTCTCCAAGTCGGGAGAGTGTTAGTAAAGCATCTGGAATGTTGCACCCGAGTACCAGGGGACGAGAACTGAGACATATTTCAACACGTCTCCCGATCACACGGTTGATCATACTCTGGGTTCCACATGCATGTTTTAGCTGAAGGAAGAATCCCTTAAACCTGGAGAGTTGAGACCCGTGGAATGGGTACCAGGCAATATGACTTCAAAGGGTCTTCATTTGCTCACCAAAACTCTCCAATCCTATCACTGCTGCGTTTTTGCCCCTGTACTCACGATTGATTCACTTTCAGAGACATAGCAATCCATAGGTTTTAAGATACTTACTAGTCAGGTACATTATTAGGCGTTTAATATGGGGTTTTGAGTCCATTTCGTTGAGCAAGGAGTAGCTCTTCTCTACTACATATTTGGCTTAAGGAACTTTATCTGTGCTCATTTCAATCTCTGGTTTTATGCAGCACCCCAACTCACCTTTCCCCTTAAGCAAGCATAAGTTGATTTTCTAAATTTGGGACCATGTTCTGTTTTGAAATTCAGTTCCTGTGTAGCCAAGTTTACATTCCGTGTATTAGTGATATCTTATGATGTTTCTTTTTCTGTGTGACTTATTTCAGTTAGAATCATCATACCTGAATCCACTCATTATGCTGCTATGGGCCTGATGACATAGATGTCATTGCTGAGTGATATTGCATTGTACGTAAGTACCACAACTTCTTTATCCATTTTTCGCTTTATGCGATATTGAACTTGTACCGTAAACGAGTTTCTTGTAAACAGAGCCATCCCAAACTTTGGGGTGGCTGTGTCTTTTTGATTTTAATTTCCCTAAGCTATAGGACCATAAGTGGAAGTGCCCTAGGCTCTGTTGCTTTGTTTTTTAGACGTTTCAGCAAACACCATACACTTCTCCCGAGTGGCTGTTGGCAATTTACATCCCGCCCATCAGCATAACAAGGCTCCCAGTTCTCCATGGCCTGTCCTGCCTTTCTGGATTTTACACTTTTTTCAGATGGCCCTTTTGACGGGGGGGAAGTGAGACTTCATTGTAGTGCAGATTTCCTTTGCAAGCTTGCTTGGTTGGCCAAAAAGGGCGTATGCGTTTTTTCCTGAATATATTCAGGAAAAAACGCATACGCCCTTTTTGGCCAAGTGCATCATTGTCGACCTTCTGCCTCTTTTCCTATGCTTTAAATGCAATTCCAGTCTACCTCCTGAAATCGGTTTCCTGCAATTCTGCCCAGCTTTCAAGTCCTCTTGGCAGCCTTACTTTAATATATTTTTGGATGATAGCTGTCATTTATAACTCTGCAGGTTTGTGAATTACAGTGCCCCTGAGCTCCTTTCTTCAACTCGCTTTCTTGTGAGCTGGCCGCAACACCGCAGGATTGCTTCAGGCCCTAATCTGGTTCCGGCACGGCACGCTGAGCCTTTGGTTAATTCCTCTTCCTGGTGGGAAATGAGAGTTAAATTTTCCCGTCCAGACACCTCCAGCTAGTCTCTCATTGGTTCTCCCTATTCCTGTTCATCTTCCGCGGAATTTGCAAACTGGGCCAAACAGGAGGTTAAAGGCACTGACTCTCCAAGTCGGGAGAGTGTTAGTAAAGCATCTGGAATGTTGCACCCGAGTACCAGGGGACGAGAACTGAGACATATTTCAACACGTCTCCCAATCACACGGTTGATCATACTCTGGGTTCCACATGCATGTCTTAGCTGAAGGAAGAATCCCTTAAACCTGGAGAGTTGAGACCCGTGGAATGGGTACCATGCAATATGACTTCAAAGGGTCTTCATTTGCTCACCAAAACTCTCCAATCCTATCACTGCTGCATTTTTGCCCCTGTACTCACGATTGATTCACTTTCAGAGACATAGCAATCCATAGGTTTTAAGATACTTACTAGTCAGATACATTCTTAGGCGTTTAATATGGGGTTTTGAGTCCATTTCGTTGAGCAAGGAGTAGCTCTTGTCTATTACATATTTGGCTTAAGGAACTTTATCTGTGCTCATTTCAATCTCTGGTTTTATGCAGCACCCCAACTCACCTTTCCCCTTAAGCAAGCATAAGTTGATTTTCTAAATTTCGGACCATGTTCTGTTTTGAAATTCAGTTCCTGTGTAGCCAAGTTTACATTCCTTGTATTAGTGATATCTTATGATGTTTCTGTTTCTGTGTGACTTATTTCAGTTAGAATCATCATACCTGAATCCACTCATTATGCTGCTATGGGCCTGATGACATAGATGTCATTGCTGAGTGATATTGCATTGTACGTAAGTACCACAACTTCTTTATCCATTTTTCGCTTTATGCGATATTGAACTTGTACCGTAAACGAGTTTCTTGTAAACAGAGCCATCCCAAACTTTGGGGTGGCTGTGTCTTTTTGATTTTAATTTCCCTAAGCTATAGGACCATAAGTGGAAGTGCCCTAGGCTCTGTTGCTTTGTTTTTTAGACGTTTCAGCAAACACCATACACTTCTCCCGAGTGGCTGTTGGCAATTTACATCCCGCCCATCAGCATAACAAGGCTCCCAGTTCTCCATGGCCTGTCCTGCCTTTCTGGATTTTACACTTTTTTCAGATGGCCCTTTTGACAGGGGGGAAGTGAGACTTCATTGTAGTGCAGATTTCCTTTGCAAGCTTGCTTGGTTGGCCAAAAAGGGCGTATGCCTTTTTTCCTGAATATATTCAGGAAAAAACGCATACGCCCTTTTTGGCCAAGTGCATCATTGTCGACCTTCTGCCTCTTTTCCTATGCTTTAAATGCAATTCCAGTCTACCTCCTGAAATCGGTTTCCTGCAATTCTGCCCGGCTTTCAAGTCCTCTTGGCAGCCTTACTTCAGTATATTTTTGGATGATAGCTGTCATTTATAACTCTGCAGGTTTGTGAATTACAGTGCCCCTGAGCTCCTTTCTTCAACTCGCTTTCTTGTGAGCTGGCCGCAACACCGCAGGATTGCTTCAGGCCCTAATCTGGTTCCGGCATGGCACGCTGAGCCTTTGGTTAATTCCTCTTCCTGGTGGGAAATGAGAGTTAAATTTTCCCGTCCAGACACCTCCAGCTAGTCTCTCATTGGTTCTCCCTATTCCTGTTCATCTTCCGCGGAATTTGCAAACTGGGCCAAACAGGAGGTTAAAGGCACTGACTCTCCAAGTCGGGAGAGTGTTAGTAAAGCATCTGGAATGTTGCACCCGAGTACCAGGGGACGAGAACTGAGACATATTTCAACACGTCTCCCGATCACACGGTTGATCATACTCTGGGTTCCACATGCATGTTTTAGCTGAAGGAAGAATCCCTTAAACCTGGAGAGTTGAGACCCGTGGAATGGGTACCATGCAATATGACTTCAAAGGGTCTTCATTTGCTCACCAAAACTCTCCAATCCTATCACTGCTGCGTTTTTGCCCCTGTACTCACGACTGATTCACTTTCAGAGACATAGCAATCCATAGGTTTTAAGATACTTACTAGTCAGGTACATTATTAGGCGTTTAATATGGGGTTTTGAGTCCATTTCGTTGAGCAAGGAGTAGCTCTTGTCTATTACATATTTGGCTTAAGGAACTTTATCTGTGCTCATTTCAATCTCTGGTTTTATGCAGCACCCCAACTCACCTTTCCCGTTAAGCAAGCATAAGTTGGTTTTCTAAATTTGGGACCATGTTCTGTTTTGAAATTCAGTTCCTGTGTAGCCAAGTTTACATTACGTGTATTAGTGATATCTTATGATGTTTCTTTTTCTGTGTGACTTATTTCAGTTAGAATCATCATACCTGAATCCATTCATTATGCTGCTATGGGCCTGATGACATAGATGTCATTGCTGAGTGATATTGCATTGTACGTAAGTACCACAACTTCTTTATCCATTTTTCGCTTTATGCGATATTGAACTTGTACCGTAAACGAGTTTCTTGTAAACAGAGCCATCCCAAACTTTGGGGTGGCTGTGTCTTTTTGATTTTAATTTCCCTAAGCTATAGGACCATAAGTGGAAGTGCCCTAGGCTCTGTTGCTTTGTTTTTTAGACGTTTCAGCAAACACCATACACTTCTCCCGAGTGGCTGTTGGCAATTTACATCCCGCCCATCAGCATAACAAGGCTCCCAGTTCTCCATGGCCTGTCCTGCCTTTCTGGATTTTACACTTTTTTCAGATGGCCCTTTTGACGGGGGGGAAGTGAGACTTCATTGTAGTGCAGATTTCCTTTGCAAGCTTGCTTGGTTGGCCAAAAAGGGCGTATGCGTTTTTTCCTGAATATATTCAGGAAAAAACGCATACGCCCTTTTTGGCCAAGTGCATCATTGTCGACCTTCTGCCTCTTTTCCTATGCTTTAAATGCAATTCCAGTCTACCTCCTGAAATCGGTTTCCTGCAATTCTGCCCGGCTTTCAAGTCCTCTTGGCAGCCTTACTTCAGTATATTTTTGGATGATAGCTGTCATTTATAACTCTGCAGGTTTGTGAATTACAGTGCCCCGAGCTCCTTTCTTCAACTCGCTTTCTTGTGAGCTGGCCGCAACACCGCAGGATTGCTTCAGGCCCTAATCTGGTTCCGGCACGGCACGCTGAGCCTTTGGTTAATTACTCTTCCTGGTGGGAAATGAGAGTTAAATTTTCCCGTACAGACACCTCCAGCTAGTCTCTCATTGGTTCTCCCTATTCCTGTTCATCTTCCGCGGAATTTGCAAACTGGGCCAAACAGGAGGTTAAAGGCACTGACTCTCCAAGTCGGGAGAGTGTTAGTAAAGCATCTGGAATGTTGCACCCGAGTACCAGGGGACGAGAACTGAGACATATTTCAACACGTCTCCCGATCACACGGTTGATCATACTCTGGGTTCCACATGCATGTTTTAGCTGAAGGAAGAATCCCTTAAACCTGGAGAGTTGAGACCCGTGGAATGGGTACCATGCAATATGACTTCAAAGGGTCTTCATTTGCTCACCAAAACTCTCCAATCCTATCACTGCTGCGTTTTTGCCCCTGTACTCACGATTGATTCACTTTCAGAGACATAGCAATCCATAGGTTTTAAGATACTTACTAGTCAGGTACATTATTAGGCGTTTAATATGGGGTTTTGAGTCCATTTCGTTGAGCAAGGAGTAGCTCTTGTCTATTACATATTTGGCTTAAGGAACTTTATCTGTGCTCATTTCAATCTCTGGTTTATGCAGCACCCCAACTCACCTTTCCCCTTAAGCAAGCATAAGTTGATTTTCTAAATTTCGGACCATGTTCTGTTTTGAAATTCAGTTCCTGTGTAGCCAAGTTTACATTCCATGTATTAGTGATATCTTATGATGTTTCTTTTTCTGTGTGACTTATTTCAGTTAGAATCATCATACCTGAATCCACTCATTATGCTGCTATGGTCCTGATGACATAGATGTCATTGCTGAGTGATATTGCATTGTACGTAAGTACCACAACTTCTTTATCCATTTTTCGCTTTATGCGATATTGAACTTGTACCGTAAACGAGTTTCTTGTAAACAGAGCCATCCCAAATTTTGGGGTGACTGTGTCTTTTGGATTTTAATTTCCCTAAGCTATAGGACCATAAGTGGAAGTGCCCTAGGCTCTGTTGCTTTGTTTTTTAGATGTTTCAGGAAACACCATACACTTCTCCAGAGTGGCTGTTGGCAATTTACATCCCGCCCATCAGCATAAAAAGGCTCCCAGTTCTCCATGGCCTGTCCTGCCTTTCTGGATTTTACACTTTTTTCAGATGGCCCTTTTGACTGGGGGGAAGTGAGACTTCATTGTAGTGCAGATTTCCTTTGCAAGCTTGCTTGGTTGGCCAAAAAGGGCGTATGCGTTTTTTCCTGAATATATTCAGGAAAAAACGCATACGCCCTTTTTGGCCAAGTGCATCATTGTCTACGTTCTGCCTCTTTTCCTATGGTTTAAATGCAATTCCAGTCTACCTCCTGAAATCGGATTCCTGCCATTCTGCCCCGCTTTCTAGTCCTCTTGGCAGCCTTACTTCAGTATATTTTTGGATGACAGCTGTCATTTATAACTCTGCAGGTTTGTGAATTACAGTGCCCCGAGCTCCTTTCTTCAACTCGCTTTCTTGTGAGCTGGCCGCAACACCGCAGGATTGCTTCAGGCCCTAATCTGGTTCCGACACGGCACGCTGAGCCTTTGGTTAATTCCTCTTCCTGGTGGGAAATGAGAGTTAAATTTTCCCGTCCAGACACCTCCAGCTAGTCTCTCATTGGTTCTCCCTATTCCTGTTCATCTTCCGCGGAATTTGCAAACTGGGCCAAACAGGAGGTTAAAGGCACTGACTCTCCAAGTCGGGAGAGTGTTAGTAAAGCATCTGGAATGTTGCACCCGAGTACCAGGGGACGAGAACTGAGACATATTTCAACACGTCTCCCGATCACACGGTTGATCATACTCTGGGTTCCACATGCATGTTTTAGCTGAAGGAAGAATCCCTTAAACCTGGAGAGTTGAGACCCGTGGAATGGGTACCAGGCAATATGACTTCAAAGGGTCTTCATTTGCTCACCAAAACTCTCCAATCCTATCACTGCTGCGTTTTTGCCCCTGTACTCACGATTGATTCACTTTCAGAGACATAGCAATCCATAGGTTTTAAGATACTTACTAGTCAGGTACATTATTAGGCGTTTAATATGGGGTTTTGAGTCCATTTCGTTGAGCAAGGAGTAGCTCTTGTCTATTACATATTTGGCTTAAGGAACTTTATCTGTGCTCATTTCAATCTCTGGTTTTATGCAGCACCCCAACTCACCTTTCCCCTTAAGCAAGCATAAGTTGGTTTTCTAAATTTGGGACCATGTTCTGTTTTGAAATTCAGTTCCTGTGTAGCCAAGTTTACATTCCGTGTATTAGTGATATCTTATGATGTTTCTTTTTCTGTGTGACTTATTTCAGTTAGAATCATCATACCTGAATCCACTCATTATGCTGCTATGGGCCTGATGACATAGATGTCATTGCTGAGTGATATTGCATTGTACGTAAGTACCACAACTTCTTTATCCATTTTTCGCTTTATGCGATATTGAACTTGTACCGTAAACGAGTTTCTTGTAAACAGAGCCATCCCAAACTTTGGGGTGGCTGTGTCTTTTTGATTTTAATTTCCCTAAGCTATAGGACCATAAGTGGAAGTGCCCTAGGCTCTGTTGCTTTGTTTTTTAGACGTTTCAGGAAACACCATACACTTCTCCCGAGTGGCTGTTGGCAATTTACATCCCGCCCATCAGCATAACAAGGCTCCCAGTTCTCCATGGCCTGTCCTGCCTTTCTGGATTTTACACTTTTTTCAGATGGCCCTTTTGACGGGGGGGAAGTGAGACTTCATTGTAGTGCAGATTTCCTTTGCAAGCTTGCTTGGTTGGCCAAAAAGGGCGTATGCGTTTTTTCCTGAATATATTCAGGAAAAAACGCATACGCCCTTTTTGGCCAAGTGCATCATTGTCGACCTTCTGCCTCTTTTCCTATGCTTTAAATGCAATTCCAGTCTACCTCCTGAAATCGGTTTCCTGCAATTCTGCCCAGCTTTCAAGTCCTCTTGGCAGCCTTACTTCAGTATATTTTTGGATGATAGCTGTCATTTATAACTCTGCAGGTTTGTGAATTACAGTGCCCCTGAGCTCCTTTCTTCAACTCGCTTTCTTGTGAGCTGGCCGCAACACCGCAGGATTGCTTCAGGCCCTAATCTGGTTCCGGCATGGCACGCTGAGCCTTTGGTTAATTCCTCTTCCTGGTGGGAAATGAGAGTTAAATTTTCCCGTCCAGACACCTCCAGCTAGTCTCTCATTGGTTCTCCCTATTCCTGTTCATCTTCCGCGGAATTTGCAAACTGGGCCAAACAGGAGGTTAAAGGCACTGACTCTCCAAGTCGGGAGAGTGTTAGTAAAGCATCTGGAATGTTGCACCCGAGTACCAGGGGACGAGAACTGAGACATATTTCAACACGTCTCCCGATCACACGGTTGATCATACTCTGGGTTCCACATGCATGTTTTAGCTGAAGGAAGAATCCCTTAAACCTGGAGAGTTGAGACCCGTGGAATGGGTACCAGGCAATATGACTTCAAAGGGTCTTCATTTGCTCACCAAAACTCTCCAATCCTATCACTGCTGCGTTTTTGCCCCTGTACTCACGATTGATTCACTTTCAGAGACATAGCAATCCATAGGTTTTAAGATACTTACTAGTCAGGTACATTATTAGGCGTTTAATATGGGGTTTTGAGTCCATTTCGTTGAGCAAGGAGTAGCTCTTCTCTACTACATATTTGGCTTAAGGAACTTTATCTGTGCTCATTTCAATCTCTGGTTTTATGCAGCACCCCAACTCACCTTTCCCCTTAAGCAAGCATAAGTTGATTTTCTAAATTTGGGACCATGTTCTGTTTTGAAATTCAGTTCCTGTGTAGCCAAGTTTACATTCCGTGTATTAGTGATATCTTATGATGTTTCTTTTTCTGTGTGACTTATTTCAGTTAGAATCATCATACCTGAATCCACTCATTATGCTGCTATGGGCCTGATGACATAGATGTCATTGCTGAGTGATATTGCATTGTACGTAAGTACCACAACTTCTTTATCCATTTTTCGCTTTATGCGATATTGAACTTGTACCGTAAACGAGTTTCTTGTAAACAGAGCCATCCCAAACTTTGGGGTGGCTGTGTCTTTTTGATTTTAATTTCCCTAAGCTATAGGACCATAAGTGGAAGTGCCCTAGGCTCTGTTGCTTTGTTTTTTAGATGTTTCAGGAAACACCATACACTTCTCCCGAGTGGCTGTTGGCAATTTACATCCCGCCCATCAGCATAACAAGGCTCCCAGTTCTCCATGGCCTGTCCTGCCTTTCTGGATTTTACACTTTTTTCAGATGGCCCTTTTGACCGGGGAGAAGTGAGACTTCATTGTAGTGCAGATTTCCTTTGCAAGCTTGTTTGGTTGGCCAAAAAGGACCTATGCCTTTTTTCCTGAATATATTCAGGAAAAAACGCATACGCCCTTTTTGGCCAAGTGCATCATTGTCGACCTTCTGCCTCTTTTCCTATGCTTTAAATGCAATTCCAGTCTACCTCCTGAAATCGGTTTCCTGCAATTCTGCCCGGCTTTCAAGTCCTCTTGGCAGCCTTACTTCAGTATATTTTTGGATGATAGCTGTCATTTATAACTCTGCAGGTTTGTGAATTACAGTGCCCCTGAGCTCCTTTCTTCAACTCGCTTTCTTGTGAGCTGGCCGCAACACCGCAGGATTGCTTCAGGCCCTAATCTGGTTCCGGCATGGCACGCTGAGCCTTTGGTTAATTCCTCTTCCTGGTGGGAAATGAGAGTTAAATTTTCCCGTCCAGACACCTCCAGCTAGTCTCTCATTGGTTCTCCCTATTCCTGTTCATCTTCCGCGGAATTTGCAAACTGGGCCAAACAGGAGGTTAAAGGCACTGACTCTCCAAGTCGGGAGAGTGTTAGTAAAGCATCTGGAATGTTGCACCCGAGTACCAGGGGACGAGAACTGAGACATATTTCAACACGTCTCCCGATCACATGGTTGATCATACTCTGGGTTCCACATGCATGTTTTAGCTGAAGGAAGAATCCCTTAAACCTGGAGAGTTGAGACCCGTGGAATGGGTACCAGGCAATATGATTTCAAAGGGTCTTCATTTGCTCACCAAAGCTCTCCAATCCTATCACTGCTGCGTTTTTGCCCCTGTACTCACGATTGATTCACTTTCAGAGACATAGCAATCCATAGGTTTTAAGATACTTACTAGTCAGGTACATTATTAGGCGTTTAATATGGGGTTTTGAGTCCATTTCGTTGAGCAAGGAGTAGCTCTTGTCTATTACATATTTGGCTTAAGGAACTTTATCTGTGCTCATTTCAATCTCTGGTTTTATGCAGCACCCCAACTCACCTTTCCCCTTAAGCAAGCATAAGTTGGTTTTCTAAATTTGGGACCATGTTCTGTTTTGAAATTCAGTTCCTGTGTAGCCAAGTTTACATTCCGTGTATTAGTGATATCTTATGATGTTTCTTTTTCTGTGTGACTTATTTCAGTTAGAATCATCATACCTGAATCCACTCATTATGCTGCTATGGGCCTGATGACATAGATGTCATTGCTGAGTGATATTGCATTGTACGTAAGTACCACAACTTCTTTATCCATTTTTCGCTTTATGCGATATTGAACTTGTACCGTAAACGAGTTTCTTGTAAACAGAGCCATCCCAAACTTTGGGGTGGCTGTGTCTTTTGGATTTTAATTTCCCTAAGCTGCAGGACCATAAGTGGAAGTGCCCTAGGCTCTGTTGCTTTGTTTTTTAGATGTTTCAGGAAACACCATACACTTCTCCCCAGTGGCTGTTGGCAATTTACATCCCGCCCATCAGCATAACAAGGCTCCCAGTTCTCCATGGCCTGTCCTGCCTTTCTGGATTTTACACTTTTTTCAGATGGCCCTTTTGACGGGGGGAAGTGAGACTTCATTGTAGTGCAGATTTCCTTTGCAAGCTTGCTTGGTTGGCCAAAAAGGGCGTATGCGTTTTTTCCTGAATATATTCAGGAAAAAACGCATACGCCCTTTTTGGCCAAGTGCATCATTGTCGACCTTCTGCCTCTTTTCCTATGCTTTAAATGCAATTCCAGTCTACCTCCTGAAATCGGTTTCCTGCAATTCTGCCCGGCTTTCAAGTCCTCTTGGCAGCCTTATTTCAGTATATTTTTGGATGACAGCTGTCATTTATAACTCTGCAGGTTTGTGAATTACAGTGCCCCGAGCTCCTTTCTTCAACTCGCTTTCTTGTGAGCTGGCCGCAACACCGCAGGATTGCTTCAGGCCCTAATCTGGTTCCGACACGGCACGCTGAGCCTTTGGTTAATTCCTCTTCCTGGTGGGAAATGAGAGTTAAATTTTCCCGTCCAGACACCTCCAGCTAGTCTCTCATTGGTTCTCCCTATTCCTGTTCATCTTCCGCGGAATTTGCAAACTGGGCCAAACAGGAGGTTAAAGGCACTGACTCTCCAAGTCGGGAGAGTGTTAGTAAAGCATCTGGAATGTTGCACCCGAGTACCAGGGGACGAGAACTGAGACATATTTCAACACGTCTCCCGATCACACGGTTGATCATACTCTGGGTTCCACATGCATGTTTTAGCTGAAGGAAGAATCCCTTAAACCTGGAGAGTTGAGACCCGTGGAATGGGTACCAGGCAATATGACTTCAAAGGGTCTTCATTTGCTCACCAAAACTCTCCAATCCTATCACTGCTGCGTTTTTGCCCCTGTACTCACGATTGATTCACTTTCAGAGACATAGCAATCCATAGGTTTTAAGATACTTACTAGTCAGGTACATTATTAGGCGTTTAATATGGGGTTTTGAGTCCATTTCGTTGAGCAAGGAGTAGCTCTTGTCTATTACATATTTGGCTTAAGGAACTTTATCTGTGCTCATTTCAATCTCTGGTTTTATGCAGCACCCCAACTCACCTTTCCCCTTAAGCAAGCATAAGTTGGTTTTCTAAATTTGGGACCATGTTCTGTTTTGAAATTCAGTTCCTGTGTAGCCAAGTTTACATTCCGTGTATTAGTGATATCTTATGATGTTTCTTTTTCTGTGTGACTTATTTCAGTTAGAATCATCATACCTGAATCCACTCATTATGCTGCTATGGGCCTGATGACATAGATGTCATTGCTGAGTGATATTGCATTGTACGTAAGTACCACAACTTCTTTATCCATTTTTCGCTTTATGCGATATTGAACTTGTACCGTAAACGAGTTTCTTGTAAACAGAGCCATCCCAAACTTTGGGGTGGCTGTGTCTTTTTGATTTTAATTTCCCTAAGCTATAGGACCATAAGTGGAAGTGCCCTAGGCTCTGTTGCTTTGTTTTTTAGATGTTTCAGGAAACACCATACACTTCTCCCGAGTGGCTGTTGGCAATTTACATCCCGCCCATCAGCATAACAAGGCTCCCAGTTCTCCATGGCCTGTCCTGCCTTTCTGGATTTTACACTTTTTTCAGATGGCCCTTTTGACGGGGGGGAAGTGAGACTTCATTGTAGTGCAGATTTCCTTTGCAAGCTTGCTTGGTTGGCCAAAAAGGGCGTATGCGTTTTTTCCTGAATATATTCAGGAAAAAACGCATACGCCCTTTTTGGCCAAGTGCATCATTGTCGACCTTCTGCCTCTTTTCCTATGCTTTAAATGCAATTCCAGTCTACCTCCTGAAATCGGTTTCCTGCAATTCTGCCCGGCTTTCAAGTCCTCTTGGCAGCCTTACTTCAGTATATTTTTGGATGATAGCTGTCATTTATAACTCTGCAGGTTTGTGAATTACAGTGCCCCTGAGCTCCTTTCTTCAACTCACTTTCTTGTGAGCTGGCCGCAACACCGCAGGATTGCTTCAGACCCTAATCTGGTTCCGGCATGGCACGCTGAGCCTTTGGTTAATTCCTCTTCCTGGTGGGAAATGAGAGTTAAATTTTCCCGTCCAGACACCTCCAGCTAGTCTCTCATTGGTTCTCCCTATTCCTGTTCATCTTCCGCGGAATTTGCAAACTGGGCCAAACAGGAGGTTAAAGGCACTGACTCTCCAAGTCGGGAGAGTGTTAGTAAAGCATCTGGAATGTTGCACCCGAGTACCAGGGGACGAGAACTGAGACATATTTCAACACGTCTCCCGATCACACGGTTGATCATACTCTGGGTTCCACATGCATGTTTTAGCTGAAGGAAGAATCCCTTAAACCTGGAGAGTTGAGACCCGTGGAATGGGTACCAGGCAATATGACTTCAAAGGGTCTTCATTTGCTCACCAAAACTCTCCAATCCTATCACTGCTGCGTTTTTGCCCCTGTACTCACGATTGATTCACTTTCAGAGACATAGCAATCCATAGGTTTTAAGATACTTACTAGTCAGGTACATTATTAGGCGTTTAATATGGGGTTTTGAGTCCATTTCGTTGAGCAAGGAGTAGCTCTTGTCTATTCCATATTTGGCTTAAGGAACTTTATCTGTGCTCATTTCAGTCTCTGGTTTTATGCAGCACCCCAACTCACTTTTCCCCTTAAGCAAGCATAAGTTGGTTTTCTAAATTTGGGACCATGTTCTGTTTTGAAATTCAGTTCCTGTGTAGCCAAGTTTACATTCCGTGTATTAGTGATATCTTATGATGTTTCTTTTTCTGTGTGACTTATTTCAGTTAGAATCATCATACCTGAATCCACTCATTATGCTGCTATGGGCCTGATGACATAGATGTCATTGCTGAGTGATATTGCATTGTACGTAAGTACCACAACTTCTTTATCCATTTTTCGCTTTATGCGATATTGAACTTGTACCGTAAACGAGTTTCTTGTAAACAGAGCCATCCCAAACTTTGGGGTGGCTGTGTCTTTTTGATTTTATTTTCCCTGAGCTATAGGACCATAAGTGGAAGTGCCCTAGGCTCTGTTGCTTTGTTTTTTAGATGTTTCAGGAAACACCATACACTTCTCCCGAGTGGCTGTTGGCAATTTACATCCCGCCCATCAGCATAACAAGGCTCCCAGTTCTCCATGGCCTGTCCTGCCTTTTTGGATTTTACACTTTTTTCAGATGGCCCTTTTGACGGGGGGGAAGTGAGACTTCATTGTAGTGCAGATTTCCTTTGCAAGCTTGCTTGGTTGGCCAAAAAGGGCGTATGCGTTTTTTCCTGAATATATTCAGGAAAAAACGCATATGCCCTTTTTGGCCAAGTGCATCATTGTCGACCTTCTGCCTCTTTTCCTATGCTTTAAATGCAATTCCAGTCTACCTCCTGAAATCGGTTTCCTGCAATTCTGCCCGGCTTTCAAGTCCTCTTGGCAGCCTTACTTCAGTATATTTTTGGATGATAGCTGTCATTTATAACTCTGCAGGTTTGTGAATTACAGTGCCCCTGAGCTCCTTTCTTCAACTCGCTTTCTTTCTTGTGAGCTGGCCGCAACACCGCAGGATTGCTTCAGGCCCTAATCTGATTCCGGCACGGCACGCTGAGCCTTTGGTTAATTCCTCTTCCTGGTGGGAAATGAGAGTTAAATTTTCCCGTCCAGACACCTCCAGCTAGTCTCTCATTGGTTCTCCCTATTCCTGTTCATCTTCCGCGGAATTTGCAAACTGGGCCAAACAGGAGGTTAAAGGCACTGACTCTCCAAGTCGGGAGAGTGTTAGTAAAGCATCTGGAATGTTGCACCCGAGTCCCAGGGGACGAGAACTGAGACATATTTCAACACGTCTCCCGATCACACGGTTGATCATACTCTGGGTTCCTCATGCATGTTTTAGCTGAAGGAAGAATCCCTTAAACCTGGAGAGTTGAGACCCGTGGAATGGGTACCAGGCAATATGACTTCAAAGGGTCTTCATTTGCTCACCAAAACTCTCCAATCCTATCACTGCTGCGTTTTTGCCCCTGTACTCACGATTGATTCACTTTCAGAGACATAGCAATCCATAGGTTTTAAGATACTTACTAGTCAGGTACATTATTAGGCGTTTAATATGGGGTTTTGAGTCCATTTCGTTGAGCAAGGAGTAGCTCTTGTCTATTACATATTTGGCTTAAGGAACTTTATCTGTGCTCATTTCAATCTCTGGTTTTATGCAGCACCCCAACTCACCTTTCCCCTTAAGCAAGCATAAGTTGGTTTTCTAAATTTGGGACCATGTTCTGTTTTGAAATTCAGTTCCTGTGTAGCCAAGTTTACATTCCGTGTATTAGTGATATCTTATGATGTTTCTTTTTCTGTGTGACTTATTTCAGTTAGAATCATCATACCTGAATCCACTCATTATGCTGCTATGGGCCTGATGACATAGATGTCATTGCTGAGTGATATTGCATTGTACGTAAGTACCACAACTTCTTTATCCATTTTTCGCTTTCTGTGATATTGAACTTGTACCGTAAACGAGGTTCTTGTAAACAGAGCCGTCCCAAACTTTGGGGTGGCTGTGTCTTTTTGATTTTAATTTCCCTAAGCTGCAGGACCATAAGTGGAAGTGCCCTAGGCTCTGTTGCTTTCTTTTAGATGTTCCAGGAAACACCATACACTTCTCCTGAGTGGCTGTTGGCAAGTTACATCCCGCCCATCAGCATAACAAGGCTCCCAGTTCTCTATGGCCTGTCCTGCCTTTCTGGATTTTACACTTTTTTCAGATGGCCCTTTTGACTGGGGGGAAGTGAGACTTCATTGTAGTGCAGATTTCCTTTGCAAGCTTGCTTGGTTGGCCAAAAAGGTCGTATGCACTTTTTCCTGAATATATTCAGGAAAAAACGCATACGCCCTTTTTGGCCAAGTGCATCATTGTCAACGTTCTGCCTCTTTTCCTATGTTTTAAATGCAATTCCAGTCTACCTCCTGAAATTGGTTTCCTGCAATTCTGCCCGGCTTTCAAGTCCTCTTGGCAGCCTTACTTCATTATATTTTTGGATGATAGCTGTCATTTATAACTCTGCAGGTTTGTGAATTACAGTGCCCCTGAGCTCCTTTCTTCAACTCGCTTTCTTGTGAGCTGGCCGCAACACTGCAGGATTGCTTCAGGCCCTAATCTGGTTCCGGCATGGCACGCTGAGCCTTTGGTTAATTCCTCTTCCTGGTGGGAAATGAGAGTTAAATTTTCCCGTCCAGACACCTCCAGCTAGTCTCTCATTGGTTCTCCCTATTCCTGTTCATCTTCCGTGGAATTTGCAAACTGGGCCAAACAGGAGGTTAAAGGCACTGACTCTCCAAGTCGGGAGAGTGTTAGTAAAGCATCTGGAATGTTGCACCCGAGTACCAGGGGACGAGAACTGAGACATATTTCAACACGTCTCCCGATCACACAGTTGATCATACTCTGGGTTCCACATGCATGTTTTAGCTGAAGGAAGAATCCCTTAAACCTGGAGAGTTGAACCCGTGGAATGGGTACCATGCAATATGACTTCAAAGGGTCTTCATTTGCTCACCAAAACTCTCCAATCCTATCACTGCTGCGTTTTTGCCCCTGTACTCACGATTGATTCACTTTCAGAGACATAGCAATCCATAGGTTTTAAGATACTTACTAGTGAGGTACATTCTTAGGCGTTTAATATGGGGTTTTGAGTCCATTTCGTTGAGCAAGGAGTAGCTCTTGTCTATTACATATTTGGTTTAAGGAACTTTATCTGTGCTCATTTCAATCTCTGGTTTTATGCAGCACCCCAACTCACCTTTCCCCTTAAGCAAGCATAAGTTGGTTTTCTAAATTTGGGACCATGTTCTGTTTTGAAATTCAGTTCCTGTGTAGCCAAGTTTACATTCCGTGTATTAGTGATATCTTATGATGTTTCTTTTTCTGTGTGACTTATTTCAGTTAGAATCATCATACCTGAATCCACTCATTATGCTGCTATGGGCCTGATGACATAGATGTCATTGCTGAGTGATATTGCATTGTACGTAAGTACCACAACTTCTTTATCCATTTTTCGCTTTATGCGATATTGAACTTGTACCGTAAACGAGTTTCTTGTAAACAGAGCCATCCCAAACTTTGGGGTGGCTGTGTCTTTTTGATTTTAATTTCCCTAAGCTATAGGACCGTAAGTGGAAGTGCCCTAGGCTCTGTTGCTTTGTTTTTTAGATGTTTCAGGAAACACCATACACTTCTCCCAAGTGGCTGTTGGCAATTTACATCCCGCCCATCAGCATAACAAGGCTCCCAGTTCTCCATGGCCTGTCCTGCCTTTCTGGATTTTACACATTTTTCAGATGGCCCTTTTGACGGGGGGGAAGTGAGACTTCATTGTAGTGCAGATTTCCTTTGCAAGCTTGCTTGGTTGGCCAAAAAGGGCGTATGCGTTTTTTCCTGAATATATTCAGGAAAAAACGCATACGCCCTTTTTGGCCAAGTGCATCATTGTCGACCTTCTGCCTCTTTTCCTATGCTTTAAATGCAATTCCAGTCTACCTCCTGAAATCGGTTTCCTGCAATTCTGCCCGGCTTTCAAGTCCTCTTGGCAGCCTTACTTCAGTATATTTTTGGATGATAGCTGTCATTTATAACTCTGCAGTTTTGTAAATTACAGTGCCCCTGAGCTCCTTTCTTCAACTCGCTTTCTTGTGAGCTGGCCACAACACCGCAGGATTGCTTCAGGCCCTAATCTGGTTCCGGCATGGCACGCTGAGCCTTGGTTAATTCCTCTTCCTGGTGGGAAATGAGAGTTAAATTTTCCCGTCCAGACACCTCCAGCTAGTCTCTCATTGGTTCTCCCTATTCCTGTTCATCTTCTGCGGAATTTGCAAACTGGGCCAAACAGGAGGTTAAAGGCACTGACTCTCCAAGTCGGGAGAGTGTTAGTAAAGCATCTGGAATGTTGCACCCGAGTCCCAGGGGACGAGAACTGAGACATATTTCAACACGTCTCCCGATCACACGGTTGATCATACTCTGGGTTCCACATGCATGTTTTAGCTGAAGGAAGAATCCCTTAAACCTGGAGAGTTGAGACCCGTGGAATGGGTACCATGCAATATGACTTCAAAGGGTCTTCATTTGCTCACCAAAACTCTCCAATCCTATCACTGCTGCGTTTTTGCCCCTGTACTCACGATTGATTCACTTTCAGAGACATAGCAATCCATAGGTTTTAAGATACTTACTAGTCAGGTACATTATTAGGCGTTTAATATGGGGTTTTGAGTCCATTTCGTTGAGCAAGGAGTAGCTCTTGTGTATTACATATTTGGCTTAAGGAACTTTATCTGTGCTCATTTCAATCTCTGGTTTTATGCAGCACCCCAACTCACCTTTCCCCTTAAGCAAGCATAAGTTGGTTTTCTAAATTTGGGACCATGTTCTGTTTTGAAATTCAGTTCCTGTGTAGCCAAGTTTACATTCCGTGTATTAGTGATATCTTATGATGTTTCTTTTTCTGTGTGACTTATTTCAGTTAGAATCATCATACCTGAATCCACTCATTATGCTGCTATGGGCCTGATGACATAGATGTCATTGCTGAGTGATATTGCATTGTACGTAAGTACCACAACTTCTTTATCCATTTTTCGCTTTCTGTGATATTGAACTTGTACCGTAAACGAGGTTCTTGTAAACAGAGCCGTCCCAAACTTTGGGGTGGCTGTGTCTTTTTGATTTTAATTTCCCTAAGCTGCAGGACCATAAGTGGAAGTGCCCTAGGCTCTGTTGCTTTCTTTTAGATGTTTCAGGAAACACCATACACTTCTCCTGAGTGGCTGTTGGCAATTTACATCCCGCCCATCAGCATAACAAGGCTCCCAGTTCTCCATGGCCTGTCCTGCCTTTCTGGATTTTACACTTTTTTCAGATGGCCCTTTTGACGGGGGGGAAGTGAGACTTCATTGTAGTGCAGATTTCCTTTGCAAGCTTGCTTGGTTGGCCAAAAAGGGCGTATGCGTTTTTTCCTGAATATATTCAGGAAAAAACGCATACGCCCTTTTTGGCCAAGTGCATCATTGTCGACCTTCTGCCTCTTTTCCTATGCTTTAAATGCAATTCCAGTCTACCTCCTGAAATCGGTTTCCTGCAATTCTGCCCCGCTTTCAAGTCCTCTTGGCAGCCTTACTTCAGTATATTTTTGGACGATAGCTGTCATTTATAACTCTGCAGGTTTGTGAATTATAGTGCCCCTGAGCTCCTTTCTTCAACTCGCTTTCTTGTGAGCTTGCCGCAACACCGCAGGATTGCTTCAGGCCCTAATCTGGTTCCGGCACGGCACGCTGAGCCTTTGGTTAATTCCTCTTCCTGGTGGGAAATGAGAGTTAAATTTGCCCGTCCAGACACCTCCAGCTAGTCTCTCATTGGTTCTCCCTATTCCTGTTCATCTTCCGCAGAAATTGCAAACTGGGCCAAACAGGAGGTTAAAGACACTGACTCTCCAAGTCGGGAGAGTGTTAATAAAGCGTCTGGAATGTTGCACCCGAGTACCAGGGGAGGAAAACTGAGACATATTTGAACAAGTCTCCCGATCACACGGTTGATCATACTCTGGGTTCCACATGCATGTTTTAGCTGAAGGAAGAATCCCTTAAACCTGGAGAGTTGAGACCCGTGGAATGGGTACCATTCAATATGACTTCAAAGGGTCTTCGTTTGCTCACCAAACCTCTCCAATCCTATCACTGCTGCGTTTATGCCCCTCTACACATGCTTGATTCTCTTTCGGAGACATAGCAATCCATAGATTTTAAGATATTACTAGTCAGGTACATTCTTAGGCGTTTAATATGGGGTTTTGAGTCCATTTCGTTGAGCAAGGAGTAGCTCTTGTCTATTACATATTTGGCTTAAGGAACTTTATTTGTGCTCATTTCAATCTCTGGTTTTATGCAGCACCCCAACTCTCCTTTCCCCTTAAGCAAGCATAAGTTGATTTTCTAAATTTGGGACCATGTTCTGTTTTGAAATTCAGTTCCTGTGTAGCCAAGTTTACATTCCGTGTATTAGTGATATCTTATGATGTTTCTTTTTCTGTGTGACTTATTTCAGTTAGAATCATCATACCTGAATCCACTCATTATGCTGCTATGGGCCTGATGACATAGATGTCATTGCTGAGTGATATTGCATTGTACGTAAGTACCACAACTTCTTTATCCATTTTTCGCTTTATGCGATATTGAACTTGTACCGTAAACGAGTTTCTTGTAAACAGAGCCATCCCAAACTTTGGGGTGGCTGTGTCTTTTTGATTTTAATTTCCCTAAGCTATAGGACCATAAGTGGAAGTGCCCTAGGCTCTGTTGCTTTGTTTTTTAGATGTTTCAGGAAACACCATACACTTCTCCCGAGTGGCTGTTGGCAATTTACATCCCGCCCATCAGCATAACAAGGCTCCCAGTTCTCCATGGCCTGTCCTGCCTTTCTGGATTTTACACTTTTTTCAGATGGCCCTTTTGATGGGGGGGAAGTGAGACTTCATTGTAGTGCAGATTTCCTTTGCAAGCTTGCTTGGTTGGCCGAAAAGGGCGTATGCGTTTTTTCCTGAATATATTCAGGAAAAAACGCATACGCCCTTTTTGGCCAAGTGCATCATTGTCGACCTTCTGCCTCTTTTCCTATGCTTTAAATGCAATTCCAGTCTACCTCCTGAAATCGGTTTCCTGCAATTCTGCCCGGCTTTCAAGTCCTCTTGGCAGGCTTACTTCAGTATATTTTTGGACGATAGCTGTCATTTATAACTCTGCAGGTTTGTGAATTACAGTGCCCCTGAGCTCCTTTCTTCAACTCGCTTTCTTGTGAGCTGGCCGCAACACCGCAGGATTGCTTCAGGCCCTAATCTGGTTCCGGCATGGCACGCTGAGCCTTTGGTTAATTCCTCTTCCTGGTGGGAAATGAGAGTTAAATTTTCCCGTCCAGACACCTCCAGCTAGTCTCTCATTGGTTCTCCCTATTCCTGTTCATCTTCCGCGGAATTTGCAAACTGGGCCAAACAGGAGGTTAAAGGCACTGACTCTCCAAGTCGGGAGAGTGTTAGTAAAGCATCTGGAATGTTGCACCCGAGTCCCAGGGGACGAGAACTGAGACATATTTCAACACGTCTCCCGATCACACGGTTGATCATACTCTGGGTTCCACATGCATGTTTTAGCTGAAGGAAGAATCCCTTAAACCTGGAGAGTTGAGACCCGTGGAATGGGTACCATGCAATATGACTTCAAAGGGTCTTCATTTGCTCACCAAAACTCTCCAATCCTATCACTGCTGCGTTTTTGCCCCTGTACTCACGATTGATTCACTTTCAGAGACATAGCAATCCATAGGTTTTAAGATACTTACTAGTCAGGTACATTATTAGGCGTTTAATATGGGGTTTTGAGTCCATTTCGTTGAGCAAGGAGTAGCTCTTGTGTATTACATATTTGGCTTAAGGAACTTTATCTGTGCTCATTTCAATCTCTGGTTTTATGCAGCACCCCAACTCACCTTTCCCCTTAAGCAAGCATAAGTTGGTTTTCTAAATTTGGGACCATGTTCTGTTTTGAAATTCAGTTCCTGTGTAGCCAAGTTTACATTCCGTGTATTAGTGATATCTTATGATGTTTCTTTTTCTGTGTGACTTATTTCAGTTAGAATCATCATACCTGAATCCACTCATTATGCTGCTATGGGCCTGATGACATAGATGTCATTGCTGAGTGATATTGCATTGTACGTAAGTACCACAACTTCTTTATCCATTTTTCGCTTTCTGTGATATTGAACTTGTACCGTAAACGAGGTTCTTGTAAACAGAGCCGTCCCAAACTTTGGGGTGGCTGTGTCTTTTTGATTTTAATTTCCCTAAGCTGCAGGACCATAAGTGGAAGTGCCCTAGGCTCTGTTGCTTTCTTTTAGATGTTCCAGGAAACATCATACACTTCTCCTGAGTGGCTGTTGGCAAGTTACATCCCGCCCATCAGCATAACAAGGCTCCCAGTTCTCTATGGCCTGTCCTGCCTTTCTGGATTTTACACTTTTTTCAGATGGCCCTTTTGACTGGGGGGAAGTGAGACTTCATTGTAGTGCAGATTTCCTTTGCAAGCTTGCTTGGTTGGCCAAAAAGGGCGTATGCGTTTTTTCCTGAATATATTCAGGAAAAAACGCATACGCCCTTTTTGGCCAAGTGCATCATTGTCGACCTTCTGCCTCTTTTCCTATGCTTTAAATGCAATTCCAGTCTACCTCCTGAAATCGGTTTCCTGCAATTCTGCCCGGCTTTCAAGTCCTCTTGGCAGCCTTACTTCAGTATATTTTTGGATGATAGCTGTCATTTATAACTCTGCAGGTTTGTGAATTACAGTGCCCCTGAGCTCCTTTCTTCAACTCGCTTTCTTGTGAGCTGGCCGCAACACTGCAGGATTGCTTCAGGCCCTAATCTGGTTCCGGCATGGCACGCTGAGCCTTTGGTTAATTCCTCTTCCTGGTGGGAAATGAGAGTTAAATTTTCCCGTCCAGACACCTCCAGCTAGTCTCTCATTGGTTCTCCCTATTCCTGTTCATCTTCCGCGGAATTTGCAAACTGGGCCAAACAGGAGGTTAAAGGCACTGACTCTCCAAGTCGGGAAAGTGTTAGTAAAGCATCTGGAATGTTGCACCCGAGTACCAGGGGACGAGAACTGAGACATATTTCAACACGTCTCCCGATCACACAGTTGATCATACTCTGGGTTCCACATGCATGTTTTAGCTGAAGGAAGAATCCCTTAAACCTGGAGAGTTGAGACCCGTGGAATGGGTACCATGCAATATGACTTCAAAGGGTCTTCATTTGCTCACCAAAACTCTCCAATCCTATCACTGCTGCGTTTTTGCCCCTGTACTCACGATTGATTCACTTTCAGAGACATAGCAATCCATAGGTTTTAAGATACTTACTAGTCAGGTACATTATTAGGCGTTTAATATGGGGTTTTGAGTCCATTTCGTTGAGCAAGGAGTAGCTCTTGTCTATTACATATTTGGCTTAAGGAACTTTATCTGTGCTCATTTCAATCTCTGGTTTTATGCAGCACCCCAACTCACCTTTCCCCTTAAGCAAGCATAAGTTGGTTTTCTAAATTTGGGACCATGTTCTGTTTTGAAATTCAGTTCCTGTGTAGCCAAGTTTACATTCCGTGTATTAGTGATATCTTATGATGTTTCTTTTTCTGTGTGACTTATTTCAGTTAGAATCATCATACCTGAATCCACTCATTATGCTGCTATGGGCCTGATGACATAGATGTCATTGCTGAGTGATATTGCATTGTACGTAAGTACCATAACTTCTTTATCCATTTTTCGCTTTCTGTGATATTGAACTTGTACCGTAAACGAGGTTCTTGTAAACAGAGCCGTCCCAAACTTTGGGGTGGCTGTGTCTTTTTGATTTTAATTTCCCTAAGCTGCAGAACCATAAGTGGAAGTGCCCTAGGCTCTGTTGCTTTCTTTTAGATGTTCCAGGAAACACCATACACTTCTCCTGAGTGGCTGTTGGCAAGTTACATCCCGCCCATCAGCATAACAAGGCTCCCAGTTCTCTATGGCCTGTCCTTCCTTTCTGGATTTTACACTTTTTTCAGATGGCCCTTTTGACTGGGGGGAAGTGAGACTTCATTGTAGTGCAGATTTCCTTTGCAAGCTTGCTTGGTTGGCCAAAAAGGTCGTATGCACTTTTTCCTGAATATATTCAGGAAAAAACGCATACGCCCTTTTTGGCCAAGTGCATCATTGTCAACGTTCTGCCTCTTTTCCTATGTTTTAAATGCAATTCCAGTCTACCTCCTGAAATTGGTTTCCTGCAATTCTGCCCGGCTTTCAAGTCCTCTTGGCAGCCTTACTTCAGTATATTTTTGGATGATAGCTGTCATTTATAACTCTGCAGGTTTGTGAATTACAGTGCCCCTGAGCTCCTTTCTTCAACTCGCTTTCTTGTGAGCTGGCCGCAACACTGCAGGATTGCTTCAGGCCCTAATCTGGTTCCGGCATGGCACGCTGAGCCTTTGGTTAATTCCTCTTCCTGGTGGGAAATGAGAGTTAAATTTTCCCGTCCAGACACCTCCAGCTAGTCTCTCATTGGTTCTCCCTATTCCTGTTCATCTTCCGCGGAATTTGCAAACTGGGCCAAACAGGAGGTTAAAGGCACTGACTCTCCAAGTTGGGAGAGTGTTAGTAAAGCATCTGGAATGTTGCACCCGAGTACCAGGGGACGAGAACTGAGACATATTTCAACACGTCTCCCGATCACACGGTTGATCATACTCTGGGTTCCACATGCATGTTTTAGCTGAAGGAAGAATCCCTTAAACCTGGAGAGTTGAGACCCGTGGAATGGGTACCATGCAATATGACTTCAAAGGGTCTTCATTTGCTCACCAAAACTCTCCAATCCTATCACTGCTGCGTTTTTGCCCCTGTACTCACGATTGATTCACTTTCAGAGACATAGCAATCCATAGGTTTTAAGATACTTACTAGTCAGGTACATGATTAGGCGTTTAATATGGGGTTTTGAGTCCATTTCGTTGAGCAAGGAGTAGCTCTTGTCTATTCCATATTTGGCTTAAGGAACTTTATCTGTGCTCATTTCAATCTCTGGTTTTATGCAGCACCCCAACTCACCTTTCCTCTTAAGCAAGCATAAGTTGGTTTTCTAAATTTGGGACCATGTTCTGTTTTGAAATTCAGTTCCTGTGTAGCCAAGTTTACATTCCGTGTATTAGTGATATCTTATGATGTTTCTTTTTCTGTGTGACTTATTTCAGTTAGAATCATCATACCTGAATCCACTCATTATGCTGCTATGGGCCTGATGACATAGATGTCATTGCTGAGTGATATTGCATTGTACGTAAGTACCACAACTTCTTTATCCATTTTTCGCTTTATGCGATATTGAACTTGTACCGTAAACGAGTTTCTTGTAAACAGAGCCATCCCAAACTTTGGGGTGGCTGTGTCTTTTTGATTTTAATTTCCCTAAGCTATAGGACCATAAGTGGAAGTGCCCTAGGCTCTGTTGCTTTGTTTTTTAGATGTTTCAGGAAACACCATACACTTCTCCCAAGTGGCTGTTGGCAATTTACATCCCGCCCATCAGCATAAAAAGGCTCCCAGTTCTCCATGGCCTGTCCTGCCTTTCTGGATTTTACACTTTTTTCAGATGGCCCTTTTGACGGGGGGGAAGTGAGACTTCATTGTAGTGCAGATTTCCTTTGCAAGCTTGCTTGGTTGGCCAAAAAGTGCGTATGCGTTTTTTCCTGAATATATTCAGGAAAAAACGCATACGCCCTTTTTGGCCAAGTGCATCATTGTCGACCTTCTGCCTCTTTTCCTATGCTTTAAATGCAATTCCAGTCTACCTCCTGAAATCGGTTTCCTGCAATTCTGCCCGGCTTTCAAGTCCTCTTGGCAGCCTTACTTCAGTATATTTTTGGATGATAGCTGTCATTTATAACTCTGCAGGTTTGTGAATTACAGTGCCCCGAGCTCCTTTCTTCAACTCGCTTTCTTGTGAGCTGGCCGCAACACCGCAGGATTGCTTCAGGCCCTAATCTGGTTCCGGCATGGCACGCTGAGCCTTTGGTTAATTCCTCTTCCTGGTGGGAAATGAGAGTTCAATTTTCCCGTCCAGACACCTCCAGCTAGTCTCTCATTGGTTCTCCCTATTCCTGTTCATCTTCCGCGGAATTTGCAAACTGGGCCAAACAGGAGGTTAAAGGCACTGACTCTCCAAGTTGGGAGAGTGTTAGTAAAGCATCTGGAATGTTGCACCCGAGTACCAGGGGACGAGAACTGAGACATATTTCAACACGTCTCCCGATCACACGGTTGATCATACTCTGGGTTCCACATGCATGTTTTAGCTGAAGGAAGAATCCCTTAAACCTGGAGAGTTGAGACCCGTGGAATGGGTACCATGCAATATGACTTCAAAGGGTCTTCATTTGCTCACCAAAACTCTCCAATCCTATCACTGCTGCGTTTTTGCCCCTGTACTCACGATTGATTCACTTTCAGAGACATAGCAATCCATAGGTTTTAAGATACTTACTAGTCAGGTACATGATTAGGCGTTTAATATGGGGTTTTGAGTCCATTTCGTTGAGCAAGGAGTAGCTCTTGTCTATTACATATTTGGCTTAAGGAACTTTATCTGTGCTCATTTCAATCTCTGGTTTTATGCAGCACCCCAACTCACCTTTCCTCTTAAGCAAGCATAAGTTGGTTTTCTAAATTTGGGACCATGTTCTGTTTTGAAATTCAGTTCCTGTGTAGCCAAGTTTACATTCCGTGTATTAGTGATATCTTATGATGTTTCTTTTTCTGTGTGACTTATTTCAGTTAGAATCATCATACCTGAATCCACTCATTATGCTGCTATGGGCCTGATGACATAGATGTCATTGCTGAGTGATATTGCATTGTACGTAAGTACCACAACTTCTTTATCCATTTTTCGCTTTATGCGATATTGAACTTGTACCGTAAACGAGTTTCTTGTAAACAGAGCCATCCCAAACTTTGGGGTGGCTGTGTCTTTTTGATTTTAATTTCCCTAAGCTATAGGACCATAAGTGGAAGTGCCCTAGGCTCTGTTGCTTTGTTTTTTAGATGTTTCAGGAAACACCATACACTTCTCCCGAGTGGCTGTTGGCAATTTACATCCCGCCCATCAGCATAACAAGGCTCCCAGTTCTCCATGGCCTGTCCTGCCTTTCTGGATTTTACACTTTTTTCAGATGGCCCTTTTGACCGGGGGGAAGTGAGACTTCATTGTAGTGCAGATTTCCTTTGCAAGCTTGCTTGGTTGGCCAAAAAGGGCGTATGCGTTTTTTCCTGAATATATTCAGGAAAAAACGCATACGCCCTTTTTGGCCAAGTGCATCATTGTCGACCTTCTGCCTCTTTTCCTATGCTTTAAATGCAATTCCAGTCTACCTCCTGAAATCGGTTTCCTGCAATTCTGCCCGGCTTTCAAGTCCTCTTGGCAGCCTTACTTCAGTATATTTTTGGATGATAGCTGTCATTTATAACTCTGCAGGTTTGTGAATTACAGTGCCCCTGAGCTCCTTTCTTCAACTCGCTTTCTTGTGAGCTGGCCGCAACACCGCAGGATTGCTTCAGGCCCTAATCTGGTTCCGGCATGGCACGCTGAGCCTTTGGTTAATTCCTCTTCCTGGTGGGAAATGAGAGTTAAATTTTCCCGTCCAGACACCTCCAGCTAGTCTCTCATTGGTTCTCCCTATTCCTGTTCATCTTCCGCGGAATTTGCAAACTGGGCCAAACAGGAGGTTAAAGGCACTGACTCTCCAAGTCGGGAGAGTGTTAGTAAAGCATCTGGAATGTTGCACCCGAGTACCAGGGGACGAGAACTGAGACATATTTCAACACGTCTCCCGATCACATGGTTGATCATACTCTGGGTTCCACATGCATGTTTTAGCTGAAGGAAGAATCCCTTAAACCTGGAGAGTTGAGACCCGTGGAATGGGTACCATGCAATATGACTTCAAAGGGTCTTCATTTGCTCACCAAAACTCTCCAATCCTATCACTGCTGCGTTTTTGCCCCTGTACTCACGATTGATTTACTTTCAGAGACATAGCAATCCATAGGTTTTAAGATACGTACTAGTCAGGTACATGATTAGGCGTTTAATATGGGGTTTTGAGTCCATTTCGTTGAGCAAGGAGTAGCTCTTGTCTATTACATATTTGGCTTAAGGAACTTTATCTGTGCTCATTTCAATCTCTGGTTTTATGCAGCACCCCAACTCACCTTTCCTCTTAAGCAAGCATAAGTTGGTTTTCTAAATTTGGGACCATGTTCTGTTTTGAAATTCAGTTCCTGTGTAGCCAAGTTTACATTCCGTGTATTAGTGATATCTTATGATGTTTCTTTTTCTGTGTGACTTATTTCAGTTAGAATCATCATACCTGAATCCACTCATTATGCTGCTATGGGCCTGATGACATAGATGTCATTGCTGAGTGATATTGCATTGTACGTAAGTACCACAACTTCTTTATCCATTTTTCGCTTTATGCGATATTGAACTTGTACCGTAAACGAGTTTCTTGTAAACAGAGCCATCCCAAACTTTGGGGTGGCTGTGTCTTTTTGATTTTAATTTCCCTAAGCTATAGGACCATAAGTGGAAGTGCCCTAGGCTCTGTTGCTTTGTTTTTTAGACGTTTCAGGAAACACCATACACTTCTCCCGAGTGGCTGTTGGCAATTTACATCCCGCCCATCAGCATAACAAGGCTCCCAGTTCTCCATGGCCTGTCCTGCCTTTCTGGATTTTACACTTTTTTCAGATGGCCCTTTTGATGGGGGGGAAGTGAGACTTCATTGTAGTGCAGATTTCCTTTGCAAGCTTGCTTGGTTGGCCGAAAAGGGCGTATGCGTTTTTTCCTGAATATATTCAGGAAAAAACGCATACGCCCTTTTTGGCCAAGTGCATCATTGTCGACCTTCTGCCTCTTTTCCTATGCTTTAAATGCAATTCCAGTCTACCTCCTGAAATCGGTTTCCTGCAATTCTGCCCGGCTTTCAAGTCCTCTTGGCAGCCTTACTTCAGTATATTTTTGGATGATAGCTGTCATTTATAACTCTGCAGGTTTGTGAATTACAGTGCCCCTGAGCTCCTTTCTTCAACTCGCTTTCTTGTGAGCTGGCCGCAACACCGCAGGATTGCTTCAGGCCCTAATCTGGTTCCGGCATGGCACGCTGAGCCTTTGGTTAATTCCTCTTCCTGGTGGGAAATGAGAGTTAAATTTTCCCGTCCAGACACCTCCAGCTAGTCTCTCATTGGTTCTCCCTATTCCTGTTCATCTTCCGCGGAATTTGCAAACTGGGCCAAACAGGAGGTTAAAGGCACTGACTCTCCAAGTCGGGAGAGTGTTAGTAAAGCATCTGGAATGTTGCACCCGAGTCCCAGGGGAGGAAAACTGAGACATATTTCAACACGTCTCCCGATCACACGGTTGATCATACTCTGGGTTCCACATGCATGTTTTAGCTGAAGGAAGAATCCCTTAAACCTGGAGAGTTGAGACCCGTGGAATGGGTACCATGCAATATGACTTCAAAGGGTCTTCATTTGCTCACCAAAACTCTCCAATCCTATCACTGCTGCGTTTTTGCCCCTGTACTCACGATTGATTCACTTTCAGAGACATAGCAATCCATAGGTTTTAAGATACTTACTAGTCAGGTACATTATTAGGCGTTTAATATGGGGTTTTGAGTCCATTTCGTTGAGCAAGGAGTAGCTCTTGTCTATTACATATTTGGCTTAAGGAACTTTATCTGTGCTCATTTCAATCTCTGGTTTTATGCAGCACCCCAACTCACCTTTCCCCTTAAGCAAGCATAAGTTGATTTTCTAAATTTGGGACCCTGTTCTGTTTTGAAATTCAGTTCCTGTGTAGCCAAGTTTACATTCCGTGTATTAGTGATATCTTATGATGTTTCTTTTTCTGTGTGACTTATTTCAGTTAGAATCATCATACCTGAATCCACTCATTATGCTGCTATGGGCCTGATGACATAGATGTCATTGCTGAGTGATATTGCATTGTACGTAAGTACCACAACTTCTTTATCCATTTTTCGCTTTATGCGATATTGAACTTGTACCGTAAACGAGTTTCTTGTAAACAGAGCCATCCCAAACTTTGGGGTGGCTGTGTCTTTTGGATTTTAATTTCCCTAAGCTATAGGACCATAAGTGGAAGTGCCCTAGGCTCTGTTGCTTTGTTTTTTAGATGTTTCAGGAAACACCATACACTTCTCCCGAGTGGCTGTTGGCAATTTACATCCCGCCCATCAGCATAACAAGGCTCCCAGTTCTCCATGGCCTGTCCTGCCTTTCTGGATTTTACACTTTTTTCAGATGGCCCTTTTGACGGGGGGGAAGTGAGACTTCATTGTAGTGCAGATTTCCTTTGCAAGCTTGCTTGGTTGGCCAAAAAGGGCGTATGCGTTTTTTCCTGAATATATTCAGGAAAAAACGCATACGCCCTTTTTGGCCAAGTGCATCATTGTCGACCTTCTGCCTCTTTTCCTATGCTTTAAATGCAATTCCAGTCTACCTCCTGAAATCGGTTTCCTGCAATTCTGCCCGGCTTTCAAGTCCTCTTGGCAGCCTTACTTCAGAATATTTTTGGATGATAGCTGTCATTTATAACTCTGCAGGTTTGTGAATTACAGTGCCCCTGAGCTCCTTTCTTCAACTCGCTTTCTTGTGAGCTGGCCGCAACACCGCAGGATTGCTTCAGGCCCTAATCTGGTTCCGGCATGGCACGCTGAGCCTTTGGTTAATTCCTCTTCCTGGTGGGAAATGAGAGTTAAATTTTCCCGTCCAGACACCTCCAGCTAGTCTCTCATTGGTTCTCCCTATTCCTGTTCATCTTCCGCGGAATTTGCAAACTGGGCCAAACAGGAGGTTAAAGGCACTGACTCTCCAAGTCGGGAGAGTGTTAGTAAAGCATCTGGAATGTTGCACCCGAGTACCAGGGGACGAGAACTGAGACATATTTCAACACGTCTCCCGATCACACGGTTGATCATACTCTGGGTTCCACATGCATGTTTTAGCTGAAGGAAGAATCCCTTAAACCTGGAGAGTTGAGACCCGTGGAATGGGTACCATGCAATATGACTTCAAAGGGTCTTCATTTGCTCACCAAAACTCTCCAATCCTATCACTGCTGTGTTTTTGCCCCTGTACTCACGATTGATTCACTTTCAGAGACATAGCAATGCATAGGTTTTAAGATACTTACTAGTCAGGTACATTATTAGGCATTTAATATGGGGTTTTGAGTCCATTTCGTTGAGCAAGGAGTAGCTCTTGTCTATTACATATTTGGCTTAAGGAACTTTATCTGTGCTCATTTCAATCTCTGGTTTCATGCAGCACCCCAACTCACCTTTCCTCTTAAGCAAGCATAAGTTGGTTTTCTAAATTTGGGACCATGTTCTGTTTTGAAATTCAGTTCCTGTGTAGCCAAGTTTACATTCCGTGTATTAGTGATATCTTATGATGTTTCTTTTTCTGTGTGACTTATTTCAGTTAGAATCATCATACCTGAATCCACTCATTATGCTGCTATGGGCCTGATGACATAGATGTCATTGCTGAGTGATATTGCATTGTATGTAAGTACCACATCTTCTTTATCCATTTTTCGCTTTATGCGATATTGAACTTGTACTGTAAACGAGTTTCTTGTAAACAGAGCCATCCCAAACTTTGGGGTGGCTGTGTGTTTTTGATTTTAATTTCCCTAAGCTATAGGACCATAAGTGGAAGTGCCCTAGGCTCTGTTGCTTTGTTTTTTAGATGTTTCAGGAAACACCATACACTTCTCCCAAGTGGCTGTTGGCAATTTACATCCCGCCCATCAGCATAAAAAGGCTCCCAGTTCTCCATGGCCTGTCCTGCCTTTCTGGATTTTACACTTTTTTCAGATGGCCCTTTTGACCGGGGGGAAGTGAGACTTCATTGTAGTGCAGATTTCCTTTGCAAGCTTGCTTGGTTGGCCAAAAAGGGCGTATGCGTTTTTTCCTGAATATATTCAGGAAAAAACGCATACGCCCTTTTTGGCCAAGTGCATCATTGTCGACCTTCTGCCTCTTTTCCTATGCTTTAAATGCAATTCCAGTCTACCTCCTGAAATCGGTTTCCTGCAATTCTGCCCGGCTTTGAAGTCCTCTTGGCAGCCTTACTTCAGTATATTTTTGGATGATAGCTGTCATTTATAACTCTGCAGGTTTGTGAATTACAGTGCCCCTGAGCTCCTTTCTTCAACTCGCTTTCTTGTGAGCTGGCCGCAACACTGCAGGATTGCTTCAGGCCCTAATCTGGTTCCGGCATGGCACGCTGAGCCTTTGGTTAATTCCTCTTCCTGGTGGGAAATGAGAGTTAAATTTTCCCGTCCAGACACCTCCAGCTAGTCTCTCATTGGTTCTCCCTATTCCTGTTCATCTTCCGCGGAATTTGCAAACTGGGCCAAACAGGAGGTTAAAGGCACTGACTCTCCAAGTCGGGAGAGTGTTAGTAAAGCATCTGGAATGTTGCACCCGAGTACCAGGGGACGAGAACTGAGACATATTTCAACACGTCTCCCGATCACACAGTTGATCATACTCTGGGTTCCACATGCATGTTTTAGCTGAAGGAAGAATCCCTTAAACCTGGAGAGTTGAGACCCGTGGAATGGGTACCATGCAATATGACTTCAAAGGGTCTTCAGTTGCTCATCAAAACTCTCCAATCCTATCACTGCTGCGTTTTAGCCCCTGTATACACGCTTGATTCACTTTCAGAGACATAGCAATCCATAGGTTTTAAGATACTTACAAGTGAGGTACATTCTTAGGCGTTTAATATGGGGTTTTGAGTCCATTTCGTTGAGCAAGGAGTAGCTCTTGTCTATTACATATTTGGCTTAAGGAACTTTATCTGTGCTCATTTCAATCTCTGGTTTTATGCAGCACCCCAACTCACCTTTCCCCTTAAGCAAGCATAAGTTGATTTTCTAAATTTGGGACCATGTTCTGTTTTGAAATTCAGTTCCTGTGTAGCCAAGTTTACATTCCGTGTATTAGTGATATCTTATGATGTTTCTTTTTCTGTGTGACTTATTTCAGTTAGAATCATCATACCTGAATCCACTCATTATGCTGCTATGGGCCTGATGACATAGATGTCATTGCTGAGTGATATTGCATTGTACGTAAGTACCACAACTTCTTTATCCATTTTTCGCTTTATGCGATATTGAACTTGTACCGTAAACGAGTTTCTTGTAAACAGAGCCATCCCAAACTTTGGGGTGGCTGTGTCTTTTTGATTTTAATTTCCCTAAGCTATAGGACCATAAGTGGAAGTGCCCTAGGCTCTGTTGCTTTGTTTTTTAGATGTTTCAGGAAACACCATACACTTCTCCCTAGTGGCTGTTGGCAATTTACATCCCGCCCATCAGCATAACAAGGCTCCCAGTTCTCCATGGCCTGTCCTGCCTTTCTGGATTTTACACTTTTTTCAGATGGCCCTTTTGACGGGGGGGAAGTGAGACTTCATTGTAGTGCAGATTTCCTTTGCAAGCTTGCTTGGTTGGCCAAAAAGGGCGTATGCGTTTTTTCCTGAATATATTCAGGAAAAAACGCATACGCCCTTTTTGGCCAAGTGCATCATTGTCGACATTCTGCCTCTTTTCCTATGCTTTAAATGCAATTCCAGTCTACCTCCTGAAATCGGTTTCCTGCAATTCTGCCCGGCTTTCAAGTCCTCTTGGCAGCCTTACTTCAGTATATTTTTGGATGATAGCTGTCATTTATAACTCTGCAGTTTTGTGAATTACAGTGCCCCTGAGCTCCTTTCTTCAACTCGCTTTCTTGTGAGCTGGCCGCAACACCGCAGGATTGCTTCAGGCCCTAATCTGGTTCCGGCATGGCATGCTGAGCCTTTGGTTAATTCCTCTTCCTGGTGGGAAATGAGAGTTAAATTTTCCCGTCCAGACACCTCCAGCTAGTCTCTCATTGTTTCTCCCTATTTCTGTTCATCTTCTGCGGAATTTGCAAACTGGGCCAAACAGGAGATTAAAGGCACTGACTCTCCAAGTCGGGAGAGTGTTAGTAAAGCATCTGGAATGTTGCACCCGAGTACCAGGGGACGAGAACTGAGACATATTTCAACACGTCTCCCGATCACACGGTTGATCATACTCTGGGTTCCACATGCATGTTTTAGCTGAAGGAAGAATCCCTTAAACTGGAGAGTTGAGACCCGTGGAATGGGTACCATGCAATATGACTTCAAAGGGTCTTCATTTGCTCACCAAAACTCTCCAATCCTATCACTGCTGCGTTTTTGCCCCTGTACTCACGATTGATTCACTTTCAGAGACATAGCAATCCATAGGTTTTAAGATACTTACTAGTCAGGTACATTATTAGGCGTTTAATATGGGGTTTTGAGTCCATTTCGTTGAGCAAGGAGTAGCTCTTGTGTATTACATATTTGGCTTAAGGAACTTTATCTGTGCTCATTTCAATCTCTGGTTTTATGCAGCACCCCAACTCACCTTTCCCCTTAAGCAAGCATAAGTTGGTTTTCTAAATTTGGGACCATGTTCTGTTTTGAAATTCAGTTCCTGTGTAGCCAAGTTTACATTCCGTGTATTAGTGATATCTTATGATGTTTCTTTTTCTGTGTGACTTATTTCAGTTAGAATCATCATACCTGAATCCACTCATTATGCTGCTATGGGCCTGATGACATAGATGTCATTGCTGAGTGATATTGCATTGTACGTAAGTACCACAACTTCTTTATCCATTTTTCGCTTTCTGTGATATTGAACTTGTACCGTAAATGAGGTTCTTGTAAACAGAGCCGTCCCAAACTTTGGGGTGTCTGTGTCTTTTTGATTTTAATTTCCCTAAGCTGCAGGACCATAAGTGGAAGTGCCCTAGGCTCTGTTGCTTTCTTTTAGATGTTCCAGGAAACACCATACACTTCTCCTGAGTGGCTGTTGGCAAGTTACATCCGGCCCATCAGCATAACAAGGCTCCCAGTTCTCTATGGCCTGTCCTGCCTTTCTGGATTTTACACTTTTGTCAGATGGCCCTTTTGACTGGGGGAAGTGAGACTTCATTGTAGTGCAGATTTCCTTTGCCACCTTGCTTGGTTGGCCAAAAAGGTCGTATGCACTTTTTCCTGAATATATTCAGGAAAAAACGCATACGCCCTTTTTGGCCAAGTGCATCATTGTCAACGTTCTGCCTCTTTTCCTATGTTTTAAATGCAATTCCAGTCTACCTCCTGAAATCGGTTTCCTGCAATTCTGCCCCGCTTTCAAGTCCTCTTGGCAGCCTTACTTCAGTATATTTTTGGACGATAGCTGTCATTTATAACTCTGCAGGTTTGTGAATTACAGTGCCCCTGAGCTCCTTTCTTCAACTCGCTTTCTTGTGAGCTGGCCGCAACACCGCAGGATTGCTTCAGGCCCTAATCTGGTTCCGGCACGGCACGCTGAGCCTTTGGTTAATTCCTCTTCCTAGTGGGAAATGAGAGTTAAATTTGCCCGTCCAGACACCTCCAGCTAGTCTCTCATTGGTTCTCCCTATTCCTGTTCATCTTCCGCAGAAATTGCAAACTGGGCCAAACAGGAGTTTAAAGGCACTGACTCTCCAAGTCGGGAGAGTGTTAGTAAAGCATCTGGAATGTTGCACCCGAGTACCAGGGGAGGAAAACTGAGACATATTTGAACAAGTCTCCCGATCACACGGTTGATCATACCCTGGGTTCCACATGCATGTTTTAGCTGAAGGAAGAATCCCTTATCCCTGGAGAGTTGAGACCCGTGGAATGGGTACCATTCAATATGACTTCAAAGGGTCTTCGTTTGCTCACCGAACCTCTCCAATCCTATCACTGCTGCGTTTATGCCCCTCTACACATGCTTGATTCTCTTTCGGAGACATAGCAATCCATAGATTTTAAGATATTACAAGTCAGGTACATTCTTAGGCGTTTAATATGGGGTTTTGAGTCCATTTCGTTGAGCAAGGAGTAGCTCTTGTCTATTACATATTTGGCTTAAGGAACTTTATCTGTGCTCATTTCAATCTCTGGTTTTATGCAGCACCCCAACTCACCTTTCCCCTTAAGCAAGCATAAGTTGATTTTCTAAATTTGGGACCATGTTCTGTTTTGAAATTCAGTTCCTGTGTAGCCAAGTTTACATTCCGTGTATTAGTGATATCTTATGATGTTTCTTTTTCTGTGTGACTTATTTCAGTTAGAATCATCATACCTGAATCCACTCATTATGCTGCTATGGGCCTGATGACATAGATGTCATTGCTGAGTGATATTGCATTGTACGTAAGTACCACAACTTCTTTATCCATTTTTCGCTTTATGCGATATTGAACTTGTACCGTAAACGAGTTTCTTGTAAACAGAGCCATCCCAAACTTTGGGGTGGCTGTGTCTTTTTGATTTTAATTTCCCTAAGCTATAGGACCATAAGTGGAAGTGCCCTAGGCTCTGTTGCTTTGTTTTTTAGATGTTTCAGGAAACACCATACACTTCTCCCCAGTGGCTGTTGGCAATTTACATCCCGCCCATCAGCATAACAAGGCTCCCAGTTCTCCATGGCCTGTCCTGCCTTTCTGGATTTTACACTTTTTTCAGATGGCCCTTGTGACCGGGGGGAAGTGAGACTTCATTGTAGTGCAGATTTCCTTTGCAAGCTTGCTTGGTTGGCCAAAAAGGGCGTATGCGTTTTTTCCTGAATATATTCAGGAAAAAACGCATACGCCCTTTTTGGACAAGTGCATCATTGTCGACCTTCTGCCTCTTTTCCTATGCTTTAAATGCAATTCCAGTCTACCTCCTGAAATCGGTTTCCTGCAATTCTGCCCCGCTTTCAAGTCCTCTTGGCAGCCTTACTTCAGTATATTTTTGGACGATAGCTGTCATTTATAACTCTGCAGGTTTGTGAATTATAGTGCCCCTGAGCTCCTTTCTTCAACTCGCTTTCTTGTGAGCTCGCCGCAACACCGCAGGATTGCTTCAGGCCCTAATCTGGTTCCGGCACGGCACGCTGAGCCTTTGGTTAATTCCTCTTCCTGGTGGGAAATGAGAGTTAAATTTTCCCGTCCAGACACCTCCAGCTAGTCTCTCATTGGTTCTCCCTATTCTTGTTCTTCTTCCGCAGAAATTGCAAACTGGGCCAAACAGGAGGTTAAAGGCACTGACTCTCCAAGTCGGGAGAGTGTTAATAAAGCGTCTGGAATGTTGCACCCGAGTACCAGGGGAGGAAAACTGAGACATATTTGAACAAGTCTCCCGATCACACGGTTGATCATACTCTGGGTTCCACATGCATGTTTTAGCTGAAGGAAGAATCCCTTAAACCTGGAGAGTTGAGACCCGTGGAATGGGTACCATTCAATATGACTTCAAAGGGTCTTCGTTTGCTCACCGAACCTCTCCAATCCTATCACTGCTGCGTTTATGCCCCTCTACACATGCTTGATTCTCTTTCGGAGACATAGCAATCCATAGATTTTAAGATATTACTAGTCAGGTACATTCTTAGGCGTTTAATATGGGGTTTTGAGTCCATTTCGCTGAGCAAGGAGTAGCTCTTGTCTATTACATATTTGGCTTAAGGAACTTTATTTGTGCTCATTTCAATCTCTGGTTTTATGCAGCACCCCAACTCTCCTTTCCCCTTAAGGAAGCATAAGTTGATTTTCTAAATTTGGGACCATGTTCTGTTTTGAAATTCAGTTCCTGTGTAGCCAAGTTTACATTCCGTGTATTAGTGATATCTTATGATGTTTCTTTTTCTGTGTGACTTATTTCAGTTAGAATCATCATACCTGAATCCACTCATTATGCTGCTATGGGCCTGATGACATAGATGTCATTGCTGAGTGATATTGCATTGTACGTAAGTACCACAACTTCTTTATCCATTTTTCGCTTTATGCGATATTGAACTTGTACCGTAAACGAGTTTCTTGTAAACAGAGCCATCCCAAACTTTGGGGTGGCTGTGTCTTTTTGATTTTAATTTCCCTAAGCTATAGGACCATAAGTGGAAGTGCCCTAGGCTCTGTTGCTTTGTTTTTTAGATGTTTTAGGAAACACCATACACTTCTCCCCAGTGGCTGTTGGCAATTTACATCCCGCCCATCAGCATAAAAAGGCTCCCAGTTCTCCATGGCCTGTCCTGCCTTTCTGGATTTTACACTTTTTTCAGATGGCCCTTTTGACGGGGGGGGAAGTGAGACTTCATTGTAGTGCAGATTTCCTTTGCAAGCTTGCTTGGTTGGCCAAAAAGTGCGTATGCGTTTTTTCCTGAATATATTCAGGAAAAAACGCATACGCCCTTTTTGGCCAAGTGCATCATTGTCGACGTTCTGCCTCTTTTCCTATGCTTTAAATGCAATTCCAGTCTACCTCCTGAAATCGGTTTCCTGCAATTCTGCCCGGCTTTCAAGTCCTCTTGGCAGCCTTACTTCAGTATATTTTTGGATGATAGCTGTCATTTATAACTCTGCAGGTTTGTGAATTACAGTGCCCCTGAGCTCCTTTCTTCAACTCGCTTTCTTGTGAGCTGGCCGCAACACCGCAGGATTGCTTCAGGCCCTAATCTGGTTCCGGCATGGCACGCTGAGCCTTTGGTTAATTCCTCTTCCTGGTGGGAAATGAGAGTTAAATTTTCCCGTCCAGACACCTCCAGCTAGTCTCTCATTGGTTCTCCCTATTCCTGTTCATCTTCCGCGGAATTTGCAAACTGGGCCAAACAGGAGGTTAAAGGCACTGACTCTCCAAGTCGGGAGAGTGTTAGTAAAGCATGTGGAATGTTGCACCCGAGTCCCAGGGGACGAGAACTGAGACATATTTCAACACGTCTCCCGATCACACGGTTGATCATACTCTGGGTTCCACATGCATGTTTTAGCTGAAGGAAGAATCCCTTACACCTGGAGAGTTGAGACCCGTGGAATGGGTACCATGCAATATGACTTCAAAGGGTCTTCATTTGCTCACCAAAACTCTCCAATCCTATCACTGCTGCGTTTTTGCCCCTGTACTCACGATTGATTCACTTTCAGAGACATAGCAATCCATAGGTTTTAAGATACTTACTAGTCAGGTACATTATTAGGCGTTTAATATGGGGTTTTGAGTCCATTTCGTTGAGCAAGGAGTAGCTCTTGTCTATTACATATTTGGCTTAAGGAACTTTATCTGTGCTCATTTCAATCTCTGGTTTTATGCAGCACCCCAACTCACCTTTCCCCTTAAGCAAGCATAAGTTGATTTTCTAAATTTGGGACCATGTTCTGTTTTGAAATTCAGTTCCTGTGTAGCGAAGTTTACATTCCGTGTATTAGTGATATCTTATGATGTTTCTTTTTCTGTGTGACTTATTTCAGTTAGAATCATCATACCTGAATCCACTCATTATGCTGCTATGGGCCTGATGACATAGATGTCATTGCTGAGTGATATTGCATTGTACGTAAGTACCACAACTTCTTTATCCATTTTTCGCTTTATGCGATATTGAACTTGTACCGTAAACGAGTTTCTTGTAAACAGAGCCATCCCAAACTTTGGGGTGGCTGTGTCTTTTTGATTTTAATTTCCCTAAGCTATAGGACCATAAGTGGAAGTGCCCTAGGCTCTGTTGCTTTGTTTTTTAGATGTTTCAGGAAACACCATACACTTCTCCCAAGTGGCTGTTGGCAATTTACATCCCGCCCATCAGCATAACAAGGCTCCCAGTTCTCCATGGCCTGTCCTGCCTTTTTGGATTTTACACTTTTTTCAGATGGCCCTTTTGACCGGGGGGAAGTGAGACTTCATTGTAGTGCAGATTTCCTTTGCAAGCTTGCTTGGTTGGCCAAAAAGGGCGTATGCGATTTTTCCTGAGTATATTCAGGAAAAAACGCATATGCCCTTTTTGGCCAAGTGCATCATTGTCGACCTTCTGCCTCTTTTCCTATGCTTTAAATGCAATTCCAGTCTACCTCCTGAAATCGGTTTCCTGCAATTCTGCCCGGCTTTCAAGTCCTCTTGGCAGCCTTACTTCAGTATATTTTTGGATGATAGCTGTCATTTATAACTCTGCAGGTTTGTGAATTACAGTGCCCCTGAGCTCCTTTCTTCAACTCGTTTTCTTGTGAGCTGGCCGCAACACCGCAGGATTGCTTCAGGCCCTAATCTGGTTCCGGCATGGCACGCTGAGCCTTTGGTTAATTCCTCTTCCTGGTGGGAAATGAGAGTTAAATTTTCCCGTCCAGACACCTCCAGCTAGTCTCTCATTGGTTCTCCCTATTCCTGTTCATCTTCCGCGGAATTTGCAAACTGGGCCAAACAGGAGGTTAAAGGCACTGACTCTCCAAGTCGGGAGAGTGTTAGTAAAGCATCTGGAATGTTGCACCCGAGTCCCAGGGGACGAGAACTGAGACATATTTCAACACGTCTCCCGATCACACGGTTGATCATACTCTGGGTTCCACATGCATGTTTCAGCTGAAGGAAGAATCCCTTACACCTGGAGAGTTGAGACCCGTGGAATGGGTACCATGCAATATGACTTCAAAGGGTCTTCATTTGCTCACCAAAACTCTCCAATCCTATCACTGCTGCGTTTTTGCCCCTGTACTCACGATTGATTCACTTTCAGAGACATAGCAATCCATAGGTTTTAAGATACTTACTAGTCAGGTACATTATTAGGCGTTTAATATGGGGTTTTGAGTCCATTTCGTTGAGCAAGGAGTAGCTCTTGTCTATTACATATTTGGCTTAAGGAACTTTATCTGTGCTCATTTCAATCTCTGGTTTTATGCAGCACCCCAACTCACCTTTCCCCTTAAGCAAGCATAAGTTGATTTTCTAAATTTGGGACCATGTTCTGTTTTGAAATTCAGTTCCTGTGTAGCCAAGTTTACATTCCGTGTATTAGTGATATCTTATGATGTTTCTTTTTCTGTGTGACTTATTTCAGTTAGAATCATCATACCTGAATCCACTCATTATGCTGCTATGGGCCTGATGACATAGATGTCATTGCTGAGTGATATTGCATTGTACGTAAGTACCACAACTTCTTTATCCATTTTTCGCTTTATGCGATATTGAACTTGTACCGTAAACGAGTTTCTTGTAAACAGAGCCATCCCAAACTTTGGGGTGGCTGTGTCTTTTTGATTTTAATTTCCCTAAGCTATAGGACCATAAGTGGAAGTGCCCTAGGCTCTGTTGCTTTGTTTTTTAGATGTTTCAGGAAACACCATACACTTCTCCCGAGTGGCTGTTGGCAATTTACATCCCGCCCATCAGCATAACAAGGCTCCCAGTTCTCCATGGCCTGTCCTGCCTTTTTGGATTTTACACTTTTTTCAGATGGCCCTTTTGACCGGGGGGAAGTGAGACTTCATTGTAGTGCAGATTTCCTTTGCAAGCTTGCTTGGTTGGCCAAAAAGGGCGTATGCGTTTTTTCCTGAATATATTCAGGAAAAAACGCATACGCCCTTTTTGGCCAAGTGCATCATTGTCGACCTTCTGCCTCTTTTCCTATGCTTTAAATGCAATTCCAGTCTACCTCCTGAAATCGGTTTCCTGCAATTCTGCTCGGCTTTCAAGTCCTCTTGGCAGCCTTACTTCAGTATATTTTTGGATGATAGCTGTCATTTATAACTCTGCAGGTTTGTGAATTACAGTGCCCCTGAGCTCCTTTCTTCAACTCGCTTTCTTGTGAGCTGGCCGCAACACCGCAGGATTGCTTCAGGCCCTAATCTGGTTCCGGCATGGCACGCTGAGCCTTTGGTTAATTCCTCTTCCTGGTGGGAAATGAGAGTTAAATTTTCCCGTCCAGACACCTCCAGCTAGTCTCTCATTGGTTCTCCCTATTCCTGTTCATCTTCCGTGGAATTTGCAAACTGGGCCAAACACGAGGTTAAAGGCACTGACTCTCCAAGTCGGGAGAGTGTTAGTAAAGCATCTGGAATGTTGCACCCGAGTCCCAGGGGACGAGAACTGAGACATATTTCAACACGTCTCCCGATCACACGGTTGATCATACTCTGGGTTCCACATGCATGTTTTAGCTGAAGGAAGAATCCCTTACACCTGGAGAGTTGAGACCCGTGGAATGGGTACCATGCACTCACGATTGATTCACTTTCAGAGACATAGCAATCCATAGGTTTTAAGATACTTACTAGTCAGGTACATTATTAGGCGTTTAATATGGGGTTTTGAGTCCATTTCGTTGAGCAAGGAGTAGCTCTTGTCTATTACATATTTGGCTTAAGGAACTTTATCTGTGCTCATTTCAATCTCTGGTTTTATGCAGCACCCCAACTCACCTTTCCCCTTAAGCAAGCATAAGTTGATTTTCTAAATTTGGGACCATGTTCTGTTTTGAAATTCAGTTCCTGTGTAGCCAAGTTTACATTCCGTGTATTAGTGATATCTTATGATGTTTCTTTTTCTGTGTGACTTATTTCAGTTAGAATCATCATACCTGAATCCACTCATTATGCTGCTATGGGCCTGATGACATAGATGTCATTGCTGAGTGATATTGCATTGTACGTAAGTACCACAACTTCTTTATCCATTTTTCGCTTTATGCGATATTGAACTTGTACCGTAAACGAGTTTCTTGTAAACAGAGCCATCCCAAACTTTGGGGTGGCTGTGTCTTTTTGATTTTAATTTCCCTAAGCTATAGGACCATAAGTGGAAGTGCCCTAGGCTCTGTTGCTTTGTTTTTTAGATGTTTCAGGAAACACCATACACTTCTCCCGAGTGGCTGTTGGCAATTTACATCCCGCCCATCAGCATAACAAGGCTCCCAGTTCTCCATGGCCTGTCCTGCCTTTTTGGATTTTACACTTTTTTCAGATGGCCCTTTTGACCGGGGGGAAGTGAGACTTCATTGTAGTGCAGATTTCCTTTGCAAGCTTGCTTGGTTGGCCAAAAAGGGCGTATGCGTTTTTTCCTGAATATATTCAGGAAAAAACGCATACGCCCTTTTTGGCCAAGTGCATCATTGTCGACCTTCTGCCTCTTTTCCTATGCTTTAAATGCAATTCCAGTCTACCTCCTGAAATCGGTTTCCTGCAATTCTGCCCGGCTTTCAAGTCCTCTTGGCAGCCTTACTTCAGTATATTTTTGGATGATAGCTGTCATTTATAACTCTGCATGTTTGTGAATTACAGTGCCCCTGAGCTCCTTTCTTCAACTCGTTTTCTTGTGAGCTGGCCGCAACACCGCAGGATTGCTTCAGGCCCTAATCTGGTTCCGGCATGGCACGCTGAGCCTTTGGTTAATTCCTCTTCCTGGTGGGAAATGAGAGTTAAATTTTCCCGTCCAGACACCTCCAGCTAGTCTCTCATTGGTTCTCCCTATTCCTGTTCATCTTCCGCGGAATTTGCAAACTGGGCCAAACAGGAGGTTAAAGGCACTGACTCTCCAAGTCGGGAGAGTGTTAGTAAAGCATCTGGAATGTTGCACCCGAGTCCCAGGGGACGAGAACTGAGACATATTTCAACACGTCTCCCGATCACACGGTTGATCATACTCTGGGTTCCACATGCATGTTTTAGCTGAAGGAAGAATCCCTTACACCTGGAGAGTTGAGACCCGTGGAATGGGTACCATGCAATATGACTTCAAAGGGTCTTCATTTGCTCACCAAAACTCTCCAATCCTATCACTGCTGCGTTTTTGCCCCTGTACTCACGATTGATTCACTTTCAGAGACATAGCAATCCATAGGTTTTAAGATACTTACTAGTCAGGTACATTTTTAGGCGTTTAATATGGGGTTTTGAGTCCATTTCGTTGAGCAAGGAGTAGCTCTTGTCTATTACATATTTGGCTTAAGGAACTTTATCTGTGCTCATTTCAATCTCTGGTTTTATGCAGCACCCCAACTCACCTTTCCCCTTAAGCAAGCATAAGTTGATTTTCTAAATTTGGGACCATGTTCTGTTTTGAAATTCAGTTCCTGTGTAGCCAAGTTTACATTCCGTGTATTAGTGATATCTTATGATGTTTCTTTTTCTGTGTGACTTATTTCAGTTAGAATCATCATACCTGAATCCACTCATTATGCTGCTATGGGCCTGATGACATAGATGTCATTGCTGAGTGATATTGCATTGTACGTAAGTACCACAACTTCTTTATCCATTTTTCGCTTTATGCGATATTGAACTTGTACCGTAAACGAGTTTCTTGTAAACAGAGCCATCCCAAACTTTGGGGTGGCTGTGTCTTTTTGATTTTAATTTCCCTAAGCTATAGGACCATAAGTGGAAGTGCCCTAGGCTCTGTTGCTTTGTTTTTTAGATGTTTCAGGAAACACCATACACTTCTCCCAAGTGGCTGTTGGCAATTTACATCCCGCCCATCAGCATAACAAGGCTCCCAGTTCTCCATGGCCTGTCCTGCCTTTCTGGATTTTACACTTTTTTCAGATGGCCCTTTTGACGGGGGGGGGGGGAAGTGAGACTTCATTGTAGTGCAGATATCCTTTGCAAGCTTGCTTGGTTGTCCAAAAAGGGCGTATGCGTTTTTTCCTGAATATATTCAGGAAAAAACGCATACGCCCTTTTTGGCCAAGTGCATCATTGTCGACCTTCTGCCTCTTTTCCTATGCTTTAAATGCAATTCCAGTCTACCTCCTGAAATCGGTTTCCTGCAATTCTGCCCGGCTTTCAAGTCCTCTTGGCAGCCTTACTTCAGTATATTTTTGGATGATAGCTGTCATTTATAACTCTGCATGTTTGTGAATTACAGTGCCCCTGAGCTCCTTTCTTCAACTCGTTTTCTTGTGAGCTGGCCGCAACACCGCAGGATTGCTTCAGGCCCTAATCTGGTTCCGGCATGGCACGCTGAGCCTTTGGTTAATTCCTCTTCCTGGTGGGAAATGAGAGTTAAATTTTCCCGTCCAGACACCTCCAGCTAGTCTCTCATTGGTTCTCCCTATTCCTGTTCATCTTCCGCGGAATTTGCAAACTGGGCCAAACAGGAGGTTAAAGGCACTGACTCTCCAAGTCGGGAGAGTGTTAGTAAAGCATCTGGAATGTTGCACCCGAGTCCCAGGGGACGAGAACTGAGACATATTTCAACACGTCTCCCGATCACACGGTTGATCATACTCTGGGTTCCACATGCATGTTTTAGCTGAAGGAAGAATCCCTTACACCTGGAGAGTTGAGACCCGTGGAATGGGTACCATGCAATATGACTTCAAAGGGTCTTCATTTGCTCACCAAAACTCTCCAATCCTATCACTGCTGCGTTTTTGCCCCTGTACTCACGATTGATTCACTTTCAGAGACATAGCAATCCATAGGTTTTAAGATACTTACTAGTCAGGTACATTTTTAGGCGTTTAATATGGGGTTTTGAGTCCATTTCGTTGAGCAAGGAGTAGCTCTTGTCTATTACATATTTGGCTTAAGGAACTTTATCTGTGCTCATTTCAATCTCTGGTTTTATGCAGCACCCCAACTCACCTTTCCCCTTAAGCAAGCATAAGTTGATTTTCTAAATTTGGGACCATGTTCTGTTTTGAAATTCAGTTCCTGTGTAGCCAAGTTTACATTCCGTGTATTAGTGATATCTTATGATGTTTCTTTTTCTGTGTGACTTATTTCAGTTAGAATCATCATACCTGAATCCACTCATTATGCTGCTATGGGCCTGATGACATAGATGTCATTGCTGAGTGATATTGCATTGTACGTAAGTACCACAACTTCTTTATCCATTTTTCGCTTTATGCGATATTGAACTTGTACCGTAAACGAGTTTCTTGTAAACAGAGCCATCCCAAACTTTGGGGTGGCTGTGTCTTTTTGATTTTAATTTCCCTAAGCTATAGGACCATAAGTGGAAGTGCCCTAGGCTCTGTTGCTTTGTTTTTTAGATGTTTCAGGAAACACCATACACTTCTCCCAAGTGGCTGTTGGCAATTTACATCCCGCCCATCAGCATAACAAGGCTCCCAGTTCTCCATGGCCTGTCCTGCCTTTCTGGATTTTACACTTTTTTCAGATGGCCCTTTTGACGGGGGGGGGGGGAAGTGAGACTTCATTGTAGTGCAGATATCCTTTGCAAGCTTGCTTGGTTGTCCAAAAAGGGCGTATGCGTTTTTTCCTGAATATATTCAGGAAAAAACGCATACGCCCTTTTTGGCCAAGTGCATCATTGTCGACCTTCTGCCTCTTTTCCTATGCTTTAAATGCAATTCCAGTCTACCTCCTGAAATCGGTTTCCTGCAATTCTGCCCGGCTTTCAAGTCCTCTTGGCAGCCTTACTTCAGTATATTTTTGGATGATAGCTGTCATTTATAACTCTGCAGGTTTGTGAATTACAGTGCCCCTGAGCTCCTTTCTTCAACTCGCTTTCTTGTGAGCTGGCCGCAACACCGCAGGATTGCTTCAGGCCCTAATCTGGTTCCGGCATGGCACGCTGAGCCTTTGGTTAATTCCTCTTCCTGGTGGGAAATGAGAGTTAAATTTTCCCGTCCAGACACCTCCAGCTAGTCTCTCATTGGTTCTCCCTATTCCTGTTCATCTTCCGCGGAATTTGCAAACTGGGCCAAACAGGAGGTTAAAGGCACTGACTCTCCAAGTCGGGAGAGTGTTAGTAAAGCATCTGGAATGTTGCACCCGAGTACCAGGGGACGAGAACTGAGACATATTTCAACACGTCTCCCGATCACACGGTTGATCATACTCTGGGTTCCACATGCATGTTTTAGCTGAAGGAAGAATCCCTTAAACTTGGAGAGTTGAGACCCGTGGAATGGGTACCATCCAATATGACTTCAAAGGGTCTTCATTTGCTCACCAAAACTCTCCAATCCTATCACTGCTGCGTTTTTGCCCCTGTACTCACGATTGATTCACTTTCAGAGACATAGCAATCCATAGGTTTTAAGATACTTACTAGTCAGGTACATTATTAGGCGTTTAATATGGGGTTTTGAGTCCATTTCGTTGAGCAAGGAGTAGCTCTTGTCTATTACATATTTGGCTTAAGGAACTTTATCTGTGCTCATTTCAATCTCTGGTTTTATGCAGCACCCCAACTCACCTTTCCCCTTAAGCAAGCATAAGTTGATTTTCTAAATTTGGGACCATGTTCTGTTTTGAAATTCAGTTCCTGTGTAGCCAAGTTTACATTCCGTGTATTAGTGATATCTTATGATGTTTCTTTTTCTGTGTGACTTATTTCAGTTAGAATCATCATACCTGAATCCACTCATTATGCTGCTATGGGCCTGATGACATAGATGTCATTGCTGAGTGATATTGCATTGTACGTAAGTACCACAACTTCTTTATCCATTTTTCGCTTTATGCGATATTGAACTTGTACCGTAAACGAGTTTCTTGTAAACAGAGCCATCCCAAACTTTGGGGTGGCTGTGTCTTTTTGATTTTAATTTCCCTAAGCTGCAGGACCATAAGTGGAAGTGCCCTAGGCTCTGTTGCTTTGTTTTTTAGATGTTTCAGTAAAAACCATACACTTCTCCCGAGTGGCTGTTGGCAATTTACATCCCGCCCATCAGCATAACAAGGCTCCCAGTTCTCCATGGCCTGTCCTGCCTTTCTGGATTTTACACTTTTTTCAGATGGCCTTTTTGACCGGGGGGAAGTGAGACTTCATTGTAGTGCAGATTTCCTTTGCAAGCTTGCTTGGTTGGCCAAAAAGGGCGTATGCGTTTTTTCCTGAATATATTCAGGAAAAAACGCATACGCCCTTTTTGGCCAAGTGCATCATTGTCGACCTTCTGCCTCTTTTCCTATGCTTTAAATGCAATTCCAGTCTACCTCCTGAAATCGGTTTCCTGCAATTCTGCCCGGCTTTCAAGTCCTCTTGGCAGCCTTACTTCAGTATATTTTTGGATGATAGCTGTCATTTATAACTCTGCAGGTTTGTGAATTACAGTGCCCCTGAGCTCCTTTCTTCAACTCGCTTTCTTGTGAGCTGGCCGCAACACCGCAGGATTGCTTCAGGCCCTAATCTGGTTCCGGCATGGCACGCTGAGCCTTTGGTTAATTCCTCTTCCTGGTGGGAAATGAGAGTTAAATTTTCCCGTCCAGACACCTCCAGCTAGTCTCTCATTGGTTCTCCCTATTCCTGTTCATCTTCCGCGGAATTTGCAAACTGGGCCAAACAGGAGGTTAAAGGCACTGACTCTCCAAGTCGGGAGAGTGTTAGTAAAGCATCTGGAATGTTGCACCCGAGTACCAGGGGACGAGAACTGAGACATATTTCAACACGTCTCCTGATCACACGGTTGATCATACTCTGGGTTCCACATGCATGTTTTAGCTGAAGGAAGAATACCTTAAACCTGGAGAGTTGAGACCCGTGGAATGGGTACCATGCAATATGACTTCAAAGGGTCTTCATTTGCTCACCAAAACTCTCCAATCCTATCACTGCTGCGTTTTTGCCCCTGTACTCACGATTGATTCACTTTCAGAGACATAGCAATCCATAGGTTTTAAGATACTTACTAGTCAGGTACATTATTAGGCGTTTAATATGGGGTTTTGAGTCCATTTCGTTGAGCAAGGAGTAGCTCTTGTCTATTACATATTTGGCTTAAGGAACTTTATCTGTGCTCATTTCAATCTCTGGTTTTATGCAGCACCCCAACTCACCTTTCCCCTTAAGCAAGCATAAGTTGATTTTCTAAATTTGGGACCCTGTTCTGTTTTGAAATTCAGTTCCTGTGTAGCCAAGTTTACATTCCGTGTATTAGTGATATCTTATGATGTTTCTTTTTCTGTGTGACTTATTTCAGTTAGAATCATCATACCTGAATCCACTCATTATGCTGCTATGGGCCTGATGACATAGATGTCATTGCTGAGTGATATTGCATTGTACGTAAGTACCACAACTTCTTTATCCATTTTTCGCTTTATGCGATATTGAACTTGTACCGTAAACGAGTTTCTTGTAAACAGAGCCATCCCAAACTTTGGGGTGGCTGTGTCTTTTGGATTTTAATTTCCCTAAGCTATAGGACCATAAGTGGAAGTGCCCTAGGCTCTGTTGCTTTGTTTTTTAGATGTTTCAGGAAACACCATACACTTCTCCCGAGTGGCTGTTGGCAATTTACATCCCGCCCATCAGCATAACAAGGCTCCCAGTTCTCCATGTCCTGTCCTGCCTTTCTGGATTTTACACTTTTTTCAGATGGCCCTTTTGACCGGGGGGAAGTGAGACTTCATTGTAGTGCAGATTTCCTTTGCAAGCTTGCTTGGTTGGCCAAAAAGGGCGTATGCGTTTTTTCCTGAATATATTCAGGAAAAAACGCATACGCCCTTTTTGGCCAAGTGCATCATTGTCGACCTTCTGCCTCTTTTCCTATGCTTTAAATGCAATTCCAGTCTACCTCCTGAAATCGGTTTCCTGCAATTCTGCCCGGCTTTCAAGTCCTCTTGGCAGCCTTACTTCAGTATATTTTTGGATGATAGCTGTCATTTATAACTCTGCAGGTTTGTGAATTACAGTGCCCCTGAGCTCCTTTCTTCAACTCGCTTTCTTGTGAGCTGGCCGCAACACCGCAGGATTGCTTCAGGCCCTAATCTGGTTCCGGCATGGCACGCTGAGCCTTTGGTTAATTCCTCTTCCTGGTGGGAAATGAGAGTTAAATTTTCCCGTCCAGACACCTCCAGCTAGTCTCTCATTGGTTCTCCCTATTCCTGTTCATCTTCCGTGGAATTTGCAAACTGGGCCAAACAGGAGGTTAAAGGCACTGACTCTCCAAGTCGGGAGAGTGTTAGTAAAGCATCTGGAATGTTGCACCCGAGTCCCAGGGGACGAGAACTGAGACATATTTCAACACGTCTCCCGATCACACGGTTGATCATACTCTGGGTTCCACATGCATGTTTTAGCTGAAGGAAGAATCCCTTACACCTGGAGAGTTGAGACCCGTGGAATGGGTACCATGCAATATGACTTCAAAGGGTCTTCATTTGCTCACCAAAACTCTCCAATCCTATCACTGCTGCGTTTTTGCCCCTGTACTCACGATTGATTCACTTTCAGAGACATAGCAATCCATAGGTTTTAAGATACTTACTAGTCAGGTACATTATTAGGCGTTTAATATGGGGTTTTGAGTCCATTTCGTTGAGCAAGGAGTAGCTCTTGTCTATTACATATTTGGCTTAAGGAACTTTATCTGTGCTCATTTCAATCTCTGGTTTTATGCAGCACCCCAACTCACCTTTCCCCTTAAGCAAGCATAAGTTGATTTTCTAAATTTGGGACCATGTTCTGTTTTGAAATTCAGTTCCTGTGTAGCCAAGTTTACATTCCGTGTATTAGTGATATCTTATGATGTTTCTTTTTCTGTGTGACTTATTTCAGTTAGAATCATCATACCTGAATCCACTCATTATGCTGCTATGGGCCTGATGACATAGATGTCATTGCTGAGTGATATTGCATTGTACGTAAGTACCACAACTTCTTTATCCATTTTTCGCTTTATGCGATATTGAACTTGTACCGTAAACGAGTTTCTTGTAAACAGAGCCATCCCAAACTTTGGGGTGGCTGTGTCTTTTTGATTTTAATTTCCCTAAGCTATAGGACCATAAGTGGAAGTGCCCTAGGCTCTGTTGCTTTGTTTTTTAGATGTTTCAGGAAACACCATACACTTCTCCCGAGTGGCTGTTGGCAATTTACATCCCGCCCATCAGCATAACAAGGCTCCCAGTTCTCCATGGCCTGTCCTGCCTTTTTGGATTTTACACTTTTTTCAGATGGCCCTTTTGACCGGGGGGAAGTGAGACTTCATTGTAGTGCAGATTTCCTTTGCAAGCTTGCTTGGTTGGCCAAAAAGGGCGTATGCGTTTTTTCCTGAATATATTCAGGAAAAAACGCATACGCCCTTTTTGGCCAAGTGCATCATTGTCGACCTTCTGCCTCTTTTCCTATGCTTTAAATGCAATTCCAGTCTACCTCCTGAAATCGGTTTCCTGCAATTCTGCCCGGCTTTCAAGTCCTCTTGGCAGCCTTACTTCAGTATATTTTTGGATGATAGCTGTCATTTATAACTCTGCAGGTTTGTGAATTACAGTGCCCCTGAGCTCCTTTCTTCAACTCGTTTTCTTGTGAGCTGGCCGCAACACCGCAGGATTGCTTCAGGCCCTAATCTGGTTCCGGCATGGCACGCTGAGCCTTTGGTTAATTCCTCTTCCTGGTGGGAAATGAGAGTTAAATTTTCCCGTCCAGACACCTCCAGCTAGTCTCTCATTGGTTCTCCCTATTCCTGTTCATCTTCCACGGAATTTGCAAACTGGGCCAAACAGGAGGTTAAAGGCACTGACTCTCCAAGTCGGGAGAGTGTTAGTAAAGCATCTGGAATGTTGCACCTGAGTCCCAGGGGACGAGAACTGAGACATATTTCAACACGTCTCCCGATCACACGGTTGATCATACTCTGGGTTCCACATGCATGTTTTAGCTGAAGGAAGAATCCCTTACACCTGGAGAGTTGAGACCCGTGGAATGGGTACCATGCAATATGACTTCAAAGGGTCTTCATTTGCTCACCAAAACTCTCCAATCCTATCACTGCTGCGTTTTTGCCCCTGTACTCACGATTGATTCACTTTCAGAGACATAGCAATCCATAGGTTTTAAGATACTTACTAGTCAGGTACATTATTAGGCGTTTAATATGGGGTTTTGAGTCCATTTCGTTGAGCAAGGAGTAGCTCTTGTCTATTCCATATTTGGCTTAAGGAACTTTATCTGTGCTCATTTCAATCTCTGGTTTTATGCAGCACCCCAACTCACCTTTCCCCTTAAGCAAGCATAAGTTGATTTTCTAAATTTGGGACCATGTTCTGTTTTGAAATTCAGTTCCTGTGTAGCCAAGTTTACATTCCGTGTATTAGTGATATCTTATGATGTTTCTTTTTCTGTGTGACTTATTTCAGTTAGAATCATCATACCTGAATCCACTCATTATGCTGCTATGGGCCTGATGACATAGATGTCATTCCTGAGTGATATTGCATTGTACGTAAGTACCACAACTTCTTTATCCATTTTTCGCTTTATGCAATATTGAACTTGTACCGTAAACGAGTTTCTTGTAAACAGAGCCATCCCAAACTTTGGGGTGGCTGTGTCTTTTTGATTTTAATTTCCCTAAGCTATAGGACCATAAGTGGAAGTGCCCTAGGCTCTGTTGCTTTGTTTTTTAGATGTTTCAGGAAACACCATACACTTCTCCCAAGTGGCTGTTGGCAATTTACATCCCGGCCATCAGCATAACAAGGCTCCCAGTTCTCCATGGCCTGTCCTGCCTTTCTGGATTTTACACTTTTTTCAGATGGCCCTTTTGACGGGGGGGGGGGGGAAGTGAGACTTCATTGTAGTGCAGATATCCTTTGCAAGCTTGCTTGGTTGTCCAAAAAGGGCGTATGCGTTTTTTCCTGAATATATTCAGGAAAAAACGCATACGCCCTTTTTGGCCAAGTGCATCATTGTCGACCTTCTGCCTCTTTTCCTATGCTTTAAATGCAATTCCAGTCTACCTCCTGAAATCGGTTTCCTGCAATTCTGCCCGGCTTTCAAGTCCTCTTGGCAGCCTTACTTCAGTATATTTTTGGATGATAGCTGTCATTTATAACTCTGCAGGTTTGTGAATTACAGTGCCCCTGAGCTCCTTTCTTCAACTCGCTTTCTTGTGAGCTGGCCGCAACACCGCAGGATTGCTTCAGGCCCTAATCTGGTTCCGGCATGGCACGCTGAGCCTTTGGTTAATTCCTCTTCCTGGTGGGAAATGAGAGTTAAATTTTCCCGTCCAGACACCTCCAGCTAGTCTCTCATTGGTTCTCCCTATTCCTGTTCATCTTCCGCGGAATTTGCAAACTGGGCCAAACAGGAGGTTAAAGGCACTGACTCTCCAAGTCGGGAGAGTGTTAGTAAAGCATCTGGAATGTTGCACCCGAGTACCAGGGGACGAGAACTGAGACATATTTCAACACGTCTCCCGATCACACGGTTGATCATACTCTGGGTTCCACATGCATGTTTCAGCTGCAGGAAGAATCCCTTAAAGCTGGAGAGTTGAGACCCGTGGAATGGGTACCATGCAATATGAATTCAAAGGGTCTTCATTTGCTCACCGAACCTCTCCAATCCTATCACTGCTGCGTTTATGCCCCTGTACACACGCTTGATTCTCTTTCGGAGACATAGCAATCCATAGGTTTTAAGATACTTACTAGTCAGGTACATTCTTAGGCGTTTAATATGGGGTGTTGAGTCCATTTCGTTGAGCAAGGAGTAGCTCTTGTCTATTCCATATTTGGCTTAAGGAACTTTATCTGTGCTCATTTCAATCTCTGGTTTTATGCAGCACCCCAACTCACCTTTCCCCTTAAACAAGCATAAGTTGGTTTTCGAAATTTGAGACCCTCTTCTGTTTTGTAATCCAGTTCCTGTGTAGCCAAGTTTACATTCCGTGTATTAGTGATATCTTATGATGTTTCTTTTTCTGTGTGACTTATTTCAGTTAGAATCATCATACCTGAATCCACGCATTATGCTGCTATGGGCCAGATGACATAGATTTCATTGCTGAGTGATATTGCATTGTACGTGAGTACCACAACTTCTTTATCCATTTTTCACTTTCTGCGATATTGAACATGTACTGAAAACGAGATTCTTGTAAACAGAGCCGTCCCAAACTTTGGGGTGGCTGTGTCTTTTTGATTTTAATTTCCCTAAGCTATAGGACCATAAGTGGAAGTGCCCTAGGCTCTGTTGCTTTGTTTTTTAGATGTTTCAGGAAACACCATACACTTCTCCTGAGTGGCTGTTGGCAATTTTCATCCCGCCCATCAGCATAACAAGGCTCCCAGTTCTCCATGGCCTGTCCTGCCTTTCTGGATTTTACACTTTTTTCAGATGGCCCTTTTGACTGGGGGGAAGTGAGACTTCATTGTAGTGCAGATTTCCTTTGCAAGCTTGCTTGGTTGGCCAAAAAGGGCGTATGCGTTTTTTCCTGAATATATGCAGGAAAAAACGCATACGCACTTTTCGGCCAACTGCATCATTGTCGACGTTCTGCCTCTTTTCCTATGCTTAAATGCAATTCCAGTCTACCTCCTGAAATCGGATTCCTGCAATTCTGCCCCGCTTTCAAGTCCTCTTGGCAGCCTTACTTCAGTATATTTTTGGACGATAGCTGTCATTCATAACTCTGCAGGTTTGTGATAACAGTGCCCCTGAGCTCCTTTCTTCAACTCGCTTTCTTGTGAGCTGGCTGCAACACCGCAGGATTGCTTCAGGCCCTAATCTGGTTCCGGCACGGCACGCTGAGCCTTTGCTTAATTCCTCTTCCTGGTGGGAAATGAGAGTTAAATTTGCCCGTCCAGACACCTCCAGCTGGTCTCTCATTGGTTCTCCCTATTCCTGTTCATCTTCCGCAGAAATTGCAAACTGGGCCAAACAGGAGGTTAAAGGCACTGACTCTCCAAGTCGGGAGAGTGTTAGTAAAGCATCTGGAATGTTGCACCCGAGTACCAGGGGATGAGAACTGAGACATATTTGAACACGTCTCCTGATCACATGGTTGATCATACTCTGGGTTCCACATGCATGTTTTAGCTGAAGGAAGAATCCCTTAAACCTGGAGAGTTGAGACCCGTGGAATGGGTACCATGCAATAAGACTTCAAAGGGTCTTCATTTGCTCACCAAAACTCTCCAATCCTATCACTGCTGCGTTTATGCCCCTGTACACACGCTTGATTCTCTTTCAGAGACATAGCAATCCATAGGTTTTAACATACTTACTAGTCAGGTACATTATTAGGCGTTTAATATGGGATTTTGAGTCCATTTCGTTGAGCAAGGAGTAGCTCTTGTCTATTCCATATTTGGCTTAAGGAACTTTATCTGTGCTCATTTCAATCTCTGGTTTTATGCAGCACCCCAACTCACCTTTCCCCTTAAACAAGCATAAGTTGGTTTTCTAAATTTGAGACCCTCTTCTGTTTTGTAATCCAGTTCCTGTGTAGCCAAGTTTACATTCCGTGTATTAGTGATATCTTATGATGTTTCTTTTTCTGTGTGACTTATTTCAGTTAGAATCATCATACCTGAATCCACTCATTATGCTGCTATGGGCCAGATGACATAGATTTCATTGCTGAGTGATATTGCATTGTACGTGAGTACCACAACTTCTTTATCCATTTTTCACTTTCTGCGATATTGAACTTGTCCCGTAAACGAGGTTCTTGTAAATAGAGCCATCCCAAACTTTGGGGTTTCTGTGTCTTTTTGATTTTAATTTCCCTAAGCTATAGGACCATAAGTGGAAGTGCCCTAGGCTCTGTTGCTTTGTTTTTTAGATGTTTCAGGAAACACCATACACTTCTCCCCAGTGGCTGTTGGCAATTTACATCCCGCCCATCAGCATAACAAGGCTCCCAGTTCTCCATGGCCTGTCCTGCCTTTCTGGATTTTACACTTTTTTCAGATGGCCCTTTTGACCTGGGGGAAGTGACACTTCAATGTAGTGCAGATTTCCTTTGCAAGCTTGCTTGGTTGGCCAAAAAGGGCGTATGCGTTTTTTCCTGAATATATTCAGGAGAAAACGCATACGTTCTTTTTGGGCAAGTGCATCATTGTCGACGTTCTGCCTCTTTTCCTATGCTTTAAATGCAATTCAAGTCTACCTCCTGAAATCGGTTTCCTGCAATTCTGCGCAGCTTTCAAGTCCTCTTGGCAGCCTTACTTCAGTATATTTTTGGACGATAGCTGTCATTTATAACTCTGCAGGTTTGTGAATTACAGTGCCCCTGAGCTCCTTTCTTCAACTCGCTTTCTTGTGAGCTGGCCGCAACACCGCAGGATTCCTTCAGGCCCTAATCGGTTCCGGCACGGTACGCTGAGCCTTTGCTTAATTGCTCTTCCTGGTGGGAAATGAGAGTTAAATTTGCCCGTCCAGACACCTCCAGCTAGTCTCTCATTGGTCCTCCCTATCCCTGTTCATCTTCCGCAGAAATTGCAAACTGGGCCAAGCAGGAGTTTAAAGGCACTGACTCTCCAAGTCGGGAGAGTGTTAGTAAAGCGTCTGGAATGTTGCACCTGAGTACCAGCGGTCGAAAACTGAGACATATTTGAACACGTCTCCCAATCACATGGTTGATCATACTCTGGGTTCCACATGCATGTTTCAGCTGAAGGAAGAATCCCTTAAAGCTGGAGAGTTGAGACCCGTGGAATGGGTACCATGCAATATGACTTCAAAGGGTCTTCATTTGCTCACCGAACTTCTCCAATCCTATCACTGCTGCGTTTATGCCCCTGTACACACGCTTGATTCTCTTTTGGAGACATAGCAATCCATAGGTTTTAAGATACTTACTAGTCAGGTACATTCTTAGGCGTTTAATATGGGGTGTTGAGTCCATTTCGTTGAGCAAGGAGTAGCTCTTGTCTATTCCATATTAGGCTTAAGGAAATTTATCTGTGCTCATTTCAATCTCTGGTTTTATGCAGCACCCCAACTCACCTTTCCCCTTAAGCAAGCATAAGTTGGTTTTCTAAATTTGAGGCCCTCTTCTGTTTTGTAATCCAGTTCCTGTGTAGCCAAGTTTACATTCCGTGTATTAGTGATATCTTATGATGTTTCTTTTTCTGTGTGACTTACTTCAGTGAGAATCATCATACCTGAATCCAGTCTATGCTGCTACGGGCCTGATGACATAGATTTCATTGCTGAGTGATATTGCATTGTACGTAAGTACCACAACTTCTTTATCCATTTTTCACTTTCTGCGATATTGAACTTGTACCGTAAACGAGGTTCTTGTAAACAGAGCCGTCCCAAACTTTGGGGTGGCTGTGTCTTTTTGATTTTAATTTCCCTAAGCTATAGGACCATAAGTGGAAGTGCCCTAGGCTCTGTTGCTTTGTTTTTTAGATGTTTCAGGAAACACCATACACTTCTCCTGAGTGGCTGTTGGCAATTTTCATCCCGCCCATCAGCATAACAAGGCTCCCAGTTCTCCATGGCCTGTCCTGCCTTTCTGGATTTTACACTTTTTTCAGATGGCCCTTTTGACCGGGGGAAAGTGAGACTTCATTGTAGTGCAGATTATCTTTGCAACCTTGCTTGGTTGGCCAAAAAGGGCGTATGCGTTTTTTCCTGAATATATTCAGGAAAAAACGCATACGCCCTTTTTGGCCAAGTGCATCATTGTGGACGTTCTGCCTCTTTTCCTATGCTTTAAATGCAATTCCAGTCTACCTCCTGGAATAGGTTTACTGCATTTCTGGCCCGCTTTCAAGTCCTCTTGGCAGCCTTACTTTAGTATACTTTTGGACGATAGCTGTCATTTATAACTCTGCATGTTTGTGAATTACAGTGCCCCTGAGCTCCTTTCTTCAACTCGCTTTCTTGTGAGCTGGCCACAACACTGCAGGATTGCTTCAGACCCTAATCTGGTTCCGGCACGGCTCACTGAGCCTTTGGTTAATTCCTCTTCCTGGTGGGAAATGAGAGTTAAATTTTCCCGTCAAGACACCTCCAGCTAGTCTCTCATTGGTTCTCCCTATTCCTGTTCATCTTCCGCGGAAATTGCAAACTGGGCCAAACCGGAGGTTAAAGGCACTGACTCTCCAAATCGGGAGTGTGTTACTAAAGCGTGTGGAATGTTGCACCCGAGTACCAGGGGAGGAGAACTGAGACATATTTGAACACGTCTTCCGATCACACGGTTGATCATACTCTGGGTTCCACATGCATGTTTTAGCTGAAGGAAGATTCCCTTAAACCTGGAGAGTTGAGACCCGTGGAATGGGTACCATGTAATATGATTTCAAAGGGTCTTCGTTTGCTCACCGAACCTCTCCAATCCTATCACTGCTGCATTTATGCCCCTGTACACACGCTTGATTCTCTTTCGGAGACATAGCAATCCATAGGTTTTAAGATACTTACTAGTCAGGTACATTCTTAGGCGTTTAATATGGGGTGTTGAGTCCATTTCGTTGAGCAAGGAGTAGCGCTTGTCTATTACATATTTGGCTTAAGGAACTATATCTGTGCTCATTTCAATCTCTGGTTTTATGCAGCACCCCAACTCACCTTTCCCCTTAAGCAAGCATAAGTTGGTTTTCTAAATTTGAGACCTTGTTCTGTTTTGTAATCCAGTTCCTGTGTAGCCAAGTTTACATTCCATGTATTAGTGATATCTTATGATGTTTCTTTTTCTGTGTGACTTATTTCAGTTAGAATCATCATATCTGAATCCACTCATTATGCTGTTACGGGCCTGATGACATAGATTTCATTGCTGAGTGATATTGAATTGTACGTAAGTACCACAACTTCTTTATCCATATTTCGCTTTCTGCGATATTGAACTTGTACTGTAAAGGAGATTCTTGTAAACACAGCCGTCCCACACTTTGGGGTGGCTGTGTCTTTTTGATTTTAATTTCCCTAAGCTATAGGACCATAAGTGGAAGTGCCCTAGGCTCTGTTGCTTTGTTTTTTAGATGTTTCAGGAAACACCATACATTTCTCCAGAGTGGCTGTTGGCAATTTACATCCCACCCATCAGCATAACAAGGCTCCCAGTTCTCCATGGCCTGTCCTGCCTTTCTGTATTTTACACTTTTTTCAGATGGCCCTTTTGACCGGGGGGAAGTGAGACTTCATTGTAGTGCAGATTTCCTTTGCAAGCTTGCTTGGTTGGCCAAAAAGGGCGTATGCGTTTTTTCCTGAATGTATTCAGGAAAAAACGCATACGCCCTTTTTGGCCAAGTGCATCATTGTCGACGTTCTGCCTCTTTTCCTATGCTTTAAATGCAATTCCAGTCTACCTCCTGAAATCGGGTTCCTGCCATTCTGCCCCGCTTTCTAGTCCTCTTGGCAGCCTTACTTCAGTATATTTTTGGAGGATAGCTGTCATTTATAACTCTGCAGGTTTGTGAATAACAGTGCCCCTGAGCTCCTTTCTTCAATTCGCTTTCTTGTGAGCTGTCCGCAACACCGCAGGATTGCTTCAGGCCCTAATCTGGTTCCAGCACGGCACGCTGAGCCTTTGGTTAATTCCTCTTCCTGGTGGGAAATGAGAGTTAAATTTGCCCATCCAGACACCTCCAGCTTGTCTCTCATCGGTTCTCCCTATTCCTGTCCATCTTCCGCAGAAATTGCAAACTGGGCCAAACAGGAGGTTAAAGGCAATGACTCTCCAAGTCGGCAGAGTGTTAGTAAAGCGTCTGGAATGTTGCACCCGAGTACCAGGGGACGAGAACTGAGACATGTTTGAACATGACTCACGATCACACGGTTGATCATAGTCTGGGTTCCAAATGCATGTTTAGCTGAAGGAAGAATCCCTTAAACCTGGAGAGTTGAGACCCGTGGAATGGGTAGCATGCAATATGACTTCAAAGGGTCTTCATTTGTTCACCGAACCTCTCCAATCCTATCACTGCTGCGTTTATGGTGCTGTACTCACGCTTGATTCTCTTTCAGAGACATAGCAATCCATAGGTTTTCAGATACTTACTAGTCAGGTACTTTATTAGGCGTTTAATATGGGGTGTTGAGTCCATTTCGTTGAGCAAGGAGTAGCTCTTGTCTATTCCATATTTGGCTTAAGGAACTTTATCTGTGCTCATTTCAATCTCTGGTTTTATGCAGCACCCCAACTCACCTTTCCCCTTAAGCAAGCATAAGTTGGTTTTCTAAATTTGAGACCCTGTTCTGTTTTGTAATCCAGTTCCTGTGTATCCAAGTTTACATTCCATGTATTAGTGATATCTTATGATGTTTCTTTTTCTGTGTGACTTATTTCAGTTAGAATCATCATACCTGAATCCACTCTATGCTGCTACGGGCCTGATGACATAGATTTCATTGCTGAGTGATATTGCATTGTACGTAAGTACCACAACTTCTTTATCCATTTTTCACTTTCTGCGATATTGAACTTGTACCGTAAACGAGGTTCTTGAAAACAGAGCCGTCCCAAACTTTGGGGTGGCTGTGTCTTTTTGATTTTAATTTCCCTATGCTATAGGACCATAAGTGGAAGTGCCCTAGGCTCTGTTGCTTTGCTTTTTAGATGTTTCAGGAAACACCATACACTTCTCCTGAGTGGCTGTTGGCAATTTACATCCCGCCCATCAGCATAACAAGGCTCCCAGTTCTCCATGGCCTGTCCTGCCTTTCTGGATTTTACACTTTTTTCACACGGCCCTTTTGACCAGGGGGAAGTGAGACTTCATTGTAGTGCAGATTTCCTTTGCAAGCTTGCTTGGTTGGCCAAAAAGGGCGTATGCGTTTTTTCCTGAATATATTCAGGAAAAAACACATACGCCCTTTTTGGCCAAGTGCATCATTGTCGACGTTCTGCCTCTTTTCCTATGCTTTAAATGCAATTCCAGTCTACCTCCTGAAATCGGTTTCCTGCAATTCTGCGCAGCTTTCAAGTCCTCTTGGCAGCCTTACTTCAGTATATTTTTGGACGATAGCTGTCATTTATAACTCTGCAGGTTTGTGAATTACAGTGCCCCTGAGCTCCTTTCTTCAACTCGCTTTCTTGTGAGCTGGCCGCAACACCGCAGGATTGCTTCAGGCCCTAATCTGGTTCCGGCACGGCACGCTGAGCCTTTGGTTAATTCCTCTTCCTGGTGGGAAATGAGAGTTAAATTTGCCCGTCCAGACACCTCCAGCTAGTGTCTCATTGGTCCTCCCTATCCCTGTTCATCTTCCGCAGAAATTGCAAACTGAGCCAAACAGGAGGTTAAAGGCACTGACTCTCCAAGTCGGGAGAGTCTTAGTAAAGCGTGTGGAATGTTGCACCCGAGTACCAGGGGACAAGAACTGAGACATATTTGAACCCGTCTCCCGATCACATGGTTGATCATACTCTGGGTTCCACATGCATGTTTTAGCTGAAGGAAGAATCCCTTAAACCTGGAGAGTTGAGACCCGTGGAATGGGTACCATGCAATATGACTTAAAAGGTCTTCATTTGCTCACCGAACCTCTCCAATCCTATCACTGCTGCGTTTATGCCCCGGTACTCACGCTTGATTCTCTTTCAGAGACATAGCAATCCATAGGTTTTAAGATACTTACTAGTCAGGTACATTCGTAGGCGTTTAATATGGGGTTTTGAGTCCATTTCGTTGAGCAAGGAGTAGCTCTTGTCTATTCCATATTTGGCTTAAGGAACTTTATCTGTGCTCATTTCAATCTCTGGTTTTATGCAGCACCCCAACTCACCTTTCCCCTTAAGCAAGCATAAGTTGGTTTTCTAAATTTGAGACCCTCTTCTGTTTTGTAATCCAGTTCCTGTGTAGCCAAGTTTACATTCCGTGTATTAGTGATATCTTATGATGTTTCTTTTTCTGTGTGACTTATTTCAGTTAGAATCATCATACCTGAATCCCCTCATTATGCTGCTATGGGCCAGATGACATAGATTTCATTGCTGAGTGATATTGCATTGTACGTAAGTACCACAACTTCTTTATCCATTTTTCACTTTCTGCGATATTGAACATGTACCGTAAACGAGGTTCTTGTAAACAGAGCCATCCCAAACTTTGGGGTGGCTGTGTCTTTTTGATTTTAATTTCCCTAAGCTATAGGACCATAAGTGGAAGTGCCCTAGGCTCTGTTGCTTTGTTTTTTAGATGTTTCAGGAAACACCATACACTTCTCCCGAGTGGCTGTTGGCAATTTACATCCCGCCCATCAGCATAACAAGGCTCCCAGTTCTCCATGGCCTGTCCTGCCTTTCTGGATTTTACACTTTTTTCACATGGCCCTTTTGACCAGGGGGAAGTGAGACTTCATTGTAGTGCAGATTTCCTTTGCAAGCTTGCTTGGTTGGCCAAAAAGGGCGTATGCGTTTTTTCCTGAATATATTCAGGAAAAAACGCATACGCCCTTTTTGGCCAAGTGCATCATTGTCGACGTTCTGCCTCTTTTCCTATGCTTTAAATGCAATTCCAGTCTACCTCCTGAAATCGGTTTCCTGCAATTCTGCCCCGCTTTCAAGTCCTCTTGGCAGCCTTACTTCAGTATATTTTTGGACGATAGCTGTCATTTATAACTCTGCAGGTTTGTGAATTACAGTGCCCCTGAGCTCCTTTCTTCAACTCGCTTTCTTGTGAGCTGGCCGCAACACCGCACGATTGCTTCAGGCCCTAATCTGGTTCCGGCACGGCACGCTGAGCCTTTGCTTAATTGCTATTCCTGGTGGGAAATGAGAGTTAAATTTGCCTGTCCAGACACCTCCAGCTAGTCTCTCATTGGTCCTCCCTATCCCTGTTCATCTTCCGCAGAAATTGCAAACTGGGCCAAGCAGGAGGTTAAAGGCACTGACTCTCCAAGTCGGGAGAGTGTTAGTAAAGCGTCTGGAATGTTGCACCTGAGTACCAGCGGACAAAAACTGAGACATATTTGAACACGTCTCCCGATCACACGGTTCATCATACTCTGGGTTCCACATGCATGTTTCAGCTGAAGGAAGAATCCCTTAAAGCTGGAGAGTTGAGACCCGTGGAATGGGTACCATGCAATATGACTTCAAAGGGTCTTCATTTGCTCACCAAACCTCTCCAATCCTATCACTGCTGCGTTTATGCCCCTGTACGCACGCTTGATTCTCTTTCGGAGACATAGCAATCCATAGGTTTTAAGATACTTACTAGTCAGGTACATTCTTAGGCGTTTAATATGGGGTGTTGAGTCCATTTCGTTGAGCAAGGAGTAGCTCTTGTCTATTCCATATTTGGCTTAAGTAAATTTATCTGTGCTCATTTCAATCTCTGGTTTTATGTAGCACCCCAACTCACCTTTCCCCTTAAGCAAGCATAAGTTGGTTTTCTAAATTTGAGACCCTCTTCTGTTTTGTAATCCAGTTCCTGTGTAGCCAAGTTTACATTCCGTGTATTAGTGATATCTTATGATGTTTCTTTTTCTGTGTGACTTATTTCAGTGAGAATCATCATACATGAATCCAGTCTATGCTGCTATGGGCCTGATGACATAGATTTCATTGCTGAGTGATATTGCATTGTACGTAACTACCACAACTTCTTTATCCATTTTTCACTTTCTGCGATATTGAACTTCTACCATAAATGAGATTCTTGTAAACAAAGAGGTCCCAAACTTTGGGGTGGCTGTTTGTTTTTGATTTTAATTTCCCTAAGCTATAGGACTATAAGTGGAAGTGCCCTAGGCTCTATTGCTTTGTTTTTTAGATGTTTCAGGAAACACCATACACTTCTCCCGAGTGGCTGTTGGCAATTTACATCCCGCCCATCAGCATAACAAGGCTCCGAGTTCTCCATGGCCTGTTTTGCCTTTCTAGATTTTACACTTTTTTCAGATAGCCCTTTTGACCGGGGGGAGGTGAGACTTCATTGTAGTGCAGATTTCCTTTGCAAGCTTGCTTGGTTGGCCAAAAAGGGCGTATGCGTTTTTTCCTGAATATATGCAGGAAAAAACGCATACGCACTTTTCGGCCAAGTGCATCATTGTCGACGTTCTGCCTCTTTTCCTATGCTTAAATGCAATTCCAGTCTACCTCCTGAAATCGGATTCCTGCAATTCTGCCCCGCTTTCAAGTCCTCTTGGCAGCCTAACTTCAGTATATTTTTGGACGATAGCTGTCATTCATAACTCTGCAGGTTTGTGAATTACAGTGCCCCTGAGCTCCTTTCTTCAACTCGCTTTCTTGTGAGCTGGCCGCAACACCGCGCGATTGCTTCAGGCCCTAATCTGGTTCCGGCACGGCACGCTGAGCCTTTGCTTAATTGCTATTCCTGGTGGGAAATGAGAGTTAAATTTGCCCGTCCAGACACCTCCAGCTAGTCTCTCATTGGTCCTCCCTATCCCTGTTCATCTTCCACAGACATTGCAAACTGGACCAAGCAGGAGGTTAAAGGCACTGACTCTCCAAGTCGGGAGAGTGTTAGTAAAGCGTCTGGAATGTTGCACCCGAGTACCAGCGGACGAAAACTGAGACATATTTGAACACGTCTCCCAATCACACGGTTGATCATACTCTGGGTTCCACATGCATGTTTCAGCTGAAGGAAGAATCCCTTAAAGCTGGAGAGTTGAGACCCTTGGAATGGGTACCATGCAATATGACTTCAAAGGGTCTTCATTTGCTCACCGAACCTCTCCAATCCTATCACTGCTGCGTTTATGCCCCTGTACACACGCTTGATTCTCTTTCGGAGACATAGCAATCCATAGGTTTTAAGATACTTACTAGTCAGGTACATTCTTAGGCGTTTAATATGGGGTGTTGAGTCCATTTCGTTGAGCAAGGAGTAGCTCTTGTCTATTCCATATTTGGCTTAAGGAACTTTATCTGTGCTCATTTCAATCTCTGGTTTTATGCAGCACCCCAACTCACCTTTCCCCTTAAACAAGCATAAGTTGGTTTTCTAAATTTGAGACCCTGTTCTGTTTTGTAATCCAGTTCCTGTGTAGCCAAGTTTACATTCCGTGTATTAGTGATATCTTATGATGTTTCTTTTTCTGTGTGACTTATTTCAGTTAGAATCATCATACCTGAATCCACTCATTATGCTGCTATGGGCCAGATGACATAGATTTCATTGCTGAGTGATATTGCATTGTACGTGAGTACCACAACTTCTTTATCCATTTTTCACTTTCTGCGATATTGAACATGTACCGAAAACGAGATTCTTGTAAACAGAGCCGTCGTAAATTTTGGGGTGGCTGTGTCTTTTTGATTTTAATTTCCCTAAGCTATAGGACCATAAGTGGAAATGCCCTAGGCTCTGTTGCTTTGTTTTTTAGATGTTTCAGGAAACACCATACACTTCTCCTGAGTGGCTGTTGGCAATTTTCATCCCGCCCATCAGCATAACAAGGCTCCCAGTTCTCCATGGCCTGTCCTGCCTTTCTGGATTTTACACTTTTTTCACATGGCCCTTTTGACTGGGGGGAAGTGAGACTTCATTGTAGTGCAGATTTCCTTTGCAAGCTTGCTTGGTTTGGCCAAAAAGGGCGTATGCGATTTTTTCCTGAATATATGCAGGAAAAAACGCATACGCACTTTTCGGCCAAGTGCATCATTGTCGACGTTCTGCCTCTTTTCCTATGCTTAAATGCAATTCCAGTCTACCTCCTGAAATCGGATTCCTGCAATTCTGCCCCGCTTTCAAGTCCTCTTGGCAGCCTTACTTCAGTATATTTTTGGACGATAGCTGTCATTCATAACTCTGCAGGTTTGTGAATTACAGTGCCCCTGAGCTCCTTTCTTCAACTCGCTTTCTTGTGAGCTGGCCGCAACACCGCACGATTGCTTCAGGCCCTAATCTGGTTCCGGCACGGCACGCTGAGCCTTTGCTTAATTGCTCTTCCTGGTGGGAAATGAGAGTTAAATTTGCCCGTCCAGACACCTCCAGCTAGTCTCTCATTGGTCCTCCCTATCCCTGTTCATCTTCCGCAGAAATTGCAAACTGGGCCAAACAGGAGGTTAAAGGCACTGACTCTCCAAGTCGGGAGAGTGTTAGTAAAGCTTCTGGAATGTTGCACCTGAGTACCAGCGGACGAAAACTGAGACATATTTGAACACGTCTCCCAATCACACGGTTGATCGTACTCTGGGTTCCACATGCATGTTTCAGCTGAAGGAAGAATCCCTTAAAGCTGGAGAGTTGAGACCCGTGGAATGGGTACCATGCAATATGACTTCAAAGGGCCTTCATTTGCTCACCGAACCTCTCCAATCCTATCACTGCTGCGTTTATGCCCCTGTATGCACGCTTGATTCTCTTTCGGAGACATAGCAATCCATAGGTTTTAAGATACTTACTAGTCAGGTACATTCTTAGGCGTTTAATATGGGGTCTTGAGTCCATTTCGTTGAGCAAGGAGTAGCTCTTGTCTATTCCATATTTGGCTTAAGGAACTTTATCTGTGCTCATTTCAATCTCTGGTTTTATGCAGCACCCCAACTCACCTTTCCCCTTAAATAAGCATAAGTTGGTTTTCTAAATTTGAGACCATGTTCTGTTTTGTAATTCAGTTCCTGTGTAGCCAAGTTTACATTCCATGTATTGGTGATATCTTAAGACGTTTCTTTTTCTGTGTTACATATTGTAGTTAGAATCATCATACCTGAATCCACTCATTATGCTGCTACGGGCCTGATGACATAGATTTCATTGCTGAGTGATATTGCATTGTACGTAAGTACCACAACTTCTTTATCCATTTTTCACTTTCTGCGATATTGAACTTGTACCGTAAACGAGGTTCTTGTAAACAGAGCCGTCCAAAACTTTTGGGTTGTTCTGACTTTTTGATTTTAATTTCCCTAAGCTATAGGACCATAAGTGGAAGTGCCCTAGGCTCTGTTGCTTTGTTTTTTAGATGTTTCAGGAAACACCATACACTTCTCCCGAGTGGTTGTTGGCAATTTTCATCCCGCCCATCAGCATAACAAGGCTCCCAGTTCTCCATGGCCTGTCCTGCCTTTCTGGATTTTACACTTTTTTCAGATGGCCCTTTTGACCGGGGGGAAGTGAGACTTCATTGTAGTGCAGATTTCCTTTGCAAGCTTGCTTTGTTGGCCAAAACGGGCGTATGCGTTTTTTCCTGAATATATTCAGGAAAAAACGCATACGCCCTTTTTGGCCAAGTGCATCATTGTGGACGTTCTGCCTCATTTCCTATGCTTTAAATGCAATTCCAGTCTAACTCCTGAAAACGGTTTCCTGCAATTCTGCCCCGCTTTCAAGTCCTCTTGGCAGCCTTACTTCAGTATATTTTTGGACGATAGCTGTCATTTATATCTCTGCAGGTTTGTGAATTACAGTGCCCCTGAGCTCCTTTCTTCAAATCGCTTTCTTGTGAGCTGGCCGCAACACCGCAGGATTGCTTCAGGCCCTAATCTGGTTCCGGCACGGCACGCTGAGCCTTTGGTTAATTCCTCTTCCTGGTGGGAAATGAGAGTTAAATTTGCCCGTCCAGACATCTCCAGCTAGTCTCTCATTGCTTCTCCCTATTCCTGTTCATCATCCGCAGAATTTGCAAACTGGGCCAAACAGGAGGTTAAAGGCACTGTCTCTCTAAGTCGGGAGAGTGTTAGTAAAGCGTCTAGAATGTTGCACCCGAGTACCAAGGGATGAGAACTGAGACATGTTTGAACATGACTCACGATCACACGGTTGATCATAGTCTGGGTTCCAAATGCATGTTTAGCTGAAGGAAGAATCCCTTAAACCTGGAGAGTTGAGACCCGTGGAATGGGTACCATGCAATATGACTTCAAAGGGTCTTCATTTGTTCACCGAAACTCTCCAATCCTATCACTGCTGCGTTTATGGTGCTGTACTCACGCTTGATTCTCTTTCAGAGACATAGCAATCCATAGGTTTTAAGATACTTACTAGTCAGGTACTTTATTAGGCGTTTAATATGGGGTGTTGAGTCCATTTCGTTGAGCAAGGAGTAGCTCTTGTCTATTCCATATTTGGCTTAAGGAACTTTATCTGTGCTCATTTCAATCTCTGGTTTTATGCAGCACCCCAACTCACCTTTCCCCTTAAGCAAGCATAAGTTGGTTTTCTAAATTTGAGACCCTGTTCTGTTTTGTAATCCAGTTCCTGTGTATCCAAGTTTACATTCCATGTATTAGTGATATCTTATGATGTTTCTTTTTCTGTGTGACTTATTTCAGTTAGAATCATCATACCTGAATCCACTCTATGCTGCTAGAGGCCTGATGACATAGATTTCATTGCTGAGTGATATTGCATTGTACGTAAGTACCACAACTTCTTTATCCATTTTTCACTTTCTGCGATATTGAACTTGTACCGTAAACGAGGTTCTTGTAAACAGAGCCGTCCCAAACTTTGGGGTGGCTGTGTCTTTTTGATTTTAATTTCCCTATGCTATAGGACCATAAGTGGAAGTGCCCTAGGCTTTGTTGCTTTGCTTTTTAGATGTTTCAGGAAACACCATACACTTCTCCTGAGTGGCTGTTGGCAATTTACATCCCGCCCATCAGCATAACAAGGCTCCCAGTTCTCCATGGCCTGTCCTGCCTTTCTGGATTTTACACTTTTTTCACATGGCCCTTTTGACCAGGGGGAAGTGAGACTTCATTGTAGTGCAGATTTCCTTTGCAAGCTTGCTTGGTTGGCCAAAAAGGGCGTATGCGTTTTTTCCTGAATATATTCAGGAAAAAACACATACGCCCTTTTTGGCCAAGTGCATCATTGTCGACGTTCTGCCTCTTTTCCTATGCTTTAAATGCAATTCCAGTCTACCTCCTGAAATCGGTTTCCTGCAATTCTGCGCAGCTTTCAAGTCCTCTTGGCAGCCTTACTTCAGTATATTTTTGGACGATAGCTGTCATTTATAACTCTGCAGGTTTGTGAATTACAGTGACCCTGAGCTCCTTTCTTCAACTCGCTTTCTTGTGAGCTGGCCGCAACACCGCAGGATTGCTTCAGGCCCTAATCTGGTTCCGGCACGGCACGCTGAGCCTTTGGTTAATTCCTCTTCCTGGTGGGAAATGAGAGTTAAATTTGCCCGTCCAGACAACTCCAGCTAGTGTCTCATTGGTCCTCCCTATCCCTGTTCATCTTCCGCAGAAATTGCAAACTGAGCCAAACAGGAGGTTAAAGGCACTGACTCTCCAAGTCGGGAGAGTGTTAGTAAAGTGTCTGGAATGTTGCACCCGAGTACCAGGGGACGAAAACTGAGACATATTTGAACACGTCTCCCGGTCATGTAGTAGATCATACTCTGGGCTCCACATGCATGTTTCATCTGAAGGAAGAATCCCTTAAATCTGGAGAGTTGAGACCCGTGGAATGGGTACCATGCAATATGACTTCAAAGGGTCTTCGTTTGCTCACCGAAGCTCTCCAATACTATCACTGCTGCATTTATGCCCCTGTACACATGCTTGATACTCTTTCAGAGACATAGCAATCCATAGCTTTCAGTTACTTACTAGGCAGGTACATTCTTAGGCGTTTAATATGGGGTGTTGAGTCCATTTCATTGAACAAGGAGTAGCTCTTGTCTATTCCATATTTGGCTTAAGGAACTTTATCTGTGCTCATTTCAATCTCTGGTTTTATGCAGCACCCCAACTCACCTTTCCCCTTAAGCAAGCATAAGTTGGTTTTCTAAATTTGAGACCCTCTTCTGTTTTGTAATCCAGTTCCTGTGTAGCCAAGTTTACATTCCGTGTATTAGTGATATCTTATGATGTTTCTTTTTCTGTGTGACTTATTTCAGTTAGAATCATCATACCTGAATCCCCTCATTATGCTGCTATGGGCCAGATGACATAGATTTCATTGCTGAGTGATATTGCATTGTACGTAAGTACCACAACTTCTTTATCCATTTTTCACTTTCTGCGATATTGAACATGTACCGTAAACGAGGTTCTTGTAAACAGAGCCATCCCAAACTTTGGGGTGGCTGTGTCTTTTTGATTTTAATTTCCCTAAGCTATAGGACCATAAGTGGAAGTGCCCTAGGCTCTGTTGCTTTGTTTTTTAGATGTTTCAGGAAACACCATACACTTCTCCAGAGTGGCTGTTGGCAATTTACATCCCGCCCATCAGCATAACAAGGCTCCCAGTTCTCCATGGCCTGTCCTGCCTTTCTGGATTTTACACTTTTTTCACATGGCCCTTTTGACCAGGGGGAAGTGAGACTTCATTGTAGTGCAGATTTCCTTTGCAAGCTTGCTTGGTTGGCCAAAAAGGGCGTATGCGTTTTTTCCTGAATATATTCAGGAAAAAACGCATACGCCCTTTTTGGCCAAGTGCATCATTGTCGACGTTCTGCCTCTTTTCCTATGCTTTAAATGCAATTCCAGTCTACCTCCTGAAATCAGTTTCCTGCAATTCTGCCCCGCTTTCAAGTCCTCTTGGCAGCCTTACTTCAGTATATTTTTGGACGATAGCTGTCATTTATAACTCTGCAGGTTTGTGAATTACAGTGCCCCTGAGCTCCTTTCTTCAACTCGCTTTCTTGTGAGCTGGCCGCAACACCGCACGATTGCTTCAGGCCCTAATCTGTTTCCGGCACGGCACGCTGAGCCTTTGCTTAATTGCTATTCCTGGTGGGAAATGAGAGTTAAATTTGCCCGTCCAGACACCTCCAGCTAGTCTATCATTGGTCCTCCCTATCCCTGTTCATCTTCCGCAGAAATTGCAAACTGGGCCAAGCAGGAGGTTAAAGGCACTGACTCTCCAAGTCGGGAGAGTGTTAGTAAAGCGTCTGGAATGTTGCACCTGAGTACCAGCGGACGAAAACTGAGACATATTTGAACACGTCTCCCGATCACACGGTTCATCATACTCTGGGTTCCACATGCATGTTTCAGCTGAAGGAAGAATCCCTTAAAGCTGGAGAGTTGAGACCCGTGGAATGGGTACCATGCAATATGACTTCAAAGGGCCTTCATTTGCTCACCGAACCTCTCCAATCCTATCACTGCTGCGTTTATGCCCCTGTACGCACGCTTGATTCTCTTTCGGAGACATAGCAATCCATAGGTTTTAAGATACTTACTAGTCAGGTACATTCTTAGGCGTTTAATATGGGGTGTTGAGTCCATTTCGTTGAGCAAGGAGTAGCTCTTGTCTATTCCATATTTGGCTTAAGGAACCTTATCTGTGCTCATTTCAATCTCTGGTTTTATGCAGCACCCCAACTCACCTTTCCCCTTAAACAAGCATAAGTTGGTTTTCTAAATTTGAGACACTGTTCTGTTTTGTAATCCAGTTCCTGTATAGCCAAGTTTACATTCCGTGTATTAGTGATATCTTATGATGTTTCTTTTTCTGTGTGACTTATTTCAGTTAGAATCATCATACCTGAATCCACTCATTATGCTGCTATGGGCCAGATGACATAGATTTCATTGCTGAGTGATATTGCATTGTACGTGAGTACCACAACTTCTTTATCCATTTTTCACTTTCTGCGATATTGAACATGTACCGAAAACGAGATTCTTGTAAACAGAGCCGTCCGAAACTTTGGGGTGGCTGTGTCTTTTTGATTTTAATTTCCCTAAGCTATAGGACCATAAGTGGAAGTGCCCTAGGCTCTGTTGCTTTGTTTTTTAGATGTTTCAGGAAACACCATACACTTCTCCCGAGTGGCTGTTGGCAATTTACATCCCGCCCATCAGCATAACAAGGCTCCCAGTTCTCCATGGCCTGTCCTGCCTTTCTGGATTTTACACTTTTTTCACATGGCCCTTTTGACCAGGGGGAAGTGAGACTTCATTGTAGTGCAGATTTCCTTTGCAAGCTTGCTTGGTTGGCCAAAAAGGGCGTATGCGTTTTTTCCTGAATATATTCAGGAAAAAACGCATACGCCCTTTTTGGCCAAGTGCATCATTGTCGACGTTCTGCCTCTTTTCCTATGCTTTAAATGCAATTCCAGTCTACCTCCTGAAATCAGTTTCCTGCAATTCTGCCCCGCTTTCAAGTCCTCTTGGCAGCCTTACTTCAGTATATTTTTGGACGATAGCTGTCATTTATAACTCTGCAGGTTTGTGAATTACAGTGCCCCTGAGCTCCTTTCTTCAACTCGCTTTCTTGTGAGCTGGCCGCAACACCGCACGATTGCTTCAGGCCCTAATCTGTTTCCGGCACGGCACGCTGAGCCTTTGCTTAATTGCTATTCCTGGTGGGAAATGAGAGTTAAATTTGCCCGTCCAGACACCTCCAGCTAGTCTATCATTGGTCCTCCCTATCCCTGTTCATCTTCCGCAGAAATTGCAAACTGGGCCAAGCAGGAGGTTAAAGGCACTGACTCTCCAAGTCGGGAGAGTGTTAGTAAAGCGTCTGGAATGTTGCACCTGAGTACCAGCGGACGAAAACTGAGACATATTTGAACACGTCTCCCGATCACACGGTTCATCATACTCTGGGTTCCACATGCATGTTTCAGCTGAAGGAAGAATCCCTTAAAGCTGGAGAGTTGAGACCCGTGGAATGGGTACCATGCAATATGACTTCAAAGGGCCTTCATTTGCTCACCGAACCTCTCCAATCCTATCACTGCTGCGTTTATGCCCCTGTACGCACGCTTGATTCTCTTTCGGAGACATAGCAATCCATAGGTTTTAAGATACTTACTAGTCAGGTACATTCTTAGGCGTTTAATATGGGGTGTTGAGTCCATTTCGTTGAGCAAGGAGTAGCTCTTGTCTATTCCATATTTGGCTTAAGGAACCTTATCTGTGCTCATTTCAATCTCTGGTTTTATGCAGCACCCCAACTCACCTTTCCCCTTAAACAAGCATAAGTTGGTTTTCTAAATTTGAGACACTGTTCTGTTTTGTAATCCAGTTCCTGTGTAGCCAAGTTTACATTCCGTGTATTAGTGATATCTTATGATGTTTCTTTTTCTGTGTGACTTATTTCAGTTAGAATCATCATACCTGAATCCACTCATTATGCTGCTATGGGCCAGATGACATAGATTTCATTGCTGAGTGATATTGCATTGTACGTGAGAACCACAACTTCTTTATCCATTTTTCACTTTCTGCGATATTGAACATGTACCGAAAACGAGATTCTTGTAAACAGAGCCGTCCGAAACTTTGGGGTGGCTGTGTCTTTTTGATTTTAATTTCCCTAAGCTATAGGACCATAAGTGGAAGTGCCCTAGGCTCTGTTGCTTTGTTTTTTAGATGTTTCAGGAAACACCATACACTTCTCCTGAGTGGCTGTTGGCAATTTTCATCCTGCCCATCAGCATAACAAGGCTCCCAGTTCTCCATGGCCTGTCCTGCCTTTCTGGATTTTACACTTTTTTCACAAGGCCCTTTTGACTGGGGGGAAGTGAGACTTCATTGTAGTGCAGATTTCCTTTGCAAGCTTGCTTGGTTGGCCAAAAAGGGCGTATGCGTTTTTTCCTGAATATATGCAGGAAAAAACGCATACACACTTTTCGGCCAAGTGCATCATTGTCGACGTTCTGCCTCTTTTCCTATGCTTAAATGCAATTCCAGTCTACCTCCTGAAGTCGGATTCCTGCAATTCTGCCCCGCTTTCAAGTCCTCTTGGCAGCCTTACTTCAGTATATTTTTGGACGATAGCTGTCATTCATAACTCTGCAGGTTTGTGAATTACAGTGCCCCTGAGCTCCTTTCTTCAACTCGCTTTCTTGTGAGCTGGCCGCAACACCGCACGATTGCTTCAGGCCCTAATCTGGTTCCGGCACGGCACGCTGAGCCTTTGCTTAATTGCTCTTCCTGGTGGGAAATGAGAGTTAAATTTGCCCGTCCAGACACCTCCAGCTAGTCTCTCATTGGTCCTCCCTATCCCTGTTCATCTTCCGCAGAAATTGCAAACTGGGCCAAACAGGAGGTTAAAGGCACTGACTCTCCAAGTCGGGAGAGTGATAGTAAAGCTTCTGGAATGTTGCACCTGAGTACCAGTGGACGAAAACTGAGACATATTTGAACACGTCTCCCAATCACACGGTTGATCGTACTCTGGGTTCCACATGCATGTTTCAGCTGAAGGAAGAATCCCTTAAAGCTGGAGAGTTGAGACCCGTGGAATGGGTACCATGCAATATGACTTCAAAGGGCCTTCATTTGCTCACCGAACCTCTCCAATCCTATCACTGCTGCGTTTATGCCCCTGTACGCACGCTTGATTCTCTTTCGGAGACATAGCAATCCATAGGTTTTAAGATACTTACTAGTCAGGTACATTCTTAGGCGTTTAATATGGGGTGTTGAGTCCATTTCGTTGAGCAAGGAGTAGCTCTTGTCTATTCCATATTTGGCTTAAGGAAGTTTATCTGTGCTCATTTCAATCTCTGGTTTTATGCAGCACCCCAACTCACCTTTCCCCTTAAATAAGCATAAGTTGGTTTGCGAAATTTGAGACCCTGTTCTGTTTTGTAATCCAGTTCCTGTGTAGCCAAGTTTACATTCCGTGTATTAGTGATATCTTATGATGTTTCTTTTTCTGTGTGAATTATTTCAGTTAGAATCATCATACCTGAATCCACTCATTATGCTGCTATGGGCCAGATGACATAGATTTCATTGCTGAGTGATATTGCATTGTACGTGAGTACCACAACTTCTTTATCCATTTTTCACTTTCTTCGATATTGAACATGTACTGAAAACGAGATTCTTGTAAACAGAGCCGTCCCAAACTTTGGGGTGGCTGTGTCTTTTTGATTTTAATTTCCCTAAGCTATAGGACCATAAGTGGAAGTGCCCTAGGCTCTGTTGCTTTGTTTTTTAGATGTTTCAGGAAACACCATACACTTCTCCCGAGTGGCTGTTGGCAATTTACATCCCGCCCATCAGCATAACAAGGCTCCCAGTTCTCCATGGCCTGTCCTGCCTTTCTGGATTTTACACTTTTTTCACATGGCCCTTTTGACCAGGGGGAAGTGAGACTTCATTGTAGTGCAGATTTCCTTTGCAAGCTTGCTTGGTTGGCCAAAAAGGGCGTATGCGTTTTTTCCTGAATATATTCAGGAAAAAACGCATACGCCCTTTTTGGTCAAGTGCATCATTGTCGACGTTCTGCCTCTTTTCCTATGCTTTAAATGCAATTCCAGTCTACCTCCTGAAATCGGTTTCCTGCAATTCTGCCCCGCTTTCAAGTCCTCTTGGCAGCCTTACTTCAGTATATTTTTGGACGATAGCTGTCATTTATAACTCTGCAGGTTTGTGAATTACAGTGCCCCTGAGCTCCTTTCTTCAACTCGCTTTCTTGTGAGCTGGCCGCAACACCGCACGATTGCTTCAGGCCCTAATCTGGTTCCGGCACGGCACGCTGAGCCTTTGCTTAATTGCTATTCCTGGTGGGAAATGAGAGTTAAATTTGCCTGTCCAGACACCTCCAGCTAGTCTCTCATTGGTCCTCCCTATCCCTGTTCATCTTCCGCAGAAATTGCAAACTGGGCCAAGCAGGAGGTTAAAGGCACTGACTCTCCAAGTCGGGAGAGTGTTAGTAAAGCGTCTGGAATGTTGCACCTGAGTACCAGCGGACAAAAACTGAGACATATTTGAACACGTCTCCCGATCACACGGTTCATCATACTCTGGGTTCCACATGCATGTTTCAGCTGAAGGAAGAATCCCTTAAAGCTGGAGAGTTGAGACCCGTGGAATGGGTACCATGCAATATGACTTCAAAGGGTCTTCATTTGCTCACCAAACCTCTCCAATCCTATCACTGCTGCGTTTATGCCCCTGTACGCACGCTTGATTCTCTTTCGGAGACATAGCAATCCATAGGTTTTAAGATACTTACTAGTCAGGTACATTCTTAGGCGTTTAATATGGGGTGTTGAGTCCATTTCGTTGAGCAAGGAGTAGCTCTTGTCTATTCCATATTTGGCTTAAGTAAATTTATCTGTGCTCATTTCAATCTCTGGTTTTATGTAGCACCCCAACTCACCTTTCCCCTTAAGCAAGCATAAGTTGGTTTTCTAAATTTGAGACCCTCTTCTGTTTTGTAATCCAGTTCCTGTGTAGCCAAGTTTACATTCCGTGTATTAGTGATATCTTATGATGTTTCTTTTTCTGTGTGACTTATTTCAGTGAGAATCATCATACATGAATCCAGTCTATGCTGCTATGGGCCTGATGACATAGATTTCATTGCTGAGTGATATTGCATTGTACGTAACTACCACAACTTCTTTATCCATTTTTCACTTTCTGCGATATTGAACTTCTACCATAAATGAGATTCTTGTAAACAAAGAGGTCCCAAACTTTGGGGTGGCTGTTTGTTTTTGATTTTAATTTCCCTAAGCTATAGGACTATAAGTGGAAGTGCCCTAGGCTCTATTGCTTTGTTTTTTAGATGTTTCAGGAAACACCATACACTTCTCCCGAGTGGCTGTTGGCAATTTACATCCCGCCCATCAGCATAACAAGGCTCCGAGTTCTCCATGGCCTGTTTTGCCTTTCTAGATTTTACACTTTTTTCAGATAGCCCTTTTGACCGGGGGGAGGTGAGACTTCATTGTAGTGCAGATTTCCTTTGCAAGCTTGCTTGGTTGGCCAAAAAGGGCGTATGCGTTTTTTCCTGAATATATGCAGGAAAAAACGCATACGCACTTTTCGGCCAAGTGCATCATTGTCGACGTTCTGCCTCTTTTCCTATGCTTAAATGCAATTCCAGTCTACCTCCTGAAATCGGATTCCTGCAATTCTGCCCCGCTTTCAAGTCCTCTTGGCAGCCTTACTTCAGTATATTTTTGGACGATAGCTGTCATTCATAACTCTGCAGGTTTGTGAATTACAGTGCCCCTGAGCTCCTTTCTTCAACTCGCTTTCTTGTGAGCTGGCCGGAACACCGCACGATTGCTTCAGGCCCTAATCTGGTTCCGGCACGGCACGCTGAGCCTTTGCTTAATTGCTCTTCCTGGTGGGAAATGAGAGTTAAATTTGCCCGTCCAGACACCTCCAGCTAGTCTCTCATTGGTCCTCCCTATCCCTGTTCATCTTCCGCGGAAATTGCAAACTGGGCCAAACAGGAGGTTAAAGGCACTGACTCTCCGGTCGGGAGAGTGTTAGTAAAGCTTCTGGAATGTTGCACCTGAGTACCAGCGGACGAAAACTGAGACATATTTGAACACGTCTCCCAATCACACGGTTGATCGTACTCTGGGTTCCACATGCATGTTTCAGCTGAAGGAAGAATCCCTTAAAGCTGGAGAGTTGAGACCCGTGGAATGGGTACCATGCAATATGACTTCAAAGGGCCTTCATTTGCTCACCGAACCTCTCCAATCCTATCACTGCTGCGTTTATGCCCCTGTATGCACGCTTGATTCTCTTTCGGAGACATAGCAATCCATAGGTTTTAAGATACTTACTAGTCAGGTACATTCTTAGGCGTTTAATATGGGGTCTTGAGTCCATTTCGTTGAGCAAGGAGTAGCTCTTTTCTATTCCATATTTGGCTTAAGGAACTTTATCTGTGCTCATTTCAATCTCTGGTTTTATGCAGCACCCCAACTCACCTTTCCCCTTAAATAAGCATAAGTTGGTTTTCTAAATTTGAGACCATGTTCTGTTTTGTAATTCAGTTCCTGTGTAGCCAAGTTTACATTCCATGTATTGGTGATATCTTAAGACGTTTCTTTTTCTGTGTTACATATTGTAGTTAGAATCATCATACCTGAATCCACTCATTATGCTGCTACGGGCCTGATGACATAGATTTCATTGCTGAGTGATATTGCATTGTACGTAAGTACCACAACTTCTTTATCCATTTTTCACTTTCTGCGATATTGAACTTGTACCGTAAACGAGATTCTTGTAAACAGAGCCGTCCAAAACTTTTGGGTTGTTCTGCCTTTTTGATTTTAATTTCCCTAAGCTATAGGACCATAAGTGGAAGTGCCCTAGGCTTTGTTGCTTTGCTTTTTAGATGTTTCAGGAAATACCATACACTTCTCCTGAGTGGCTGTTGGCAATTTACATCCCGCCCATCAGCATAACAAGGCTCCCAGTTCTCCATGGCCTGTCCTGCCTTTCTGGATTTTACACTTTTTTCAGATGGCCCTTTTGACCGGGGGGAAGTGAGACTTCATTGTAGTGCAGATTTCCTTTGCAAGCTTGCTTGGTTGGCCAAAAAGGGCGTATGCGTTTTTTCCTGAATATATTCAGGAAAAAACACATACGCCCTTTTTGGCCAAGTGCATCATTGTCGACGTTCTGCCTCTTTTCCTATGCTTTAAATGCAATTCCAGTCTACCTCCTGAAATCGGTTTCCTGCAATTCTGCGCAGCTTTCAAGTCCTCTTGGCAGCCTTACTTCAGTATATTTTTGGACGATAGCTGTCATTTATAACTCTGCAGGTTTGTGAATTACAGTGCCCCTGAGCTCCTTTCTTCAACTCGCTTTCTTGTGAGCTGGCCGCAACACCGCAGGATTGCTTCAGGCCCTAATCTGGTTCCGGCACGGCACGCTGAGCCTTTGGTTAATTCCTCTTCCTGGTGGGAAATGAGAGTTAAATTTGCCCGTCCAGACACCTCCAGCTAGTGTCTCATTGGTCCTCCCTATCCCTGTTCATCTTCCGCAGAAATTGCAAACTGAGCCAAACAGGAGGTTAAAGGCACTGACTCTCCAAGTCGGGAGAGTGTTAGTAAAGTGTCTGGAATGTTGCACCCGAGTACCAGGGGACGAAAACTGAGACATATTTGAACACGTCTCCCGGTCATGTAGTAGATGATACTCTGGGCTCCACATGCATGTTTCATCTGATGGAAGAATCCCTTAAATCTGGAGAGTTGAGACCCGTGGAATGGGTACCATGCAATATGACTTCAAAGGGTCTTCGTTTGCTCACCGAAGCTCTCCAATACTATCACTGCTGCATTTATGCCCCTGTACACATGCTTGATACTCTTTCAGAGACATAGCAATCCATAGCTTTCAGTTACTTACTAGGCAGGTACATTCTTAGGCGTTTAATATGGGGTGTTGAGTCCATTTCATTGAACAAGGAGTAGCTCTTGTCTATTATATATTTGGCTTAAGGAACTTTATCTGTGCTCATTTCAATCTCTGGTTTTATGCAGCACCCCAACTCACCTTTCCCCTTAAGCAAGCATAAGTTGGTTTTCTAAATTTGAGACCCTCTTCTGTTTTGTAATCCAGTTCCTGTGTAGCAAAGTTTACATTCCGTGTATTAGTGATATCTTATGATGTTTCTTCTTCTGTGTGACTTATTTCATTTAGAATCATCATACCTGAATCCACTCTATGCTGCTACGGGTCTGATGACATAGATTTCTTTCCTGAGTGATATTGCATTGTACGTTAGTACCAAAACTTCTTTATCCATTTTTCACTTTCTGCGATATTGAACTTGTTTCATAAACGAGGTTCTTGTAAACAGAGCCGTCCCAAACTTTGGGGTGGCTGTGTCTTTTTGAGTTTAATTTCCCTAAGCTATAGGAGCATAAGTGGAAGTGCCCTACGCTCTGTTTCTTGGTTTTTTGGATGTTTCAGGAAACACCATACACTTCTCCCCAGTGGCTGTTGGCAATTTACATCCTGCCCATCAGCATAACAAGGCTCCCAGTTCTCCATGGCCTGTCCTGCCTTTCTGGATTTTACACTTTTTTCAGATGGCCCATTTGACTGCGGGGAAGTGAGAATTCATTGTAGTGCAGATCTCCTTTGCAAGCTTGCTTGGTTGGACAAAAAGGGCGTATGTGTTTCTTCCTGAATATATTCAGGAAAAAACGCATACGCCCTTTTTGGCCAAGTGCATCATTGTCGACGTTCTGCCTCTTTTCCTATGCTTTAAATGCAATTCCAGTCTACCTCCTGAAATCGGTTTCCTGCAATTCTGCCCCGCTTTCAAGTCCTCTTGGCAGCCTTACTTCAGTATATTTTTGGACGATAGCTGTCATTTATAACTCTGCAGGTTTGTGAATTACAGTGCCCCTGAGCTCCTTTTTTCAACTCGCTTTCTTGTGAGCTGGCTGCAACACTGCAGGATTGCTTCAGGCCCTAATCTGGTTCCGGCACGGCACGCTGAGCCTTTGGTTAATTCCTCTTCCTGGTGGGAAATGAGAGTTAAATTTGCCCGTCCAGACACCTCCAGCTAGTCTCTCATTGGTTCTCCCTATTCCTGTTCATCTTCCGCAGAAATTGCAAACTGGGCCAAACAGGAGGTTAAAAGCACTGACTCTCCAAGTCGGGAGAGTGTTAGTAAAGCGTCTGGAATGTTGCACCCGAGTACAAGGGGACGAGAACTGAGACATATTGGAACACGTCTCCCGATCACACGGTTGATCATACTCTGGGTTCCACATGCATGTTTTAGCTGAAGGAAGAATCCCTTAAAGCTGGAGAGTTGAGACCCGTGGAATGGGTACCATGCAATATGACTTCAAAGGGTCTTCATTTTCTCACCGGTCCTCTCCAATCCTATCACTGAAGCATTTATGTCCCTGTACACATGCCTGATTCTCTTTCAGAGACATAGCAATCCATAGGTTTTAAGATACTTACTAGTCAGGTACATTCTTAGGCGTTTAATATGGGGTTTTGAGTCCATTTCGTTGAGCAAGGAGTAGCTCTTGTCTATTACATATTTGTCTTAAGGGACTTTATCTGTGCTTATTTCAATCTCTGGTTTTATGCAGCACCCCAACTCACCTTTCCCCTTAAGCAAGCATAAGTTGGTTTTCTAAATTTGAGACCCTGTTCTCTTTTGTAATCCAGTTCCTGTGTAGCCAAGTTTACATTCCGTGTATTACTGGTATGTTATGATGTTTCTTTTTCTGTGTGACTTATTTCAGTTAGAATCATCATACCTGAATCCACTCATTATGCTGCTATGGGCCTGATGACATAGATGTCATTGCTGAGTGATATTGCATTGTACGTAAGTACCACAAATTCTTTGTCCATTTTTCACTTTCTGCGATATTGAACTTGTAACCTAAATGAGGTTTTTTAAACAGAGCCATCGCAAAATTTGGGTGGCTGTGTCTTTTTGATTTTAATTTCCCTAAGCTATAGGAACATAAGTGGAAGTGACCTAGGCTCTGTTGCCTTGTTTTTTAGATGTTTCAAGAAACACCATACACTTCTCCCCAGTGGCTGTTGGCAATTTACATCCCGCCCATCAGCATAACAATGCTCCCAGTTCTACATAGCCTGTCCTGCCTTTCTGGATTTTACACTTTTTTCAGATGGTGCTTTTGACCAGGGGAAAGTGAGACTTCACTGTAGTGCAGATTTCCTTTGCAAGCTTGTTTGGTTGGCCAAAAAGGGCGTATGCGTTATTTCCTGAATATATTCAGGGAAAAACGCATACGCCCTTTTTGGCCAAGTGCATCATTGTGGACGTTCTGCCTCTTTTCCTATGCTTTAAATGCAATTCCAGTCTACCTCCTGAAATCGGTTTCCTGCAATTCTGCCCGGCTTTCAAGTCCTCTTGGCAGCCTTACTTCAGTATATTTTTGGATGATAGCTGTCGTTTATAACTCTGCAGGTTTGTGAATTACAGTGCCCCTGAGCTCCTTTCTTCAACTCGCTTTCTTGTGAGCTGGCCGCAACACCGCAGGATTGCTTCAGGCCCTAATCTGGTTCCGGCATGGCACGCTGAGCCTTTGGTTAATTCCTCTTCCTGGTGGGAAATGAGAGTTAAATTTTCCCGTCCAGACACCTCCAGCTAGTCTCTCATTGGTTCTCCCTATTCCTGTCCATCTTCCGCAGAAATTGCAAACTGGGTCAAACAGGAGGTTAAAGGCAATGACTCTCCAAGTCGGCAGAGTGTTAGTAAAGCGTCTGGAATGTTGCACCCGAGTACCAGGGGACGAGAACTGAGACATGTTTGAACATGACTCACGATCACACGGTTGATCATAGTCTGGGTTCCAAATGCATGTTTAGCTGAAGGAAGAATCCCTTAAACCTGGAGAGTTGAGACCCGTGGAATGGGTAGCTTGCAATATGACTTCAAAGGGTCTTCATTTGTTCACCGAACCTCTCCAATCCTATCACTGCTGCGTTTTTGCCCCTGTACTCACGATTGATTCACTTTCAGAGACATAGCAATCCATAGGTTTTAAGATACTTACTAGTCAGCTACATTATTAGGCGTTTAATATGGGGTTTTGAGTCCATTTCGTTGAGCAAGGAGTAGCTCTTGTCTATTACATATTTGGCTTAAGGAACTTTATCTGTGCTCATTTCAATCTCTGGTTTTATGCAGCACCCCAACTCACCTTTCCCCTTAAGCAAGCATAAGTTGGTTTTCTAAATATGAGACCCTGTTCTGTTTTATAATTCAGTTCCTGTGTAGTCAAGTTTACATTCCGTGTATTAGTGATATCTTATGATGTTTCTTTTTCTGTGTGAGTTATTTCAGTTAGAATCATCATACCTGAATCCACTCATTATGCTTCTACGGGCCTGATAACATAGATTTCATTGCTGAGTGATATTGCATTATACGTAAGTACTACAATTTCTTTATCCATTTTTCACTTTCTGCGATATTGAACTTGTACCGTAAACGAGGTTCTTGTAAACAGAGCCGTCCCAAACTTTGGGGTGGCTGTGTCTTTTTGATTTTAATTTCCCTAAGCTATAGGACCATAAGTGGAAGTGCCCTAGGCTCTGTTGCTTTGTTTTTTAGATGTTTCAGGAAACACCTTACACTTCTCCCCAGTGGCTGTTGGCAATTTACATCCCGCCCCTCAGCATAACAAGGCTCCCTGTTCTCCATGGCCTGTCCTGCCTTTCTGGATTTTACACTTTTTACAGATTGCCCTTTTGACCCGGGGGAAGTGAGACTTCATTGTAGTGCAGATTTCCTTTGCAAGCTTGCCTGGTTGGCCAAAAAGTGTGTATGCTTTTTTTCCTGAATATATTCAGGGAAAAACGCATACGCCCTTTTTGGCCAAGTGCATCATTGTGGACGTTCTGCCTCTTTTCCTATGCTTTAAATGCAATTCCAGTCTACCTCCTGAAATCGGTTTCCTGCAATTCTGCCCGGCTTTCAAGTCCTCTTGGCAGCCTTACTTCAGTATATTTTTGGATGATAGCTGTCGTTTATAACTCTGCAGGTTTGTGAATTACAGTGCCCCTGAGCTCCTTTCTTCAACTCGCTTTCTTGTGAGCTGGCCGCAACACCGCAGGATTGCTTCAGGCCCTAATCTGGTTCCGGCACGGCACGCTGAGCCTTTCCTTAATTCCTCTTCCTGGTGGGAAATGAGAGTTAAATTTTCCCGTCCAGACACCTCCAGCTAGTCTCTCATTGGTTCTCCCTATTCCTGTTCATCTTCCGCGGAATTTGCAAACTGGGCCAAACAGGAGGTTAAAGGCACTGACTCTCCAAGTCGGCAGAGTGTTAGTAAAGCGTCTGGAATGTTGCACCCGAGTACCAGGGGACGAGAACTGAGACATATATGAACACGTCTCCCGATCACACGGTTGATCATACTCTGGGTTCCACATGCATGTTTTAGCTGAAGGAAGAATCCCTTAAACCTGGAGAGTTGAGACCCATGGAATAGGTACCATGCAATATGACTTCAAAGGGTCTTCATTTTCTCACCGGTCCTCTCCAATCCTATCACTGAAGCATTTATGTCCCTGTACACATGCCTGATTCTCTTTCAGAGACATAGCAATCCATAGGTTTTAAGATACTTACTAGTCAGGTACATTCTTAGGCGTTTAATATGGGGTTTTGAGTCCATTTCGTTGAGCAAGGAGTAGCTCTTGTCTATTACATATTTGTCTTAAGGGACTTTATCTGTGCTTATTTCAATCTCTGGTTTTATGCAGCACCCCAACTCACCTTTCCCCTTAAGCAAGCATAAGTTGGTTTTCTAAATTTGAGACCCTGTTCTCTTTTGTAATCCAGTTCCTGTGTAGCCAAGTTTACATTCCGTGTATTACTGATGTCTTATGATGTTTCTTTTTCTGTGTGACTTATTTCAGTTAGAATCATCATACCTGAATCCACTCATTATGCTGCTATGGGCCTGATGACATAGATGTCATTGCTGAGTGATATTGCATTGTACGTAAGTACCACAAATTCTTTGTCCATTTTTCACTTTCTGCGATATTGAACTTGTAACCTAAATGAGGTTTTTTAAACAGAGCCATCGCAAAATTTGGGGTGGCTGTGTCTTTTTGATTTTAATTTCCCTAAGCTATAGGAACATAAGTGGAAGTGACCTAGGCTCTGTTGCTTTGTTTTTTAGATGTTTCAAGAAACACCATACACTTCTCCCCAGTGGCTGTTGGCAATTTACATCCCGCCCATCAGCATAACAATGCTCCCAGTTCTACATAGCCTGTCCTGCCTTTCTGGATTTTACACTTTTTTCAGATGGTGCTTTTGACCAGGGGAAAGTGAGACTTCACTGTAGTGCAGATTTCCTTTGCAAGCTTGTTTGGTTGGCCAAAAAGGGCGTATGCGTTATTTCCTGAATATATTCAGGGAAAAACGCATACGCCCTTTTTGGCCAAGGGCATCATTGTGGACGTTCTGCCTCTTTTCCTATGCTTTAAATGCAATTCCAGTCTACCTCCTGAAATCGGTTTCCTGCAATTCTGCCCGGCTTTCAAGTCCTCTTGGCAGCCTTACTTCAGTATATTTTTGGATGATAGCTGTCGTTTATAACTCTGCAGGTTTGTGAATTACAGTGCCCCTGAGCTCCTTTCTTCAACTCGCTTTCTTGTGAGCTGGCCGCAACACCGCAGGATTGCTTCAGGCCCTAATCTGGTTCCGGCATGGCACGCTGAGCCTTTGGTTAATTCCTCTTCCTGGTGGGAAATGAGAGTTAAATTTTCCCGTCCAGACACCTCCAGCTAGTCTCTCATTGGTTCTCCCTATTCCTGTTCATCTTCCACGGAATTTGCAAACTGGGCCAAACAGGAGGTTAAAGGCACTGACTCTCCAATTCGGGAGAGTGTTAGTAAAGCATCTGGAATGTTGCACCCGAGTACCAGGGGACGAGAACTGAGACATATTTGAACACGTCTCCCGATCACACGGTTGATCATACTCTGGGTTCCACATGCATGTTTTAGCTGAAGGAAGAATCCCTTAAACCTGGAGAGTTGAGACCCGTGGAATGGGTACCATGCAATATGACTTCAAAGGGTCTTCATTTTCTCACCGGTCCTCTCCAATCCTATCACTGAAGCATTTATGTCCCTGTACACATGCTTGATTCTCTTTCAGAGACATAGCAATCCATAGGTTTTAAGATACTTACTAGTCAGGTACATTCTTAGGCGTTTAATATGGGGTTTTGAGTCCATTTCGTTGAGCAAGGAGTAGCTCTTGTCTATTACATATTTGTCTTAAGGGACTTTATCTGTGCTTATTTCAATCTCTGGTTTTATGCAGCACCCCAACTCACCTTTCCCCTTAAGCAAGCATAAGTTGGTTTTCTAAATTTGAGACCCTGTTCTCCTTTGTAATCCAGTTCCTGTGTAGCCAAGTTTACATTCCGTGTATTACTGATATCTTATGATGTTTCTTTTTCTGTGTGACTTATTTCAGTTAGAATCATCATACCTGAATCCACTCATTATGCTGCTATGTGCCTGATGACATAGATGTCATTGCTGAGTGATATTGCATTGTACGTAAGTACCACAAATTCTTTGTCCATTTTTCACTTTCTGCGATATTGAACTTGTAACCTAAATGAGGTTTTTTAAACAGAGCCATCGCAAAATTTGGGGTGGCTGTGTCTTTTTGATTTTAATTTCCCTAAGCTATAGGAACATAAGTGGAAGTGACCTAGGCTCTGTTGCTTTGTTTTTTAGATGTTTCAAGAAACACCATACACTTCTCCCCAGTGGCTGTTGGCAATTTACATCCCGCCCATCAGCATAACAATGCTCCCAGTTCTACATAGCCTGTCCTGCCTTTCTGGATTTTACACTTTTTTCAAATGGTGCTTTTGACCAAGGGAAAGTGAGACTTCACTGTAGTGCAGATTTCCTTTGCAAGCTTGTTTGGTTGGCCAAAAAGGGCGTATGCGTTTTTTCCTGAATATATTCAGGGAAAAACGCATACGCCCTTTTTGGCCAAGTGCATCATTGTGGACGTTCTGCCTCTTTTCCTATGCTTTAAATGCAATTCCAGTCTACCTCCTGAAATCAGTTTCCTGCAATTCTGCCCGGCTTTCAAGTCCTCTTGGCAGCCTTACTTCAGTATATTTTTGGATGATAGCTGTCGTTTATAACTCTGCAGGTTTGTGAATTACAGTGCCCCTGAGCTCCTTTCTTCAACTCGCTTTCTTGTGAGCTGGCCGCAACACCGCAGGATTGCTTCAGGCCCTAATCTGGTTCCGGCATGGCATGCTGAGCCTTTGGTTAATTCCTCTTCCTGGTGGGAAATGAGAGTTAAATTTTCCCGTCCAGACACCTCCAGCTAGTCTCTCATTGGTTCTCCCTATTCCTGTTCATCTTCCGCGGAATTTGCAAACTGGGCCAAACAGGAGGTTAAAGGCACTGACTCTCCAAGTCGGGAGAGTGTTAGTAAAGCATCTGGAATGTTGCACCCGAGTACCAGGGGACGAGAACTGAGACATGTTTGAACATGACTCACGATCACACGGTTGATCATACTCTGGGTTCCACATGCATGTTTTAGCTGAAGGAAGAATCCCTTAAACCTGGAGAGTTGAGACCCGTGGAATGGGTACCATGCAATATGACTTCAAAGGGTCTTCATTTGCTCACCGGTCCTTTCCAATCCTATCACTGAAGCATTTATGTCCCTGTACACATGCTTGATTCTCTTTCAGAGACATAGCAATCCATAGGTTTTAAGATACTTACTAGTCAGGTACATTCTTAGGCGTTTAATATGGGGTTTTGAGGCCATTTCGTTGAGCAAAGAGTAGCTCTTGTCTATTACATATTTGTCTTAAGGGACTTTATCTGTGCTTATTTCAATCTCTGGTTTTATGCAGCACCCCAACTCACCTTTCCCCTTAAGCAAGCATAAGTTGGTTTTCTAAATTTGAGACCCTGTTCTCTTTTGTAATCCAGTTCCTGTGTAGCCAAGTTTACATTCCGTGTATTACTGATATCTTATGATGTTTCTTTTTCTGTGTGACTTATTTCAGTTAGAATCATCATACCTGAATCCACTCATTATGCTGCTATGGGCCTGATGACATAGATGTCATTGCTGAGTGATATTGCATTGTACGTAAGTACCACAAATTCTTTGTCCATTTTTCACTTTCTGCGATATTGAACTTGTAACCTAAATGAGGTTTTTTAAACAGAGCCATCGCAAAATTTGGGGTGGCTGTGTCTTTTTGATTTTAATTTCCCTAAGCTATAGGAACATAAGTGGAAGTGACCTAGGCTCTGTTGCTTTGTTTTTTAGATGTTTCAAGAAACACCATACACTTCTCCCCAGTGGCTGTTGGCAATTTACATCCCGCCCATCAGCATAACAATGCTCCCAGTTCTACATAGCCTGTCCTGCCTTTCTGGATTTTACACTTTTTTCAGATGGTGCTTTTGACCAGGGGAAAGTGAGACTTCACTGTAGTGCAGATTTCCTTTGCAAGCTTGTTTGGTTGGCCAAAAAGGGCGTATGCGTTTTTTCCTGAATATATTCAGGGAAAAACGCATACGCCCTTTTTGGCCAAGTGCATCATTGTGGACGTTCTGCCTCTTTTCCTATGCTTTAAATGCAATTCCAGTCTACCTCCTGAAATCGGTTTCCTGCAATTCTGCCCGGCTTTCAAGTCCTCTTGGCAGCCTTACTTCAGTATATTTTTGGACGATAGCTGTCATTTATATCTCTGCAGGTTTGTGAATTACAGTGCCCCTGAGCTCCTTTCTTCAACTCGCTTTCTTGTGAGCTGGCCGCAACACCGCAGGATTGCTTCAGGCCCTAATCTGGTTACGGCATGGCACGCTGAGCCTTTGGTTAATTCCTCTTCCTGGTGGGAAATGAGAGTTAAATTTTCCCGTCCAGACACCTCCAGCTAGTCTCTCATTGGTTCTCCCTATTCCTGTTCATCTTCCACGGAATTTGCAAACTGGGCCAAACAGGAGGTTAAAGGCACTGACTCTCCAAGTCGGGAGAGTGTTAGTAAAGCATCTGGAATGTTGCACCCGAGTCCCAGGGGACGAGAACTGAGACATATTTCAACACGTCTCCCGATCACACGGTTGATCATACTCTGGGTTCCACATGCATGTTTTAGCTGAAGGAAGAATCCCTTAAACCTGGAGAGTTGAGACCCGTGGAATGGGTACCATGCAATATGACTTCAAAGGGTCTTCATTTGCTCACCAAAACTCTCCAATCCTATCACTGCTGCGTTTTTGCCCCTGTACTCACGATTGATTCACTTTCAGAGACATAGCAATCCATAGGTTTTAAGATACTTACTAGTCAGGTACATTATTAGGCGTTTAATATGGGGTTTTGAGTCCATTTCGTTGAGCAAGGAGTAGCTCTTGTCTATTACATATTTGGCTTAAGGAACTTTATCTGTGCTCATTTCAATCTCTGGTTTTATGCAGCACCCCAACTCACCTTTCCCCTTAAGCAAGCATAAGTTGATTTTCTAAATTTGGGACCCTGTTCTGTTTTGAAATTCAGTTCCTGTGTAGCCAAGTTTACATTCCGTGTATTAGTGATATCTTATGATGTTTCTTTTTCTGTGTGACTTATTTCAGTTAGAATCATCATACCTGAATCCACTCATTATGCTGCTATGGGCCTGATGACATAGATGTCATTGCTGAGTGATATTGCATTGTACGTAAGTACCACAACTTCTTTATCCATTTTTCGCTTTATGCGATATTGAACTTGTACCTTAAACGAGTTTCTTGTAAACAGAGCCATCCCAAACTTTGGGGTGGCTGTGTCTTTTTGATTTTAATTTCCCTAAGCTATAGGACCATAAGTGGAAGTGCCCTAGGCTCTGTTGCTTTGTTTTTTAGATGTTTCAGGAAACACCATACACTTCTCCCGAGTGGCTGTTGGCAATTTACATCCCGCTCATCAGCATAACAAGGCTCCCAGTTCTCCATGGCCTGTCCTGCCTTTCTGGATTTTACACTTTTTTCAGATGGCCCTTTTGACGGGGGGGGGGGGAAGTGAGACTTCATTGTAGTGCAGATTTCCTTTGCAAGCTTGCTTGGTTGGCCGAAAAGGGCGTATGCGTCTTCCTGAATATATTCAGGAAAAAACGCATACGCCCTTTTTGGCCAAGTGCATCATTGTGGACGTTCTGCCTCTTTTCCTATGCTTTAAATGCAATTCCAACCTACCTCCTGAAATCTGTTTCGTGCAATTCTGCCCCGCTTTCAAGTCCTCTTGGCAGCCTTACTTCAGTATATTTTTGGACGATAGCTGTCATTTATAACTCTGCAGGTTTGTGAATTACAGTGACCCTGAGCTCCTTTCTTCAACTCGCTTTCTTGTGAGCTGGCCTCAACACCGCAAGATTGCTTCAGGCGCTAATCTTGTTCCGGCATGGCACACTGAGCCTTTGGTTAATTCCTCTTCCTTGTGGGAAATGAGAGTTAAATTTGCCCGTCCAGACACCTCCAGCTACTCTCTCATTGGTCCTCCCTATTCCTGTTCATCTTCCGCAGAATTTGCAAACTGGGCCAAACAGGTGGTTAAAGGCACTGACTCTCCAAGTCGGGAGAGTGTTAGTAAAGTGTCTCGAATGTTGCACCCGAGTACCAGGGGACGAAAACTGAGACATATTTGAACACGTCTCCCGGTCATGTAGTAGATCATACTCTGGGCTCCACATGCATGTTTCATCTGAAGGAAGAATCCCTTAAATCTGGAGAGTTGAGACCCGTGGAATGGGTACCATGCAATATGACTTCAAAGGGTCTTCGTTTGCTCACCGAAGCTCTCCAATACTCTCAGTGCTGCATTTATGCCCCTGTACACATGCTTGATACTCTTTCAGAGACATAGCAATCCATAGCTTTCAGTTACTTACTAGGCAGGTACATTCTTAGGCATTTAATATGGGGTGTTGAGTCCATTTCATTGAACAAGGAGTAGCTCTTGTCTGTTATATATTAGGCTTAAGGAACTTTATCTGTGCTCATTTCAATCTCTGGTTTTATGCAGCACCCCAACTCACCTTTCCCCTTAAGCAAGCATAAGTTGGTTTTCTAAATTTGAGACCCTCTTCTGTTTTGTAATCCAGTTCCTGTGTAGCCAAGTTTACATTCCATGTATTAGTGATATCTTATGATGTTTCTTTTTCTGTGTGACTTATTTCATTTAGAATCATCATACCTGAATCCACTCTATGCTGCTACGGGTCTGATGACATAGATTTCATTCCTGAGTGATATTGCATTGTACGTTAGTACCACAACTTCTTTATCCATTTTTCACTTTCTGCGATATTGAACTTGTTCATTAAACGAGGTTCTTGTAAACAGAGCCGTCCCAAACTTTGGGGTGGCTGTGTCTTTTTGAGTTTAATTTCCCTAAGCTATAGGAGCATAAGTGGAAGTGCCCTAAGCTCTGTTTCTTGGTTTTTTGGATGTTTCAGGAAACACCATACACTTCTCCCCAGTGGCTGTTGGCAATTTACATCCTGCCCATCAGCATAACAAGGCTCCCAGTTCTCCATGGCCTGTCCTGCCTTTCTGGATTTTACACTTTTTTCAGATGGCCCATTTGACGGGGGGGAAGTGAGACTTCATTGTAGTGCAGATTTCTTTTCCAAGCTTGCTTTGTTGGCCAAAAAGAGCGTTTGCGTTTTTATCTGAATATATTCAGGAAAAAACGCATACGCCCTTTTTGGCCAAGTGCATCATTGTGGACATTCTGCCTCTTTTCCTATGCTTTAAATGCAATTCCAGTCTACCTCCTGAAATCAGTTTCCTGCAATTCTGCCCCGCTTTCAAGTCCTCTTGGCAGCCTTACTTCAGTATATTTTTGGACGATACCTGTCATTTATAACTCTGCAGGTTTGTGAATTACAGTGCCCCTGAGCTCCTTTCTTCAACTCGCTTTCTTGTGAGCTGGCCGCAACACCGCAGGATTGCTTCATGCCCTAATCTTGTTCCATCACGGCACGCTGAGCCTTTGGTTAATTCCTCTTCCTGGTGGGAAATGAGACTTAAATTTGCCCGTCCAGGCACCTCCAACTAGTGTCTCATTGGTCCTCCCTATTCCTGTTCATCTTCCACAGAAATTGAAAACTGGGCCAAACAGGAGGTTAAATGCACTGACTCTCCAAGTCGGGTGAGTGTTAGTAAAGCGTCTGGAATGTTTCACCCGAGTACCACGGGACGAGAACTGAGACATATTGGACCACGTTTCCCGATCAGACGGTTTATCATACTCGGGGTTCCACATGCATGTTTTAGCTGAAGGAAGAATCCCTTAAACCTGGAGAGTTGAGACCCGTGGAATGGGTACCATGCAATATGACTTCAAAGGGTCTTCATTTGCTCACCGAACCTCTCAAATCCTATCACTGCTGCGTTTATGCCCCTGTACACATGCTTGATTATCTTTCAGAGACATAGCAATCCATAGGTTTTAAGATACTTACTAGTCAGGTACATTCTTAGGCATTTAATATGGGGTTTTGAGCCCATTTCGTTGAGCAAGGAGTAGCTCTTGTCTATTCCATGTTTGGCTTAAGGAAGTTTATCTGTGCTCATTTCAATCTCTGGTTTTATGCAGCACCCCAACTCACCTTTCCCCTTAAGCAAGCATAAGTTGGTTTTCTAAATTTGAGACACTGTTCTGTTTTGTAATTCAGTTCCTGTGTTGACAAGTTTACATGCCGTGTATTATTGGTATCTTATGATGTTTCTTTTTCTGTGTGACTTATTTCAGTTAGAATCATCATACCTGAATCCACTCATTATGCTGCTATGGGCGTGATGACATAGATTTCATTGCTGAGTGGTATTGCATTGTACGTAAGTACCACAACTTCTTTATCCATTTTTCGCTTTCTGCGATATTGAACTTGTCCCGTAAATGAGGTTCTTGTAAACAGAGCCGTCCCAAACTTTGGGGTGGCTGTGTCTTTTTGATTTTAATTTCCCTAAGCTACAGGGCCATAAGTGGATGTGCCCTAGGCTCTGTTGCTTTGTTTTTTAGATGTTTCAGGAAACACCATACACTACTCCGGAGTGGCTCTTGGCAATTTACATCCCGCCCATCAGCATAACAAGGCTCCCAGTTCTCCATGGCCTGTCCTGCCTTTCTGTATTTTACACTTTTTTCAGATGGCCCTTTGACCGGGGGGAAGTGAGACTTCATTGTAGTGCAGATTTCCTTTGCAAGCTTGCTTGGTTGGCCAAAAAGGGAGTATGCGTTTTTTCCTCAATATATTCAGGAAAAAACGCATACGTGCTTTTTGGCCAAGGGCATCATTGTCGACGTTCTCCCTCTTTTCCTATGCTTTAAATGCAATTCCAGTCTACCTCCTGAAATCGGTTTCCTGCTATTCTGCCCCGCTTTCAAGTCCTCTTGGCAGCCTTACTTCAGTATATTTTTGGACGATAGCTGTCATTTATAACTCTGCAGGTTTGTGACTTACAGTGCTCCTGAGCTCCTTTCTTCAACTCGCTTTCTTGTGAGCTGGCCGCAACACCGCAGGATTGCTTCAGGCCCTCATCTGGTTCCCACACGGCACGCTGAGCCTTTGGTTAATTCCTCTTCCTGGTGGGAAATGAGAGTTAAATTTGCCCGTCCAGACATCTCCAGCTAGTCTCTCATTGGTTCTCCTTATTCCTGTTCATCTTCTGCCGAAATTGCAAACTGGGCCAAACAGGAGGTTAAAGGCACTGACTCTCCAGGTCAGGAGAGTGTTAGTAAAGCATCTGGAATGTTGCACCCGAGTACCAGGGTTCGAAAACTGAGACATATTTGAACACGTCTCCCGATCACACGGTTGATCATACTCTGGGTTCCACATGCATGTTTTAGCTGAAGGAAGAATCCCTTAAACCTAGAGAGTTGAGACCCGTGGAATGGGTACCATGCAATATGACTTCAAATGGTCTTCCTTTGCTCACCGAACCTCTCCAATCCTATCACTGCTGCGTTTATGCCCCTGTACACACGCTTGATTCTCTTTCGGAGACATAGCGATCCAAAGGTTTTAAGATACTTAGTAGTCAGGTACATTCTTAGGCGTTTAATAGGGGGTGTTGAGTCAATTTCGTTGAGCAAGGAGTAGCTCTTGTCTATTACATGTTTGGCTTAAGGAACTTTATCTGTGCTCATTTCAATCTCTGGTTTTATGCAGCACCCCAACTCACCTTTCCCCTTAAACAAGCATAAGATGGTTTTCTAAATTTGAGACCCTGTTCTGTTTTGTAATTCAGTTCCTGTATAGCAAAGTTTATATTCCGTGTATTAGTGATATCTTATGATGTTTCTTTTTCTGTGTGACTTATTTCAGTTAGAATCATCATACCTGAATCCACTCATTATGCTGCTACGGGCCTGATGACATAGATTTCATTGCTGAGTGATATTGCATTGTACGTAAGTACCACAACTTCTTTGTCCATTTTTCACTTTCTGCGATATTGAAGTTGTACCGTAAATGAGGTTCTTGTAAACAGAGCCATCCCAAATTTTGGGGTAGCTGTGTCTTTTTGATTTTAATTTCCCTAAGCTATAGGACCATAAGTGGAAGTGCCCTGGGCTCTGTTGCTTTGTTTTTTAGATGTTTCAGGAAACACCATACACTTCTCCAGAGTGGCTGTTGGCAATTTACATCCCACCCATCAGCATAACAAGGCTCCCAGTTCTCCATGGCCTGTCCTTCCTTTCTGGATTTTACACTTTTTTCAGATGGCCCTTTTGACCGGGGGTTGGTGAGACTTCATTGTAGTGCAGATTTCCTTTGCAAGCTTGCTTGGTTGGCCAAAAAGTGCGTATCCGTTTTTTCCTGAATATATTCAGGAAAAAACGCATACGCCCTTTTTGGCCAAGTGCATCATTGTCGACGTTCTGCCTCTTTTCCTACGCTTTAAATGCAATTCCAGTCTACCTCCTGAAATCGGTTTCCTGCAATTCTGCCCCGCTTTCAAGTCCTCTTGGCAGCCTTACTTCAGTATATTTTTGGACGATAGCTGTCATTTATAACTCTGCAGGATTGTGAATTACAGTGCCCCTGAGCTCCTTTCTTCAACTTGCTTTCTTGTGAGCTGGCCGCAACACCGCAGAATTGCTTCAGGCCCTAATCTGGTTCCGGCACAGAAGGCTGAGCCTTTGGTTAATTCCTCTTCCTTGTGGGAAATGAGAATTAAATTTGCCCGTCCAGACACGCCCAGCTAGCCTCCATTGGTTCTCCCTATTCCTGTTCATCTTCCGCAGAAATTGCAAACTGGGCCAAACAGGAAGTTAAAGGCACTGACTCTCCAAGTCGGGAGCGTGTTAGTAAAGCATCTGGAATGTTGCACCCGAGTACCAGGGGACCAGAACTGAGACATATTGGAACACGTCTCCCGATCACACGGTGGATCATACTCTGGGTTCCACATGCATGTTTTAGCTGATGGAAGAATGCCTTAAACCTGGAGAGATGAGACCCGTGGAATGGGTACCATGCAATATGACTTCAAAGGGTCTTCATTTGCTCACCGAATGTCTCCAATCCTATGACTGCTGCGTTTATGCCCCTGTACACATGCTTGATTCTCTTTCGGAGACATAGCAATCCATAGGTTTTAAGATACTTACTAGTCAGGTACATTCTTAGGCGTTTAATATGTGGTGTTGAGTCCATTTCGTTGAGCAAGGAGTAGCTCTTGTCTATTCTATATTTGGCTTAAGGAAGTTTATCTGTGCTCATTTCAATCTCTGGTTTTATGCAGCACCCCAACTCCCCTTTCCCCTTAAGCAAGCATAAGTTGGTTTTCTGCATTTGAGACCCAGTTCTGTTTTGTAATTCAGTTCCTGTGTAGCCAAATTTACATTCCGTGTATTAGTGATATCTTATGATGTTTCTTTTTCTGTGTGACTTATTTCAGTTAGAATCATCATACCTGAATCCACTCATTATGCTGCTACGGCCCTGATGACATAGATTTCATTGCTGAGTGATATTGCATTGTACGTAAGTACCACAACTTCTTTGTCCATTTTTCACTTTCTGCGATATTGAACTTGTACCGTAAACTAGGTTCTTGTAAACAGAGCCATCCCAAACTTTGGGGTCGCTGTGTCTTTTTGATTTTAATTTCCCTAAGTTATAGGACCATAAGTGGAAGTGCCCTAGGCTCTGTTGCTTTGTTTTTTAGATGTTTCAGGAAACACCATACACTTCTCCTGAGTGGCTGTTGGCAATTTTCATCCCGCCCATCAACATAACAAGGCTCCCCATTCTCCATTGCCTGTCCTGCCTTTCTGGATTTTACACTTTTTTCAGATGGCCCTTTTGACTGGGGGATAGTGAGACTTCATTGCAGTGCAGATTTCCTTTGCAAGCTTTCTTGGTTGGCCAAAAAGGGCGTATGCGTTTTTTCCTGAATATATTCAGGAAAAAACGCATACGCCCTTTTTGGCCAAGTGCATCATTGTCGACGTTCTACCTCTTTTCCTATGCTTTAAATGCAATTCCAGTCTACCTCCTGAAATCGGTTTCCTGCAATTCTGCCCCGCTTTCAAGTCCTCTTGGCAGCCTTACTTCAGTATATTTTTGGACGATAGCTGTCATTTATAACTCTGCAGGTTTGTGAATTACAGTGCCCCTGAGCTCCTTTCTTCAACTAGCTTTCTTGTGAGCTGGCCGCAACACCGCAGGATTACTTCAGGCCCTAATCTCGTTCCGGCACGGAAGGCTGAGCCTTTGGTTAATTCCTCTTCCTTGTGGGAAATGAGAATTAAATTGCCCGTCCAGACACCCCCAGCTAGTCTCCATTGGTTCTCCCTATTCCTGTTCATCTTCCGCAGAAATTGCAAACTGGGCCAAACAGGAGGTTAAAGGCACTGACTTTCCAAGTCGGAAGAGTGTTAGTAAAGCATCTGGAATGTTTCACCCGAGTACCAGGGGACGAGAACTGAGACATATTGGAACACGTCTCCCGATCACACAGTTGATCATACTCTGGGTTACACATGCATGTTTTAGCTGAAGGAAGAATCCCTTAAACCTGGAGAGTTGAGACCCGTGGAATGGGTACCATGCAATATGACTTCAAATGGTCTTCCTTTGCTCACCGAACCTCTCCAATCCTATCACTGCTGCGTTTATGCCCCTGTACACACGCTTGATTCTCTTTCGGAGACATAGCAATCCATAGGTTTTAAGATACTTAGTAGTCAGGTACATTCTTAGGCGTTTAATAGGGGGTGTTGAGTCAATTTCGTTGAGCAAGGAGTAGCTCTTGTCTATTACATGTTTGGCTTAAGGAACTTTATCTGTGCTCATTTCAATCTCTGGTTTTATGTACCACCCCAACTCACCTTTCCCCTTAAACAAGCATAAGATGGTTTTCTAAATTTGAGACCCTGTTCTGTTTTGTAATTCAGTTCCTGTATAGCCAAGTTTATATTCCGTGTATTATTGGTATCTTATGATGTTTCTTTTTCTGTGTGACTTATTTCAGTTAGAATCATCATACCTGAATCCACTCATTATGCTGCTATGGGCGTGATGACATAGATTTCATTGCTGAGTGATATTGCATTGTACGTAAGTACCACAACTTCTTTGTCCATTTTTCACTTTCTGCGATATTGAACTTGTACCGTAAACTAGGTTCTTGTAAACAGAGCCATCCCAAACTTTGGGGTCGCTGTGTCTTTTTGATTTTAATTTCCCTAAGTTATAGGATCATAAGTGGAAGTGCCCTAGGCTCTGTTGCTTTGTTTTTTAGATGTTTCAGGAAACACCATACACTTCTCCACAGTGGCTGTTGGCAATTTACATCCCGCCCATCAGCATAACAAGGCTCCCAGTTCTCCATGGCCTGTCCTGCCTTTCTGGATTTTAGACTTTTTTCAGATGGCCCTTTTGACTGTGGGAAAGTGAGACTTCATTGCAGTGCAGATTTCCTTTGCAAGCTTGCTTGTTTGGCCAAAAAGGGCGTATGCGTTTTTTCCTGAATATATTCAGGAAAAAACGCATACGCCCTTTTTGGCCAAGTGCGTCATTGTCGACGTTCTACCTCTTTTCCTATTCTTTAAATGCAATTCCAGTCTACCTCCTGAAATCGGTTTCCTGCAATTCTGCCCCGCTTTCAAGTCCTCTTGGCAGCCTTACTTCAGTATATTTTTGGACGATAGCTGACATTTATAACTCTGCAGGTTTGTGAATTACAGTGCCCCTGAGCTCCTTTCTTCAACTCGCTTTCTTGTGAGCTGGCCGCAACACCGCAGGATTGCTTCAGGCTCTAGTCTTGTTCCGGCACGGAAGGCTGAGCCTTTGGTTAATTCCTCTTCCTTGTGGGAAATGAGAATTAAATTGCCCATCCAGACACCCCCAGCTAGTCTCCATTGGTTCTCCCTATTCCTGTTCATCTTCCGCAGAATTTGCAAACTGGGCCAAACAGGAGGTTAAAGGCACTGACTCTCCAAGTCGGAAGAGTGTTAGTAAAGCGTCTGGAATGTTGCACCCGAGTACCAGGGGACGAGAACTGAGACATATTGGAACACGTCTCCCGATCACACAGTTGATCATACTCTGGGTTCCACATACATGTTTTAGCTGAAGGAAGAATCCCTTAAACCTGGAGAGTTGAGACCCGTGGAATGGGTACCATGCAATATGACTTCAAAGGGTCTTCCTTTGCTCACCGAACCTCTCCAATCCTATCACTGCTGCGTTTATGCCCCTGTACACACGCTTGATTCTCTTTCGGAGACATAGCAATCCATAGGTTTTAAGATACTTAGTAGTCAGGTACATTCTTAGGCGTTTAATAGGGGGTGTTGAGTCAATTTCGTTGAGCAAGGAGTAGCTCTTGTCTATTACATGTTTGGCTTAAGGAACTTTATCTGTGCTCATTTCAATCTCTGGTTTTATGCAGCACCCCAACTCACCTTTCCCCTTAAGCAAGCATAAGTTGGTTTTCTAAATTTGAGACCCTGTTCTGTTTTGTAATTCAGTTCCTGTGTAGCCAAGTTTATATTCCGTGTATTAGTGGTATCTTATGATGTTTCTTTTTCTGTGTGACTTATTTCAGTTAGAATCATCATACCTGAATCCACTCATTATGCTGCTACGGGCCTGATGACATAGATTTCATTGCTGAGTGATATTGCATTGTACGTAAGTACCACAACTTCTTTGTCCATTTTTCACTTTCTGCGATATTGAAGTTGTACCATAAATGAGGTTCTTGTAAACAGAGCCATCCCAAATTTTGGGGTAGCTGTGTCTTTTTGATTTTAATTTCTCTAAGCTATAGGACCATAAGTGGAAGTGCCCTGGGCTCTGTTGCTTTGTTTTTTAGATGTTTCAGGAAACACCATACACTTCTCCAGAGTGGCTGTTGGCAATTTACATCCCGCCCATCAGCATAACAAGGCTCCCAGTTCTCCATGGCTTGTCCTGCCTTTCTGGATTTTACACTTTTTTCAGATGGCCCTTTTGACCGGGGGGAAGTGCGACTTCATTGTAGTGCAGATTTCCTTTGCAAGCTTGCTTGGTTTGCCAAAAAGTGCGTATGCGTTTTTCCCTGAATACATTCAGGGAAAAACGCATACGCCCTTTTTTGCCAAGTGTATCATGGTCGACGTTCTGCCTCTTTTCCAATGCTTTAAATGCAATTCCAGTCTACCTCCTAAAATTGGTTTCCTGCAACTCTGCCCTGCTTTCAAGTCCTCTTGGCAGGCTTACTTCAGTATATTTTTGGACGATAGCTGTCATTTATAACTCTGCAGGTTTGTGAATTACAGTGCCCCTGAGCTCCTTTCTTCAACTCGCTTTCTTGTGAGCTGGCCGCAACACCGCAGGATTGCTTCAGGCCCCAATCTCGTTCCGGCACGGCACGCTGAACCTTTGGTTAATTCCTCTTCCTGGTGGGAAATGAGAGTTAAATTTGCCCGTCCAGACACCTCCAGCTGGTCTCTCATTGGTTCTCCCTATTCCTGTTCATCTTCCGCAGAAATTGCAAACTGGGCCAAACAGGAGGTTAAAGGCACTGACTCTCCAAGTCGGGAGAGTGTTAGTAAAGCGTCTGGAATGTTGCACACGAGTACCAGGGTTTGACAACTGAGACATATTTGAACACGTCTACCGATCACACGGTTGATCATACTCTGGGTTCCACATGCATGTTTTAGCTGAAGGAAGAATCCCTTAAACCTGGAGAGTTGAGACCCGTGGAATGGGTACCATGCAATATGACTTCAAAGGGTCTTCATTTGCTCACCGAACCTCTCCAATCCTATCACTGCTGCGTTTATGCCCCTGTACACACGCTTGATTCTCTTTTGGAGACATAGCAATCCATAGGTTTTAAGATACTTACAAGTCAGCTACATTCTTAGTCGTTTATTATGGGGTGTTCAGCCCATTTCTTTGAGCAAGGAGTAGCTCTTGTCTATTACATGTTTGGCTTAAGGAACTTTATCTGTGCTCATTTCAATCTCTGGTTTTATGCAGCACCCCAACTCACCTTTCCCCTTAAGCAAGCATAAGTTGTTTTCTAAATTTGAGACCCTTTTCTGTTTTGTAATCCAGTTCCTGTGTAGCCAAGTTTACATTCCATGTATTAGTGATATCTTATGATGTTTCTTTTTCTGTGTGACTTATTTCAGTTAGAATCATCATACCTGAATCCACTCTATGCTGCTACGGGCCTGATGACATAGATTTCATTGCTGAGTGATATTGCATTGTACGTAAGTACCACAACTTCTTTATCCATTTTTCGCTTTCTGCGATATTGAACTTGTCCCGTAAACGAGGTTCTTGTAAACAGAGCCGTCCCAAACTTTGGGGTGGCTGTGTCTTTTTGATTTTAATTTCCCTAAGCTATAGGACCATAAGTGGAAGTGCCCTAGGCTCTGTTCCTCTGTTTTTTAGATGTTTCAGGAAACACCATACACTTCTCCTGAGTTGCTGTTGGCAATGTACATCCCGCCCATCAGCATAACAAGGCTCCCAGTTCTCCATGGCCTGTCCTGCCTTTCTGGATTTTACACTTTTTTCAGATGGCCCTTTTGACCGGGGGGAAGTGAGACTTCATTGTAGTGCAGATTTCCTTTGCAAGCTTGCTTGGTTGGCCAAAAAGGGCGTATGCGTTTTTTCCTGAATATATTCAGGATAAAACGCATACGCCCTTTTTGGCCAAGTGCATCATTGAGGACGTTCTGCCTCATTTCCTATGCTTTAAATGCAATTCCAGTCTACCTCCCGATATCGGTTTCCTGCAATTCTGCCCCGCTTTCAAGTCCTCTTGGCAGCCTTACTTCAGTATATTTTTGGACGATAGCTGTCATTTATAACTCTGCAGGTTTGTGAATTACAGTGCCCCTGAGCTCCTTTCTTCAACTCGCTTTCTTGTGAGCTGGCCGCAACACCGCAGGATTGCTTCAGGCCCTAATCTGGTTCCGGCATGGCATGCTGAGCCTTTGCTTAATTCCTCTTCCTGGTGGGAAATGAGAGTTAAATTTGCCCGTCCAGACACCTCCACCTAGTCTCTCATTGCTTCTCCCTATTCCTGTTCATCTTCTGCAGAAATTGCAAACTGGGCCAAACAGTAGGTTAAAGGCACTGACTCTCTATGTCGGGAGAATGTTAGTAAAGCGTCTGGAATGATGTACCCGAGTACCAGGGGACGAAAACTGAGACATATTTGAACAAGTCTCCCAATTACACGGTTGATCATACTCTGAGTTCCACATGCATGTTTTAGGTGAAGGAAGAATCCCTTAAACCTGGAGAGTTGAGACCCGTGGAATGGGTACCATGCAATATGACTACAAAGGGTCTTCATTTGCTCACCGAACCTCTCCAATCCTATCACTGCTGCGTTTATGCCCCTGTACACATGCTTGATTCTCTTTCAGAGACATAGCAATCCATAGGTTTTAAGATACTTACTACTCAGGTACATTGTTAGGCGTTTAATATGGGGTTTTGATTCCACTTCGTTGAGCAAGGAGTAGCTCTTGTCTATTCCATATTTGGCTTAAGGAACTTTATCTGTGCTCATTTCAATCTCTGGTTTTATGCAGCACCCCAACTCACCTTTCCCCTTAAGCAAGCATAAGTTGGTTTTCTACATTTGAGACACTGTTCTGTTTTGTAATCCAATTCCTGTGTAGCCAAGTTTACATTCCGTGTATTAGTGATATCTTATGATGTTTCTTTTTCTGTGTGACTTATTTCAGTTAGAATCATCATACCTGAATCCACTCATTATGCTGCTACGGGCCTGATGACATAGTTTTCATTGCTGAGTGATATTGCATTGTACGTAAGTACCACAACTTCTTTATCCATTTTTCACTTTCTGCGATATTGAAATTGTACCGTAAACGAGGTTCTTGTAAACAGAGCCGTCCCAAACTTTGGGGTGGCTGTGTCTTTTTCATTTTAATTTCCCTAAGCTATAGGACCATAAGTGGAAGTGCCCTAGGCTCTGTTGCTTTGTTTTTTAGATGTTTCAGGAAACACCATACCCTTCTCCTGAGTGGCTGTTGGCAATTTACATCCCACCCGTCAGCATAACAAGGCTCCCAATTCTCCATGGCCTGTCCTGCCTTTCTGGATTTTACACTTTTTTCAGATGGCCCTTTTGACCTGGGGGAATTGAGACTTCATTGTAGTGCAGATTTCTTTGCAAGCTTGCTTGGTTGGCTAAAAAGGGTGTATGCATTTTTTCCTGAATATATTCAGGAAAAAACGCATACGTCCTTTTTGGCCAAGTGCATCATTGTCGACGTTCTGCCTCTTTTCCTATGCTTTAAATGCAATTCCAGTCTACCTCCTGAAATCGATTTCCTGCAATTCTGCCCCGCTTTCAAGTCCTCTTGGCAGCCTTACTTCAGTATATTTTTGGACGATAGCTGTCATTAATAACTCTGCATGTTTGTGAATTACAGTGCCCCTGAGCTCCTTTCTTCAACTCGCTTTCTTGTGAGCTGGCCGCAACACCGCAGGATTGCTTCAGGCCCTAATCTGGTTCTGGCACGGCACGCTGAGCCTTTGGTTAATTCCTCTTCCTGGTGGGAAATGAGAGTTAAATTTGCCCGTCCAGACACCTCCAGCTAGTCTCTCATTGGTTCTCCCTATTCCTGTTCATCTTCCGCAGAAATTGCAAACTGGGCCAAACAGGAGGTTAAAGGCACTGACTCTCCAAGTCGGGAGAGTGTTAGTAAAGCGTCTGGAATGTTGCACCCGAGTACCAGGGGACGAGAACTGAGAAATATTGGAACACGTCTCCCGATCACACGGTTGATCATACTCTGGGTTCCACATGCATGATTTAGCTGAAGGAAGAATCCCTTAAACCTGGAGAGTTGAGACCCGTGGAATGGGTACCATGCAATATGCCTTCAAAGGGTCTTCATTTGCTCACCGAACCTCTCCAATCCTATCACTGCTGCGTTTATGCCCCTGTACACACGCTTGATTCTCTTTCGGAGACATAGCAATCCATAGCTTTTAAGATACTTACTAGTCAGGTACATTCTTAGGCGTTTAATATGGGGTGTTGAGTCCATTTCGTTGAGCAAGGAGTAGCTCTTGTCTATTACATATTTGGCTTAAGGAACTTTATCTGTACTCATTTCAATCTCTGCTTTTATGCAGCACCCCTACTCACCTTTCCCCTTAAGCAAGCATAAGTTGGTTTTCTAAATTTGAGACCCTGTTCTGTTTTGTAATTCAGTTCCTGTGTAGCCAAGTTTACATTCCGTGTATTAGTGATATATTATGATGTTTCTTTTTCTGTGTGACTTGTTTCAGTTAGAATCATCATACCTGAATCCACTCATTATGCTGCTACGGGCCTGATGACATAGATTTCATTGCTGAGTAATATTGCATTGTACGTAAGTACCACAACTTTTTTATCCATTTTTCGCTTTCTGCGATATTGAACTTGTCCCGTAAACGAGGTTCTTGTAAACAGAGCCGTCCCAAACTTTGGGGTGGCTGTGTCTTTTTTGTTTTAATTTCCCTAAGCTATAGGACCATAAGTGGAAGTGACCTAGGCTCTGTTGCTTTGTTCTTTAGGTGTTTCAGGAAACACCATACACTTCTCCTGAGTGGCTGTTGGCAATTTACATCCCGCCCATCAGCATAACAAGGCTCCCAGTTCTCCATGGCCTGTCCTGCCTTTCTGGATTTTACACTTTTTTCAGATGGCCCTTTTGACCGGGGGGAAGTGAGACTTCATTGTAGTGCAGATTTCCTTTGCAAGCTTGCTTGGTTGGCCAAAAAGGGCGTATGCGTTTTTTCCTGAATATATTCAGGATAAAACGCATACGCCCTTTTTGGCCAAGTGCATCATTGAGGACGTTCTGCCTCATTTCCTATGCTTTAAATGCAATTCCAGTCTACCTCCCGATATCGGTTTCCTGCAATTCTGCCCCGCTTTCAAGTCCTCTTGGCAGCCATACTTCAGTATATTTTTGGACGATAGCTGTCATTTATAACTCTGCAGGTTTGTGAATTACAGTGCCCCTGAGCTCCTTTCTTCAACTCGCTTTCTTGTGAGCTGGCCGCAACACCGCAGGATTGCTTCAGGCCCTAATCTGGTTCCGGCATGGCATGCTGAGCCTTTGCTTAATTCCTCTTCCTGGTGGGAAATGAGAGTTAAATTTGCCCGTCCAGACACCTCCACCTAGCCTCTCATTGCTTCTCCCTATTCCTGTTCATCTTCTGCAGAAATTGCAAACTGGGCCAAACAGTAGGTTAAAGGCACTGACTCTCCATGTCGGGAGAATGTTAGTAAAGCGTCTGGAATGTTGTACCCGAGTACCAGGGGACGAAAACTGAGACATATTTGAACAAGTCTCCCAATTACACGGTTGATCATACTCTGAGTTCCACATGCATGTTTTAGGTGAAGGAAGAATCCCTTAAACCTGGAGAGTTGAGACCCGTGGAATGGGTACCATGCAATATGACTACAAAGGGTCTTCATTTGCTCACCGAACCTCTCCAATCCTATCACTGCTGCGTTTATGCCCCTGTACACATGCTTGATTCTCTTTCAGAGACATAGCAATCCATAGGTTTTAAGATACTTACTACTCAGGTACATTGTTAGGCGTTTAATATGGGGTTTTGATTCCACTTCGTTGAGCAAGGAGTAGCTCTTGTCTATTCCATATTTGGCTTAAGGAAATTTATCTGTGCTCATTTCAATCTCTGGTTTTATGCAGCACCCCAACTCACCTTTCCCCTTAAGCAAGCATAAGTTGGTTTTCTACATTTGAGACACTGTTCTGTTTTGTAATCCAGTTCCTGTGTAGCCAAGTTTACATTCCGTGTATTAGTGATATCTTATGATGTTTCTTTTTCTGTGTGACTTATTTCAGTTAGAATCATCATACCTGAATCCACTCATTATGCTGCTACGGGCCTGATGACATAGATTTCATTGCTGAGTGATATTGCATTGTACGTAAGTACCACAACTTCTTTATCCATTTTTCACTTTCTGCGATATTGAACTTGTACCGTAAACGAGGTTCTTGTAAACAGAGCAGTCCCAAACTTTGGGGTGGCTGTGTCTTTTTGATTTTAATTTCCCTAAGCTATAGGACCATAAGTGGAAGTGCCCTAGGCTCTGTTGCTTTGTTTTTTAGATGTTTCAGGAAACACCATACCCTTCTCCTGAGTGGCTGTTGGCAATTTACATCCCACCCATCAGCATAACAAGGCTCCTAATTCTCCATGGCCTGTCCTGCCTTTCTGGATTTTACACTTTTTTCACATGGCCCTTTTGACCGGGGGGAATTGAGACTTCATTGTAGTGCAGATTTCTTTGCAAGCTTGCTTGGTTGGCTAAAAAGGGCGTATGCATTTTTTCCTGAATATATTCAGGAAAAAACGCATACGTCCTTTTTGGCCAAGTGCATCATTGTCGACGTTCTGCCTCTTTTCCTATGCTTTAAATGCAATTCCAGTCTACCTCCTGAAATCGGTTTCCTGCAATTCTGCCCCACTTTCAAGTCCTCTTGGCAGGCTTACTTCAGTATATTTTTGGACGATAGCTGTCATTTATAACTCTGCAGGTTTGTGAATTACAGAGCCCCTGAGCTCCTTTCTTCAACTCGGTTTCTTGTGAGCTGGCCGCAAAACTGCAGGATTCCTTCAGGCCCTAATCTGGTTCCGGCACGGCACGCTGAACCTTTGGTTAATTCCTCTTCTTGGTGGGAAATGAGAGTTAAATTTGCCCGTCCAGACACCTCCAGCTAGTCTCTCATTGGTTCTCCCTATTCCTGTTCATCTTCCGCAGAAATTGCAAACTGGGCCAAACAGGAGGTTAAAGGCACTGACTCTCCAAGTCGGGAGAGTGTTAGTAAAGCGTCTGGAATGTTGCACCCGAGTACCAGGGGACGAGAACTGAGACATATTGGAACACGTTTCCTGATCACACGGTTGATCATATTCTGGGTTCCACATGCATGATTTAGCTGAAGGAAGAATCACTTAAACCTGGAGAGTTGAGACCCGTGGAATGGGTACCATGCAATGTGACTTCAAAGGGTCTTCATTTGCTCACCGAACCTCTCCAATCCTATCACTGCTGCGTTTATGCCCCTGTACACACGCTTGATTCTCTTTCGGAGACAGAGCGATCCATAGATTTTAAGATACTTACTAGTCAGGTACATTCGTAGGCGTTTAATATGGGGTGTTGAGTCCATTTCGTTGAGCAAGGAGTAGGTCTTGTCTATTACATATTTGGCTTAAGGAACTTTATCTGTGCTCATTTCAATCTCTGGTTTTATGCAGCACCCCAACTCACCTTTCCCCTTAAGCAAGCATAAGTTGGTTTTCTAAATTTGAGACCCTGTTCTGTTTGTAATCCAGTTCCTGTGTAGCCAAGTTTTCATTCCGTGTATTAGTGATATCTTATGATGTTTCTTTTTCTGTGTGACTTATTTCAGTTAGAATCATCATACCTGAATCCACTCATTATGCTGCTACGGGCCTGATGACATAGATTTCATTGCTGAGTGATATTGCATTGTACGTAAGTACCACAACTTCTTTATCCATTTTTCACTTTCTGCGATATTGAACTTGTACCGTAAACAAGGTTCTTGTAAACAGAGCCGTCCCAAACTTTGGGGTGGCTGTGTCTTTTTGATTTTAATTTCCCTAAGCTATAGGACCATAAGTGGAAGTGCCCTAGGCTCTGTTGCTTTGTTTTTTAGATGTTTCAGGAAACACCATACCCTTCTCCTGAGTGGCTGTTGGCAATTTACATCCCACCCATCAGCATAACAAGGCTCCCAATTCTCCATGGCCTGTCCTGCCTTTCTGGATTTTACACTTTTTTCAGATGGCCCTTTTGACCGGGGGGAATTGAGACTTCATTGTAGTGCAGATTTCTTTGCAAGCTTGCTTGGTTGGCTAAAAAGGGCGTATGCATTTTTTCCTGAATCTATTCAGGAAAAAACGCATACGTCCTTTTTGGCCAAGTGCATCATTGTCGACGTTCTGCCTCTTTTCCTATGCTTTAAATGCAATTCCAGTCTACCTCCTGAAATCGGTTTCCTGCAATTCTGTCCCGCTTTCAAGTCCTCTTGGCAGCCTTTCTTCACTATATTTTTGGATGATAGCTGTCATTTATATCTCTGCAGGTTTGTGAATTACAGTGCCCCTGAACTCCTTTCTTCAACTCGCTTTCTTGTGAGCTGGCCGCAACACCGCAGGATTGCTTCAGGCCCTAATCTGGTTCAGGCACGGGATGCTGAGCCTTTGGTTAATTCCTCTTCCTGGTGGGAAATGAGAGTTAAATTTGCCCGTCCAGACACCTCCAGCTAGTCTCTCATTGGTCCTCCCTATTCCTGTTCATCTTCCACAGAAATTGCAAACTGGGCCAAACAGGAGGTTAAAGGCACTGACTCTCCAAGTCGGGAGAGTGTTAGTAAAGCATCTGGAATGTTGCACCTGAGTACCAGGGGACGAAAACTGAGACATATTGGAACACGTCTCCCGATCACAAGGTTGATCATACTCTGGGTTCCGCATGCATGTTTTAGCTGAAGGAAGAATCCCTTAAACCTGGAGAGTTGAGACCCGTGGAATGGGTACCATGTAATATGACTTCAAAGGGTCTTCATTTGCTCACCGAACCTCTCCAATCCTATCACTGCTGCGTTTATGTCCCTGTACACACGCTTGATTCTCTTTCAGAGACATAGCAATCCATAGGTTTTAAGATACTTACTAGTCAGGTACATACTTAGGCATTTAATTTGGGGTGTTGAGTCCATTTCGTTGAGCAAGCAGTAGCTCTTGTCTATTACATATTTGGCTTAAGGAACTTTATCTGTGCTCATTTCAATCTCTGGTTTTATGCAGCACCCCAACTCACCTTTCCCCTTAAGCAAGCATAAGTTGGTTTTCTAAATTTGAGACCCTGTTCTGTTTTCTAATCCAGTTCCTGTGTAGCCAAGTTTACATTCCGTGTATTAGTGATATCTTATGATGTTTCTTTTTCTGTGTGACTTATTTCAGTTAGAATCATCATACCTGAATCCAGTCATTATGCTGCTACGGGCCTGATGACATAGATTTCATTGCTGAGTGATATTGCATTGTACGTAAGTACCACAACTTCTTTATCCATTTTTCACTTTCTGCGATATTGAACTTGTACCATAAACGAGGTTCTTGTAAACAGAGCCGTCCCAAACTTTGGGGTGGCTGTGTCTTTTTGATTTTAATTTCCCTAAGCTATAGGACCATAAGTGGAAGTGCCCTAAGCTCTGTTGCTTTGTTTCTTAGATGTTTCAGGAAACACCATACACTTCTCCCAAGTGGCTGTTGGCAATTTACATCCCGCCCATCAGCATAACAAGGCTCCCAGTTTTCCATGGCCTGTCCTACCTTTCTGGATTTTACACTTTTTTCAGATGGCCCTTTTGACCGGGGGGAAGTGAGACTTCATTGTAGTGCAGATTTCCTTTGCAAGCTTGCTTGGTTGGCCAAAAAGGGCGTATGCGTTTTTTCCTGAATATATTCAGGAAAAAACGCATATGCCCTTTTTGGCCAAGTGCATCATTGTCGACGTTCTGCCTCTTTTCCTATGCTTTAAATGCAATTCCAGTCTACCTCCTGAAATCAGTTTCCTGCAATTCTGCCCCGCTTTCAAGTCCTCTTGGCAGCCTTACTTCAGTATATTTTTGGACGATAGCTGTCATTTATAACTCTGCAGGTTTGTGAATTACAGTGCCCCTGAGCTCCTTTCTTCAACTCTCTTTCTTGTGAGCTGGCCGCAACACCGCAGGATTGCTTCAGGCCCTAATCTGGTTCCAGCACGGCACGCTGAGCCTTCGGTTACTTCCTCTTCCTGGTGGGAAATGAGAGTTAAATTTGCCTATCCAGACACCTCCAGCTAGTCTCTCATTGGTTCTCTCTATTCCTGTTCATCTTCCGCAGAAATTGCAAACTGGGCCAAACAGGAATTTAAAGGCACTGACTCTCCAAGTCGGGAGAGTGTTAGTAAAGCGTCTGGAATGTTGCACCCGAGTACCAGGGGACCAGAACTGAGACATATTGGAACACGTCTCCCGATCACATGGTTGATCATACTCTGGGTTCCACATACATGATTTAGCTGAAGGAAGAATCCCTTAAACCTGGAGAGTTGAGACCCGTGGAATGGGTACCATGCAATATGACTTCAAAGGGTCTTCATTTGCTCACCGAACCTCTCCAATCCTATCACTGCTGCGTTTATGCCCCTGTACACACGCTTGATTCTCTTTCAGAGCCATAGCGATCCATAGGTTTTAAGATACTTACTAGTAGGGTACATTCTTAGGCGTTTAATATGGGGTGTTGAGTCCATTTCGTTGAGCAAGGAGTAGCTCTCGTCTGTTACATATTTGGCTTAAGGAACTTTATCTGTGCTCATTTCAATCTCTGGTTTTATGCAGCACCCCAACTCACCTTTCCCCTTAAGCAAGCATAAGTTGGTTTTCTAAATTTGAGACCCTGTTCTGTTTTGTAATCCAGTTCCTGTGTAGCCAAGTTTACATTCCGTGTATTAGTGATATCTTATGATGTTTCTTTTTCTGTGTGACTTATTTCAGTTAGAATCATCATACCTGAATCCACTCATTATGCTGCTACAGGCCTGATGACATAGATTTCATTGCTGAGTGATATTGCATTGTATGTAAGTACCACAACTTCTTTATCCATTTTTCGCTTAATGCGATATTGAAGATGTACCGTAAACGAGGTTCTTGTAAGCACAGCCGTCTCAAACTTTGGGGTGGCTGTGTCTTTTTTATTTTAATTTCCCTAAGCTATAGGACCATAAGTGGAAGTGCCCTAGGCTCTGTTGCTTTGTTTTTTGGATGTTTCAGGAAACACCATACACTTCTCCCGAGTGGCTGTTGGCAATTTACATCCCGCCCTTGAGCATAACAAGGCTCCCAGTTCTCCATGGCCTGTCCTGCCTTTCTGGATTTTACACTTATTTCAGTTCGCCCTTTTGACCGGGGGGAAGTGAGACTTCACTGTAGTGCAGATTTCCTTTGCAAGCTTGCTTGGTTGGCCAAAAAGGGCGTATGCGTTTTTTCCTGAATATATTCAGGAAAAAACGCATACGCCCTTTTTGGCCAAGTGCATCATTGTGGACGTTCTGCCTCTTTTCCTATGCTTTAAATGCAATTCCAGTGTACCTCCTGAAAATGGTTTCCTGTAATTCTGCCCCGCTTTCAAGTCCTCTTGTCAGCCTTACTTCAGTATATTTTTGGACGATAGCTGTCATTTATAACTCTGCAGGTTTGTGAATTACAGTGCCCCTGAGCTCCTTTCTTCAACTCGCTTTCTTGTGAGCTGGCCGCAACACCGCAGGATTGCTTCAGGCCCTAATCTGGTTCCGGCACGGTACGCTGAGCCTTTGGTTAATTCCTCTTCCTGGTTGGAAATGAGAGTTAAATTTGCCCGTCCAGACACCTCCAGCTAGTCTCTCATTGGTTCTCCCTATTCCTGTTCATCTTCCGCAGAAATTGCAAACTGGGCCAAACAGGAGGTTAAAGGCACTGACTCTCCAAGTCGGGAGAGTGTTACTAAAGCATCGGGAATGTTGCACCCGAGTATCAGGGGACGAGAACTGAGACATATTGGAACACGTCTCTCGATCACACGGTTGATCATACTATGGGTTCCACATGCATGATTTAGCTGAAGGAAGAATCCCTTAAACCTGGAGAGTTGAGACCCGTGGAATGGGTACCATGCAATATGACTTCAAAGGGTCTTCATTTGCTCACCGAACCTTTCCAATCCTATCATTGCTGCATTTATGCCCCTGTACACACGCTTGATTCTCTTTCGGAGACATAGCAATCCATAGGTTTAAAATACTTACAAGTCAGGTACATTCTTAGGCGTTTAATATGGGGTGTTTAGTCCATTTCGTTGAGCAAGGAGTAGCTCTTGTCTATTACATATTTGGCTTAAGGAACTTTATCTGTGCTCATTTCAATCTCTGGTTTTATGCAGCACCCCAACTCACCTTTCCCCTTAAGCAAGCATAAGTTCGTTTTCTAAATTTGAGACCCTTTTCTGTTTTGTAATTCAGTTCCTGTGTAGCCAACTTTACATTCCGTGTATTAGTGATATCTTATGATGTTTCTTTTTCTGTGTGACTTATTTCAGTTAGAATCATCATACCTGAATCCACTCATTATGCTGCTACGGGCCTGATGACATAGATTTCATTGCTGAGTCATATTCAATTGTACATAAGTACCACAACTTCTTTATCCATTTTTCACTTTCTGCGATATTGAACTTGTCCCGTAAACGAGGTTCTTGTAAACAGAGCCTTCCCAAACTTAGGGGTGCCTGTGTTTTTTTTATTTTAATTTCCCTAAGCTATAGGACCATATGTGGAAATGCCCTAGGCTCTGTTGCTTTGTTTTTAGATGTTTCAGGAAACACCATACACTTCTCCCGAGTGGCTGTTGGCATTTTACATCCCGCCCATCAGCATAACAAGGCTCCCAGTTCTCCATGGCCAGTCCTGCCTTTGTGGATTTTACACTTTTTTCCGATGGCCCTTTTGACCGGGGGGAAGTGAGACTTCATTGTAGTGCAGATCTCCTTTACAAGCTTGCTTGGTTGGCCAAAAAGGGCGTATGCGTTTTTTCCTGAATATATTCAGGAAAAAACGCATACGCCCTCTTTGGCCAAGTGCATCATTGTGGACGTTCTGCCTCTTTTCCTATGCTTTAAATGCAATTCCAGTCTACCTCCTGAAATCGGTTTCCTGCAATTCTGCCCCGCTTTCACGTCCTCTTGGCAGCCTTACTTCAGTATTTTTTTGGACGATAGCTGTCATTTATAACACTGCAGGTTTGTTAATTACAGTGCCCCTGAGCTCCTTTCTTCAACTCGCTTTCTTGTGAGCTGGCCACAACACCGCAGGATTGCTTCAGGCCCTAATCTGGTTCCAGCACGGCACGCTGAGCCTTTGGTTAATTCCTCTTCCTGGTGGGAAATGAGAGTTAAATTTGCCCGTCCAGACACCTCCATCTAGTCTCTCATTGGTTCTCCCTATTCCTGTGCATCTTCCACAGAAATTGCAAACTGGGCCAAACAGGAGGTTAAAGGCACTGACTCTCCAAGTCGGGAGAGTGTTAGTAAAGCGTCTGGAATGTTGCACCCGAGTACCAGGGGACGAGAACTGAGACATATTGGAACACGTCTCCCGATCACACGGTTGATCATACTCTGGGTTCCACATGCATGATTTAGCTGAAGGAAGAATCCCTTAAACCTGGAGAGTTGAGACCCGTGGAATGGGTACCATGCAATATGACTTCAAAGGGTCTTCATTTGCTCACCGAACCTCTCCAATCCTATCACTGCTGCGTTTATGCCCCTGTACACACGCTTGATTCTCTTTCGGAGACATAGCGATCCATAGCTTTGAAGATACTTACTAGTCAGGTACATTCTTAGGCGTTTAATATGGGTGTTGAGTCCATTTCGTTGAGCAAGGAGTAGCTCTTGTCTATTACATATTTGGCTTAAGGAACTTTATCTGTGCTCATTTCAATCTCTGGTTTTATGCAGCACCCCAACTCACCTTTCCCCTTAAGCAAGCATAAGTTGGTTTTCTAAATTTGAGACCCTGTTTTGTTTTGTAATCCAGTTCCTGTGTAGCCAAGTTTACATTCCGTGTATTAGTGATATCTTAAGATGTTTCTTTTCCTGTGTGACTTATTTCAGTTAGAATCATCATACCTGAATCCACTCATTATGCTGCTACGGGCCTGATGACATAGATTTCATTGCTGAGTGATATTGCATTGTACGTAAGTACCACAGCTTCTTTATCCATTTTTCACTTTCTGCGATATTGAACTAGTCCCGTAAACGAGTTTCTTGTAAACAGAGCAGTCCCAAACTTTGGGGTGGCTGTGTCTTTTTGATTTTAATTTCCCTAAGCTGTAGGACCATAAGTGGAAGTGCCCTAGGGTCTGTTGCTTTGTTTTTTAGATGTTTCAGGAAACACCATACACTTCTCCCAAGTGGCTGTTGGCAATATACATCCCGCCCATCAGCATAACAAGGCTCCCAGTTCTCCATGGCCAGTCCTGCCTTTCTGGATTTTACACTTTTTTCCGATGGCCCTTTTGACCGGGGGGAAGTGAGACTTCATTGTAGTGCAGATCTCCTTTGCAAGCTTGCTTGGTTGGACAAAAAGGGCGTATGTGTTTCTTCCTGAATATATTCAGGAAAAAACGCATACGCCCTTTTTGGCCAAGTGCATCATTGTCGACGTTCTGCCTCTTTTCCTATGCTTTAAATGCAATTCCAGTCTACCTCCTGAAATCGGTTTCCTGCAATTCTGCCCCGCTTTCAAGTCCTCTTGGCAGCCTTACTTCAGTATATTTTTGGACGATAGCTGTCATTTATAACTCTGCAGGTTTGTGAATTATAGTGCCCCTGAGCTCCTTTCTTGAACTCGCTTTCTTGTGAGCTGGCCGCAACACCGCAGGATTGCTTCAGGCCCTAATCTTGTTCTGGCATGGCCCGCTGAGCCTTTGGTTAATTCCTCTTCCTGGTGGGAAATGAGAGTTAAATTTGCCCGTCCAGACACCTCCAGCTAGTCTCTCATTGGTTCTCCCTATTCCTGTTCATCTTCCGCAGAAATTGCAAACTGGGCCAAACAGGAGGTTAAAGGCACTGACTCTCCAAGTCGGGAGAGTGTTAATAAAGTGTCTGGAATGTTGCACCCGAGTACCAGGGGACAAGAACTGAGACCTATTGGAACACGTCTCCCGATCACACGGTTGATTATACTCTGGGTTCCACATGCATGCTTTAGCTGAAGGAAGAATCCCTTAAACCTGGAGAGTTGAGACCCGTGGAATGGGTACCATGCAATATGACTTCAAAGGGTCTTCATTTGCTCACCAAACCTCTACAATCCTATCACTGCTGCGTTTATGCCCCTGTACACACGCTTGATTCTCTTTCGGAGACATAGCAATCCATAGGTTTTAAGATACTTACTAGTCAGGTACATTCTTAGGCGTTTATATGGGGTGTTGAGTCCACTTCATTGAGCAAGGAGTAGCTCTTGTGTATTACATATTTGGCTTAAGGAACTTTATCTGTGCTCATTTCAATCTCTGGTTTTATGCAGCACCCCAACTCACCTTTCCCCTTAAGCAAGCATAAGTTGGTTTTCTAAATTTGAGACCCTGTTGTGTTTTGTAATCCAGTTCCTGTGTAGCCAAGTTTACATTCTGTGTATTAGTGATATCTTATGATGTTTCATTTTCTGTGTGACTTATTTCAGTTAGAATCATCATACCTGAATCCACTCATTATGCTGCTACGGGCCTGATGACATAGATTTCATTGCTGAGTGATATTGCTTTGTACGTAAGTACCACAACTTCTTTATCCATTTTTCACTTTCTGCGATATTGAACATGTACCGAAAACGAGTTTCTTGTAAACAGAGCCGTCCCAAACTTTGGGGTGGCTGTGTCTTTTTTATTTTAATTTCCCTAAGCTATAGGACCATAAGTGGAAGTGCCCTAGGCTCTGTTGCTTTGTTTCTTAGATGTTTCAGGAAACACCATACACTTCTCCCAAGTGGCTGTTGGCAATTTACATCCCGCCCATCAGCATAACAAGGCTCCCAGTTCTCCATGGCCTGTCCTGCCTTTCTGGATTTTACACTTTTTTCAGATGGCCCTTTTGACCGGGGGGATGTGAGACTTCATTGTTGTGCAGATTTCCTTTGCAAGCTTGCTTGGTTGGCCAAAAAGTGCGTATGCGTTTTTTCCTGAATATATTCAGGAAAAAACGCATACGCCCTTTTTGGCCAAGTGCATCATTGTCGACGTTCTGCCTCTTTTCCTATGCTTTAAATGCAATTCCAGTCTACCTCCTGAAATCGGTTTCCTGCAATTCTCCCCAGCTTTCAAGTCCTCTTGGCAGCCTTACTTCAGTATATTTTTGGACGATAGCTGTCATTTATAACTCTGCAGGTTTGTGAATTACAGTGCCCCTGAGCTCCTTTCTTCAACTCGCTTTCTTGTCAGCTGGCCGCAACACCGCAGGATTGCTTCAGGCCCTAATCTGGTTCCGGCACGGCACGCTGAGCCTTTGGTTAATTCCTCTTCCTGGTGGGAAATGAGAGTTAAATTTGCCCGTCCAGACACCTCCAGCTAGTCTCTAATTGTTTCTCGCTATTCCTGTTCATCTTCCGCAGAAATTGCAAACTGGGCCAAACAGGAGGTTAAAGGCATTGACTCTCCAAGTCGGGAGAGTGTTAGTAAAGCGTCTGAAAGGTTGCACCCGAATACCAGGGGACGAGAACTGAGACATATTGGAACACGTCTCCCGATCACACGGTTGATCATACTCTGGGTTCCACATGCATGATTTAGCTGAAGGAAGAATCCCTTAAACCTGGAGAGTTGAGACCTGTGGAATGGGTACCATGCAATATGACTTCAAAGGGTCTTCATTTGCTCACCAAACCTCTCCAATCCTATCACTGCTGCGTTAATGCCCCTGTACACATGCTTGATTCTCTTTCGGAGACACAGCGATCCATAGGTTTCAAGATACTTACTAGTCAGGTACATTTTTAGGCTTTTAATATGGGGTGTTGAGTCCATTTCGTTGAGCAAGGAGTAGCTCTTGTCTATTACATATTTGGCTTAAGGAACTTTATCTGTGCTCATTTCAATCTCTGGTTTTATGCAGCACCCCAACTCACCTTTCCCCTTAAGCAAGCATAAGTTGTTTTTCTATATTTGAGACCCTGTTGTGTTTTGTAATCCAGTTCCTGTGTAGCCAAGTTTACATTCTGTGTATTAGTGATATCTTATGATGTTTCTTTTTCTGTGTGACTTATTTCAGTTAGAATCATCATAACTGAATCCAGTCATTATGCTGCTACGGGCCTGATGACATAGATTTCATTGCTGAGTGATATTGCGTTGTACGTAAGTACCACAACTTCTTTATCCATTTTTCACTTTCTGCGATATTGAACTTGTACCGTAAACGAGGTTCTTGTAAACAGAGCCATCTGAAACTTTGGGGTGGCTGTGTCTTTTTGATTTTAATTTCCCTAAGCTATAGGACCATAAGTGGAAGTGCCCTAGGCTCTGTTGCTTTGTTTTTTAGATGTTTCAGGAAACACCATACACTTCTCCGGAGTGGCTGTTGGCAATTTACATCCCGCACATCAGCATAACAAGGCTCCCAGTTCTCTATGGCCTGTCCTGCCTTTCTGGATTTTACACTTTTTTCAGATAGCCCTTTTGACCGGGGGGAAATGAGACTTCATTGTAGTGCAGATTTCCTTTGCAAGCTTGCTTGTTTGGCCAAAAAGAGCGTATGCGTTTTTTTCTGAATATATTCAGGAAAAAATGCATACGCCCTTTTTGGCCAAGTGCATCATTGTCGACGTTCTGCCTCTTTTCCTATGCTTTAAATGCAATTCCATTCTACCTCCTGAAATCGGTTTCCTGCAATTCTGCCCCGCTTTCAAGTCCTCTTGGCAGCCTTACTTCAGTATATTTTTGGACGATAGCTGTCATTTATAACTCTGCAGGTTTGTGAATTACAGTGCCCCTGAGCTCCTTTCTTCAACTCGCTTTCTTGTGAGCTGGCCGCAACACCGCAGGATTGCTTCAGGCCCTAATCTGGTTCCGGCACGGCACGCTGAGCCTTTGGTTAATTCCTCTTCCTGGTGGGAAATGAGAGTTAAATTTGCCCGTCCAGACACCTCCAGCTAGTCTCTCATTGGTTCTCCCTATTCCTGTTCATCTTCCGCAGAAATTGCAAACTGGGCCAAACAGGAGGTTAAAGGCAATGACTCTCCAAGTAGGGAGAGTGTTAGTTAAGCGTCCGGAATGTTGCACTCGAGTACCAGGGGACGAGAACTGAGACATTTGGAACATGTCTCCCGATCTCACGGTTGAGCATACTCTGAGTTCCACATGCATGTTTTAGTTGAAGGAAGAATCCCTTAAACCTGGAGAGTTGAGACCCGTGGAATGGGTACCATGCAATATGACTTCAAAGGGTCTTTGTTTGCTCACTGAACCTCTCCAATCCTATCACTGCTGCATTTATGCCCCTGTACACATGCTTGATTCTCTTTCAGAGACATAGCAATCCATAGGTTTTAAGATACTTACTAGTCAGGTACATTCTTAGACATTTAATATGGGGTGTTCAGTCTATTTAGTTGAGCAAGGAGTAGCTCTTGTCTATTACATATTTTGCTTAAGGAACTTTATCTGTGCTCATTTCAATCTCTGATTTTATGCAGCACCCCATCTCACCTTTCCCCTTAAGCAAGCATAAGTTCGTTTTCTAAATTTGAGACCTTGTTCTGTTTTGTAATTCAGTTCCTGTGTAGCCAAGTTTACATTCCGTGTATTAGTGATATCTTATGATGTTTCTTTTTCTGTGTGACTTATTTCAGTTAGAATCATCATACCTGAATCCACTCATTATGCTTCTACGGACCTGATGACATAGATTTCATTGCTGAGTGATATTGCATTGAACGTAAGTACCACAACTTCTTTATCCATTCTTCACTTTCTGCGACATGAACTTGTACCGTAAACGAGGTTCTTGTAAACAGAGCCATCCCAAACGTTGGGGTGGCTCTGTCTTTTTGATTTTAATTTCCCTAAGTTATAGGACCATGAGTTGAAGTGCCCTAGGCTCTGTTGCTTTTTTTTTTAGATGTTGCAGGAAGCACCATACACTTCTCCCAAGTGGCTGTTGGCAATTTACATCCCGCCCATCAGCACAACAAGGCTCCCAGTTCTCCATGGTGTGTCCTGCCTTTCTGGATTTTACAGTTTTTACAGATGGCCCTTTTGACCGGGGGGAAGTGATACTTCATTGTAGTGCAGATTTCCTTTGCAAGCTTGCTTGGTTGGCCAAAAAGTGCGTATGCGTTTTTTCCTGAATATATTCAGGAAAAAACGCATACGCCCTTTTTGGCCAAGTGCATCATTGTCGACGTTCTGCCTCTTTTCCTATGCTTTAAATGCAATTCCAGTCTACCTCCTGAAATCAGTTTCCTGCAGTTCTGCCCCGCTTTGAAGTCCTCTTGGCAGCCATACTTCAGTATATATTTGTACGATAGCTGTCATTTATAACTCTGCAGGTTTGTGAATTACAGTGCCCCTGAGCTCCTTTCTTCAACTCGCTTTCTTGTGAGCTGGCCGCAACACCACAGGATTGCTTAAGGCCCCAATCTGGTTCCGGCACGGAACGCTGAGCCTTTGGTTAATTCCTCTTCCTGGTGGGAAATGAGAGTTAAATTTTCCCGTCCAGACACCTCCAGCTAGTCTCTCATTGGTTCTCCCTATTCCTGTTCATCTTCTGCAGAAATTGCAAACTGGGCCAAACAGGATGTTAAAGGCACTGACTCTCCAAGTAGGGAGAGTGTTAGTAAAGCATCTGGAATGTTGCTCCCGAGTACCAGGGGACGAGAATTGAGAAATATTTGAACACCTCTCCCGATCACACGGTTGATCATACTCTGGGTTCCTCATGCATGTTTCAGCTGAAGGAAGAATCCCTTAAACCTGGAGAGTTGAGACCCGTGGAATGGGTACCATGCAATATGACTTCAAAGGGTCTTCATTTGCTCACCGAACCTCTCCAATCCTATCACTGCTGTGTTTCTGTCCCTATACACACGCTTGATTCTCTTTCGGAGACATAGCAATCCATAGGTTTTAAGATACTTACTAGTCAGGTACATTATTAGGCATTTAATATGGGGAGTTGAGTCTATTTCATTGAGCAAGGAGTAGCTCTTGTCTGTTACATATTTGGCTTAAGGAACTTTATCTGTGCTCATTTCAATCTCTTATTTTATGCAGCACCCCAACTCACCTTTCCCCTTAAGCAAGCATAAGTTGGTTTTCTACATTTGAGACAGTGTTCTCTTTTGTAATTCAGTTCCTGTGTAGCCAAGTTTACATTCCGTGTATTAGTGATATCTTATGATGTTTCTTTTTCTGTGTGACTTATTTCAGTTAGAATCATCATACCTGAATCCACTCATTATGCTGCTACGAGCATGATGACATAGATTTCATTGCTGAGTGATATTGCATTGTACGTAAGTACCACAACTTCTTTATCCATTTTTCACTTTCTGCGATATTGAACTTGTACCATAAACGAGGTTCTTGTAAACAGAGCCGTCCCAAACTTTTGGGTGGCTGTGTCTTTTTGATTTTAATTTCCCTAAGCTATAGGACCATAAGTGGAATTGCCCTAGGCTCTGTTGCTTTGTTTTTTAGATGTTTCAGGAAACACCATACATTTCTCCCTAGTGCCTGTTGGCAAATTACATCCTGCCCATCAGCATAACAAGGCTCCCAGTTCTCCATGGCCTGTCCTGCCTTTCTGGATTTTACACTTTTTTCAGATGGCCCTTTTGACCGGGTGGAAGTGAGACTTCATTGTAGTGCAGATTTCCTTTGCAAGCTTGCTTGGTTGGCCAAAAAGCGCGTATGCGTTTTTTTCCTGAATATATTCAGGAAAAAACGCATACGCCCTTTTTGGCCAAGTGCATCATTGTCGACGTTCTGCCTCTTTTCCTATGCTTTAAATGCAATTCCTGTCTACCTCCTGAAATAGGTTTCCTGCAATTCTGCCTTGCTTTCAATGCCTCTTCATAGCCTTACCTCAATATAGTTTTTGAAAATAGGTGGCCTTTATAACTCTGCACGTTTTTGAATTGCAGTGGCCCTTAGCTCCATTTTTCAGCTCATATTTTTGTGATCTTGCCTCATAACCACAGGATTCCTTCAGGCCCTAATCTTCTTCTGGGGCACCTTGCTGTGCCTTTGGTTTATTCTTCTTACTGATGTGAAATTAGAGTGACTTGTGCCCATTGAAACCGCTACAGCTTGTTTCTCACTGGTTCCCCCTATTCTCATTCATCCTCCGCACTAACTGCAGACTGTGCGATACCAGAACTTAAAGGCATTGACTCTCCATGTGGGGATGTTGTTAGTAAAGCGGCTGGAATGTCGATCCGGAGCCCCAGGAGAGGAAAAATGAGGTGCGTTTTAGAAACCTTTCCCGATCATATGGTATACCAGTCGCTGGGTTTCCCAAGCATGGTTTAGCTGTAGGAAGATTCCCTTCAACCTGGATTGTTGGGACCCTTGGAATGAGTAGCATGAAGTATTGCATTAAACTTTTGGCAGTTGCTCACCAAAACTCACCAATCCTCTCAGCCCCAAGTGTCCAGCCTTATGTCTTATCCAGCTGTGGGTTTATATGTGGTCAATCCAGGTTGCATCACAGCCCCTGAGCAAATTTTGTAAGAATTTTTCTCTCTTTCATTGTTTCTGCGTTTTGTTTTTAAAATTTATTTCTATAATGGGGTTTAGCTCATTTTCACTGCTGTGTTTGTGCCGCTCTGCACACACTTGATTCCCTTATGGAGATATATCAATACATGGATTTTAAGATTCTTATTACTCAGATATATTTCTCTGTGGTTTATAAGGTGTGTTGAGGCCAGTTCATTGAGCAAGGTGTAGATCTTGTCTAATATCTATTTGGTTTATTGAACGGTATCTGTGCTAATTTCAAACTCTGGTTTTATGCATCACCCCACCTCTCCTTTCCCCTTAAGCTGACATAAGTGTGTTTTCTAAATGTGAGACACTGTTCTGTTCTGTAATTCATTTCTTGTGCAGCCATATTTACCCTCCCTCTATAAGTGATATCTTATGATATGTTTCTTTTTCTGTTTGACTTATTTCAAGTAGTATTATCGGACCTAAATCCACTCTTTATCCTTCTACTAGCCTTATTACATTGATTTCATGGTGAAGAGATATTCCATTGTACATAAGTACCACATCTTCTTTATCCATTGTTCTCTTTCCTGGGATATTTAAGGTGTACTGAAGTTGAGGTTCTTGTAAACAGAGTAGCCCTAAACTGTGGTGTGCTTGTGTCTTGTTGATTTTTAGACTTCCCTAGATATATTCCCATGATTGGAAGTGTCCTATGCTCTGTAGCTCTGTTTTTTAGATGATTTAGGAACCACCATACACTTCTCCAGAGTGGCTCTCGGCAGTTCACACACTGCCCATCAGCGTATAAAGGCTCCCTGTTCTCCATGGCCTGTCCTGCATTTCTGGTTTTTACAATTTTTTAGGATGGCCCTTTTGACCGGTGGGAAATGAGACTTCTTTGTTGTGCACATTTGTATTGCTTGCTTGCTTCGTTGCCCATAAAGTGCGTATGCGTTTTTTCCTGGATATAATCAGGAAAAACGCATACGCCCTTTTGGGCCAACTGCATCATTGTCGAAATTCTGCCGCTTTTCATGTGCTTTAAAGACGAGTCCAATCTATCTCTTGAAATCTGTTTCTTGCAATTCTGTCTTGCATTCAGATCCTCTTCTTTGCCTTACCTCAACATAGTTTTGGACGTTAGTTTTCATTTATAACTCTGCAGGTTTGTGAATTGCAGTGACCCTGAGCTCCATTTTTTAAGTTGCTCTTTTGTGAGCTGGCCTCAAACCCGCAGGATTGCCTCAGGCCCTATTTTGGCTCCGGCGAGGCGGGCTGAGCCTTTTTTCAATTCTTATTCTTAATGGGAAATTAGAGTGATATGTGCCCGTCCAAACCCCTACAACTATTCTCTCATTGGTTCCCCCTCTTCCCGTTCATCCTCCTCACAATTTGCAAAATGTGTGAAACAGAAGTTGAAATGTGCTGATTCTCCAAGTGGGGAGATTCTAAGTAACGTGGCTGGAATGGTGAACAGGAGCACCAGGAGAGGATAAATGAGCTGCATTTTAGACACATCTCCCGATCACATGGTGTACAGTCCTCTGGGTTTTCCATGCATGTTTTAGCTGTAGGAAGATCCCTTGAACCTGCAGATTTGGGACCCATTGAATGGGTACCAGGTAGTATTACTTTAAAGGGTGTGCATTTCCTCACCCAACCTCACATTTCTCTTAGTGCAAACAGTTTCCAGCCTTATGTCTCATCCTGCTGTGGGTCTAGATGTGTTCAATCCATGTTGCATCACCGTCCCTGAGGAAAAGTTGTAAGAGGTTTTCTCTGTCTCTCTGTCGTTTATTTTTTTCAATTTATTACTATATTGGTTACAGCTGATTTTCAAAGCTCTGTTTCTTGCTGCTGTACATCCACTTGATTCACGTACAGAGAGACATCAGTAAATTCTTTTTCAGATTCTTACCAGTCGTATATATTCTTTTCCGGTGACTTGAGTGTGCTGAGTGCAGTTCTTTTAGCTACCGTGTAGGCCTTGTTGATTATCAGTTTGGTATTTGGAATGGTATCTTTGCTAATTTCAACCTCCTGGATGATGCCTCACCCCTCCCCACCTTTCCCATTTAGCAGCCTTATGCGTGTTTCCTACATATTTGACTATGTTTTTGTTTTGTAATTTATTTCATGTGTAGCCATTTTGGATTCCACCTTTAAGTGATATCTTATGACATGTGTCTTTTTCTTTTTGAATTATGTCACTTAGAATGATCATACGTAACTCTTCCGGAGTTGTTACAACTGGCCATATTTCATTGATTTCCAGGCTGAATAATATTCCACTCTACCTAAGTACCACATCTCTATCCATTTTTTCTCTCCAGAGACATTTAAGTTATATCCTAGTCGAGGATCTTTTAAACAGAGAGGGGGTAAACATTGGGGTGCCTGTGTCCTCTCGATTTTTGTTTTTCCCAAGATATACGCCCATGAGTGCAAGTGCCCTATGCTCTGTAGCTCATTTTTTAGATGCTTTAGTAAACACAATACACTTCTCCAGAATGGCCGTTGGCAATGTACATTTCCACTATAAGTCTCACAGGGCTCCCTCTTCTCCTTGCCCTGTCCTGCATTTCTGTTGTTTACGCTTTATGAGGATGGCTCTTCTGACTGATGCGAAGTGATATCTTTTGTAGTATTGACTTCCAGTGCCCACCTGTTTGCTTGGCTAAAAAAGTGTATGCCCTTTTCTTGAATATATACAGAAAAAAACGCATACACCCTTTTTGGCCAACTGCAATGTTGGCAATGTTCAGCTCCTTTTCTCGTGTTTAATGGCTAGTCCTTTCTACCTCCTCAGATCCCTTTCCTGCCATTCTCCCTTGCTTACAAGTCCTTTTCTCTGACTTTCCTCAAGACATTTTTCAGTGATGGATATTTTCAACTCTGCAGTTTCGTGAATTTTACTGCCCCTGAGTTCCATTGTTCAACTTGCGTTTATGGGAACTGGCCACAAAGCAGCGGGATTTCCTCAAGCCCTATACTGTTTCCATGGGCAACCCTAGCCTTTGGTCAATTCGTCTTCCTGATTGGAAATTAGAGTGACATGTGCCTGTCTGAACACCTAGGACTTGTCTCTCATTGTTCCTCATCCTTCTGCTTCATCCTCTGGACAAATTCCAAACTGTACACAACAGGATGTTGACAGTGCTGACATCTCCAAGTGGGGAGACTGTTAGTAAAGACGCTGGAGGGGTGAACCCGAGCACCAGGAGATGAGGAGATGAGATGCCTTTTCCAAACTCTTCCCGATCAGACGGTATACCATCCTCTGGGTGTGACAGACATGTTTTAGCAGTAGGAAGAGTCCCATTCATGTAAGGAGAACACCAGGGCTTTTTCAAAATCAGTGTCTGCCCGAAACCCCAACTGGGGAATTTTTTAAGCTACGGCTACACATATGTTCATTAAGGGCCTTGGGAAGTAGGCAGAGTCCAAACTTTAGATGATTGAAGTCTTCAGGGTCAGAAGCACTCACCACCAGCTTCCCTTAGGTTACACTTTAACTGTCATTGATAGATGACAATGACAATAAAAATATCTATTCTTTTCCAGATTATTTCCCCTTATAGGTTATTGCAAAATGTTGAGTGTAGTTCCCTGTGCTATACAGTAGTTCCTTGTTGATGATCTATTTTATACATAGCAGTGTGTATGTGTTAATCCCAAACTGTTAATTTATCCCTCCTCCCACCTTTCCCCTTTGGTAATAATAAATTATAAGATTTTATACTTCTCAGAAATGGGGGAGCTGAAAGAGAGGTATCATTTTCAATGGAAAAGCATTTAAAACAAGATTGAAGCTTTAACCAAGATTATTAGATGTACATCCTTGGAAAGAAATCACTTCGTTTCTCTAATATTGACCTGACAAATAAGACAAACCTTTTCACTGAACTTGCTTATAATAAAGTGATGGAAATATCAAATGGAAGTGTTAGAAACATCTTATTTTACCCGAGCCTTATACACTGTTCTATGTTAACTACAGTTTGGCTCACACATCTGTTCATTGAGGTTACAATAGTCTCAATTTCTGTTACTGATCCTCCAGAGTGGACCCCAACAAGTGTCCCCCTGCCCAGTGTCATTGGGGCCAACAGATCGAGACTGAGTTTGGTTCACAAGCAAAGGAAACTTTATATTTTGATCAGAGAATGGAGAGGTGAGAGCATGCACTACCCCGTGGGCTGTGGGCTGGGCTGTTGTGTAGAGATCCTGTCAGAGTCAGTGGGAGGGAGGGGGCGGAGCTCTCGAGGGCCGGGTTGGCTGCAGCTCAGGCTCTATATCGCAGAGTCTGCACTGGGCCCCAGGAGCTGAGGTGTCGTCCCAGCCATTCTGCACTAGGAAATCTGGTCTGAAGTGCCGGGTGTGGAACCTCTGCATGCGGGACCCTAGGAGCACATGAAATTAGACAAAGCACAAAGGATAAAAAAGGTTAGACTTGACTTTATTGCCCAGATTCTATTTTTATCTCCCAGGGATTTTTAATGGGCTTTGCTGGGGACAAACCCCTCCTCTGCCTTTTGTCCCGTTCCTCATTCTTGGAGTGCTGAGGGTGCAGACCCTTCTTCTGTAACTGCTGAGTGCTGAGTTGGGAGCCCTCATACCCGGGGGCGAGGGTCAGAGCTTCTCCCCAGCAGCCTCCAGGTGACGTTGATTGTCCCCAGGCCCCCTGTCTCCCTGCTCGTCCACCTGAGCACCAGCATTGGAAGTGTTATAGATTCTAATGACCTTTAAGGGTCCAGGAAAGAGATGTGCAGAGACGCTGTGGGGGCCGGTTTCACTCCGCCCCACATTTGTTCGGCCACCTTAGGCTGACCGTTTCTGCCAGCCTAGATGCTCTGACCAGTAGTCTGCGCTTTCTTCAATTAGGCCCCTGAATTAACGTACAAACGGCACCAGGTGTCAGAGCCCTGCCTGCTCAACTCCCAGACAGTCCAGGGTCAGTGGTGATCAAGGACCATGATGGCCACTGAGTCAACAGCCTTTTGAAGTAAACAGGAGTCCAGCTGGTCTTATTGGCCACCATCATCAAGGTGTCTGTAGGCTTTTCTATGGTGACAGTGTGATATACGGTTCCCCCGCCAAGATTATTAGCTCCCCTCTGCGTGCAGTAAGTCCTGCAAGCAGTAGTCTACTCTTTTGGGACACACTCTTGTTGTTTTATGAGAGAAACTCCAGGTCAAGTGATGTTCACACGAGTCGTCATGGTGCCCTGTTGCCCCCGGTTATCTCTCTGGATGTTGGAGTTGGAGGGCCTCCTCACTCGAGGTTGGTGTGCCCACGGAGCGAACCCTGCAACTTCAGGGCATGGTTGGTGGTTAGGATCACCACGTGGGGTCCTTTTCCCTTAGGAGGGAGGTGGCCTTTTGGGCTGCTGATTTCCAGGTTTTTAGATACCGCCAGTATCTTGGCCAGATGTGGCAGTGGGCCAAGCCCCTTGGTGCCCGTAGTTTATCCTACCTGGATGGCATTCTTGCATTGTTCCATTTCAAGTGGTCCCAGTTTTTGCACTAATTCTCCAATGGCGATTCACCTTTCACCGGGAATGTAAAGGTCAAAGGGTTTAGCTAAATTAGGGAGTTCCAGGGCAAGGGTCTGAATTGACTGCTCTTTCCATTCTTGAAAGGCCACTTCTGGATTCTATTCAAAAGGATCATCATCTTTTCCTTTCAGTGTTTCATATAGAGGCCCAGCTAGTAGACTGTAGTTAGGGATCCAGAAGCAGCAAACCCTGGCCTCCCCAGGAACCCCTAAGCTGTCTTCTAGTTTTAGAAAGGGGTAAGGCTGAAAATGGTTTCTTCCCTTTCCTGGGATGGGCTTCTCCGACCTTCTGTGAGAACGAAGCCCAGGCAGGTCACCGCAGTCTGTGATATTTGAGCTTTTTCTTGGACAACTTCTATCCTTTATTGGCTTGGTAGTTCAGAGGCCTCCTTAGTAGGGCTGGCGATCAGAATGTCGTCTGCGTACTGAAGGAGGGTTTCCTTTTCCAGAGGTAGAACTTTTAGGTCTTTAGCTAAGCTTTCCCCAAAGATGGTGTGGGAATTTTTGCACCCTTGGGGCAAGACGGCCCGGAAGTATTGTTTTAGTTGTATGTTGAGTCCTGCCACTCACAAACCAAAATTTCTTGTGACTCTGGGACTAATGGAATACAAAAGAAGGCATCATTGAAGACTAATACAGAATACCATGTCCTGGTGGTTGGTAGAATGACCAGCAGGGTGTAGGAATTAGGAGCAGCTGGAGGTATATCCTCGGTGGCTTCACTGACTGTCCTGACATCCTTTACCAGGTCCCCAGCAGCCCATGGGGCTCTCGTGGTCAGACCAATCCCAGAATATGGAGCTCACCTGGGCAGGTACCCCACCCCCACCCCAGCCCACGGGGCTCTCGTGGTCAGGCCCCTCCCAGGATACAGAGCTACCCTTGCAGGTACCGTGGCAGGGCTGGGCACACAGGAACCGTGCACATAGCCCTCATTGCAGAGCACCCCCAGCTCACCTGTCGCTCAGAGCTGACACAGAGCACCTCAGAGCAGGACTTGAACTAACAAACAGCAGCTGCGACAGGTCTGTGACCCTGGGCATCACTCTGTGCGGCCTCCCTCCACCTGGTCTTCCAGAGACTTCCACTGCACCCGGGGCACCAGGCCTCTGTCTCCAACCACCACCCACCCCTCCTCTCCCTGACTCCTGGGTTCCTCTCATTAGGAGAGGGTTTTCTTGAAGTTGTCTCCCACTCATGGGCCAGATAAAATGATTAGAAAACAAGCCAAAGCTGCAGCCCCTTGTCTATCCTGACTCTCAGGAGCCCACACCTGTTCCTTGGACCTGGCCGGTTCAGCAAGTTCCATTTTCTGCAACTGTGAGCCCCTGAGGGGTGAGGATTGGCTGACCTGGGCAGCCTTACCGTGCCGGCCAGCCCTCCCCAGGTGTACCTGGGTTGAGATCAATATAAATACCACTCCAGGCAGCAAGAGGCCCTGCAGCCGTGCCTGACGCCATTTTCTCTGCCCTGTCAGCAGTCTCGGGGCTGGGCTGGTGGGAGGGAGTGAGAGGCCACGGCTTTGTGGGTGGCCCAGTGTGAGTGGGGCTCTGCTGGACTTTCTGCAGCAGTTGCCAGGCTGCCACCTGCTAAAGAAGAGGATGTGTCACCCATACCTGCTGCTGGAATTTCTCCCTGGGCAGAGGTGAGGAAGGAGAAAAGCAGTGGGGGCAGGGACAGGACGGGTATCTCAGGCAGGGAAATGGAAATCTTCCAGAAGAGCACCCAGGGCCAGGACCATCCTGGCTGGCCTGCAGGCACCAAGTCGGCCGGTATGCTGTCACTCGTGTGGCTCTATGGCCCTTCCTCTAGGCTTTCAAGTCCTTGTATATATTCAGGTGTTTTACCTGGGACGGGTGGGAATAGTTCAGCAGCAACTGGCCTGGGGCTCAGCTCACGTTTACTCACAGATGCCTCGGCACGGTGCCCCAGCTTTGCAATGAGGACGCTTGTTGCATGGGGGCTGCTGGCTGAATGGGAGACAATTCCCCACCACTGACCAACTTCAGAATTGTTTACAACTGGAGCAAGTGCCCTGATACAGTTTTCCTCTGTGGAACTGGTGGGTTCTGTGTTTTTTTTCTCTTTTTCGTTTTTGGTTCAAGGTAGATTTTATTCCTCTTTTTTGTATTTACAGATATAAGCATGGAAATAATTTATTCATATAAATACATGTATGTGAAGGGAATAATTGTTTTTTCTGTTTTATTTTTTAAATTTTATTTCTTTTTAATTTTGAATTTTATTTTATATTTTTATACAGCAGGTTCTTATTGGTTATCTATTTTATACATATAAATGTATACATGCCAATCCCAGTCTCTCAACTCCTCCCACCACCAACCCCCCCAACAGCTTTCCCCCCTTGTTGTCCATACGTTTGTTGTCTACATCTGTTGCTCTATTTATGCCTTGCAAAATGGTTAATCTGTACAGTTTTTCTAGGTTCCACATATATGCATGAATATACAAGATTTGTTTTTCTCTTTCTGACTTACTTCACTCTGTATGACAGTCTCTAGATCCATCGACGTCTCTACAAATGACCTAATTTCATTCCTTTTCATGGCTTAGTAATATTCCATTTTATATATGTACCACAGCTTTATGCATTCGTCTGTCTGTGGGCATTTAGGTTGCTTCCATTACCTCGATATTGTAAAGAGTGATACAATGAACATTGCGGTGAATGTCTCTTTTTGATTTATGGTTTTGTCTGGGTATATGTCCAGAACTGGGATTGCTGTATCATATGGTAATTCTACTGTTAGTTTCTTAAGAAACTCCATATTGTTCTCCATAGTGACTGTATCAATTTATATTCCCAACAATAGTGGAAGAGGGTTCCTTTTCTCCACACATTTCCAGCATTTTTTGTTTGAAGATTTTCTGATGATGCCCATTCTACCAGGTGTGAGGTGATACCTCATTGTTGAGTCCATTTTGTTGAGCAAGGGGTAGGTCTTGTCTATTACATATTTAGCTTATGGAACGGTATCTGTGCTAATTTCAAACTCTGCTTTTATGCAGCACCACAACTCACCTTCCCCCTTAAGCAAGCATAAGTTGGTTTTCTAAACATGAGACCCTGTTCTGTTTTGTAATTCAGTTCATGTGTAACCAAGTTCTCATTCCATGTATTAGTGATACCTTATGATGTTTCTCTTTCTGTGTGACTTTTTTCACTTAGAATCACCGTGCCTCAATCCACTCATTATGCTGGTACGGGCCTGGTGACATAGTTTTCATTGCTGAGAGGTATTCTGTTGTACGTAAGTACCGCAACTTCTTTATCCATTATTTGCTCTCTGGCATATTTAACTTGTGCTGAAGAAGAGGTTCCTGTAAAAGAGCCGTCCCAAATTTTGGGGTGGCTGTATCTTTTTGATTTTAATTTCCCTAAGCTACAGGACCATAAGTGGAAGTGCCCCAGGCTCTGTTGCTTTGTTTTTTAGATGTTTCAGGAAACACCATACACTTCTACCGAGTGGCTGTTGGCAATTTACATCCCGCCCATCAGCATAACAAGGCTCCCAGTTCTCCATGGCCTGTCCTGCCTTTCTGGATTTTACACTTTTTTCAGATGGCCCTTTTGACCGGGGGGAAGTGAGACTACATTGTAGGGCAGATTTCCTTTGCAAGCTTGCTTGGTTGGCCAAAAAGGGCGTATGCGTTTTTTCCAGAAAAAACTCATACACACTTTTTGGCCAAGTGCATCATTGTGGACGTTCTGCCTCTTTTCCTATGCTTTAAATGCAATTCCAGTCCTCCTCCTGAAATCGGTTTCCTGCAATTCTGCCCCGCTTTCAAGTCCTCTTGGCAGCCTTCCTTCAGTATATTTTTGGACGATAGCTGTCATTTATAACTCTGCAGGTTTGTGAATTACAGTGCCCCTGAGCTCCTTTCTTCAACTCGCTTTCTTGTGAGCTGGCTGCAACACCGCAGGATTGCTTCAGGCCCTAATCTTGTTCTGGAACAGCACGCTGAGCCTTTGGTTAATTCCTCTTCCTGGTGGGAAATGAGAGTTAAATTTGCCCGTCCAGACACCTCCAGCTAGTCTCTCATTGGTTCTCCCTATTCCTGTTCATCTTCCGCAGAAATTGCAAACTGGGCCAAACAGGAGGTTAAAGGCACTGACTCTCCAAGTCGGGAGAGTGTTAGTAAAGCGTCTGGAATGTTGCACCCGAGTACCAGGGGACGAGAACTGAGACATAGTGGAACACGTCTCCCGATCACACGGTTGATCATACTCTGGGTTCCACATGCATGCTTTAGCTGAAGGAAGAATCCCTTAAACCTAGAGAGTTGAGACCCGTGGAATGGGTACCATGCAATATGACTTCAAAGGGTCTTCATTTGCTCACCGAACCTCTCCAATCCTATCACTGCTGCGTTTATGCCCCTGTACACACACTTGATTCTCTTTCGGAGACATAGCAATCCATAGGTTTTAAGATACTTACTAGTCAGGTATATACTTAGGCGTTTAATATGGGGTGTTGAGTCCATCTCGTTGAGCAAGGAGTAGCTCTTGTCTATTACATATTTGGCTTAAGGAACTTTATCTGTGCTCATTTCAATCTCTGGTTTTATGCAGCACCCCAACTCACCTTTCCCCTTAAGCAAGCATAAGTTGGTTTTCTAAATTTGAGACCTTATTCTGTTTTGTAACTCTGTTCCTGTGTAGCAAGTTTACATTCCGTGTATTAGTGATATCTTATGATGTTTCTTTTTCCGTGTGACTTATTTCAGTTAGAATCATCATACCTGAATCCACTCATTATGCTGCTACGGGCCTGATGACATAGATTTCATTGCTGAGTGATATTGCATTGTACGTAAGTACCACAACTTCTTTATCCATTTTTCACTTTCTGCGATATTGAACTTGTACCATAAACGAGGTTCTTGTATACATAGCCGTCCCAAACTTTTGGGTGGCTGTGTCTTTTTGATTTTAATTTCCCTAAGCTATAGGACCATAAGTGGAATTGCCCTAGGCTCTGTTGCTTTGTTTTTTAGATGTTTCAGGAAACACCATACATTTCTCCCTAGTGGCTGTTGGCAAATTACATCCCGCCCATCAGCATAACAAGGCTCCCAGTTCTCCATGGCCTGTCCTGCCTTTCTGGATTTTACACTTTTTTCAGATGGCCCTTTTGACCGGGGTGAAGTGAGACTTCATTGTAGTGCAGATTTCCTTTGCAAGCTTGCTTGGTTGGCCAAAAAGCGCGTATGCGTTTTTTTCCTGAATATATTCAGGAAAAAAACGCATACGCCCTTTTTGGCCAAGTGCATCATTGTCGACGTTCTGCCTCTTTTCCTATGCTTTAAATGCAATTCCTGTCTACCTCCTGAAATAGGTTTCCTGCAATTCTGCCTTGCTTTCCATGCCTCTTCATAGCCTTACCTCAATATAGTTTTTGAAAATAGTTGGCCTTTATAACTCTGCACGTTTTTGAATTGCAGTGGCCCTTAGCTCCATTTTTCAGCTCATATTTTTGTGATCTTGCCTCATAACCACAGGATTCCTTCAGGCCCTAATCTTCTTCTGGGGCACCTTGCTGTGCCTTTGGTTTATTCTTCTTACTGATGTGAAATTAGAGTGACTTGTGCCCATTGAAACCGCTACAGCTTCTTTCTCACTGGTTCCCCCTATTCTCATTCATCCTCCGCACTAACTGCAGACTGTGCGATACCAGAACTTAAAGGCATTGACTCTCCATGTGGGGATGTTGTTAGTAAAGCGGCTGGAATGTCGATCCGGAGCCCCAGGAGAGGAAAAATGAGGTGCGTTTTAGAAACCTTTCCCGATCATATGGTATACCAGTCGCTGGGTTTCCCAAGCATGGTTTAGCTGTAGGAAGATTCCCTTCAACCTGGATTGTTGGGACCCTTGGAATGAGTAGCATGAAGTATTGCATTAAACTTTTGGCAGTTGCTCACCAAAACTCACCAATCCTCTCAGCCCCAAGTGTCCAGCCTTATGTCTTATCCAGCTGTGGGTTTATATGTGGTCAATCCAGGTTGCATCACAGCCCCTGAGCAAATTTTGTAAGAATTTTTCTCTCTTTCATTGTTTCTGCGTTTTGTTTTTAAAATTTATTTCTATAATGGGGTTTAGCTCATTTTCACTGCTGTGTTTGTGCCGCTCTGCACACACTTGATTCCCTTATGGAGATATATCAATACATGGATTTTAAGATTCTTATTACTCAGATATATTTCTCTGTGGTTTATAAGGTGTGTTGAGGCCAGTTCATTGAGCAAGGTGTAGATCTTGTCTAATATCTATTTGGTTTATTGAACGGTATCTGTGCTAATTTCAAACTCTGGTTTTATGCATCACCCCACCTCTCCTTTCCCCTTAAGCTGACATAAGTGTGTTTTCTACATGTGAGACACTGTTCTGTTCTGTAATTCATTTCTTGTGCAGCCATATTTACCCTCCCTCTATAAGTGATATCTTATGATATGTTTCTTTTTCTGTTTGACTTATTTCAAGTAGTATTATCGGACCTAAATCCACTCTTTATCCTTCTACTAGCCTTATTACATTGATTTCATGGTGAAGAGATATTCCATTGTACATAAGTACCACATCTTCTTTATCCATTGTTCTCTTTCCTGGGATATTTAAGGTGTACTGAAGTTGAGGTTCTTGTAAACAGAGTAGCCCTAAACTGTGGTGTGCTTGTGTCTTGTTGATTTTTAGACTTCCCTAGATATATTCCCATGATTGGAAGTGTCCTATGCTCTGTAGCTCTGTTTTTTAGATGATTTAGGAACCACCATACACTTCTCCAGAGTGGCTCTCGGCAGTTCACACACTGCCCATCAGCGTATAAAGGCTCCCTGTTCTCCATGGCCTGTCCTGCATTTCTGGTTTTTACAATTTTTTAGGATGGCCCTTTTGACCGGTGGGAAATGAGACTTCTTTGTTGTGCACATTTGCATTGCTTGCTTGCTTCGTTGCCCATAAAGTGCGTATGCGTTTTTTCCTGGATATAATCAGGAAAAACGCATACGCCCTTTTGGGCCAACTGCATCATTGTCGAAATTCTGCCGCTTTTCATGTGCTTTAAAGACGAGTCCAATCTATCTCTTGAAATCTGTTTCTTGCAATTCTGTCTTGCATTCAGATCCTCTTCTTTGCCTTACCTCAACATAGTTTTGGACGTTAGTTTTCATTTATAACTCTGCAGGTTTGTGAATTGCAGTGACCCTGAGCTCCATTTTTTAAGTTGCTCTTTTGTGAGCTGGCCTCAAACCCGCAGGATTGCTTCAGGCCCTATTTTGGCTCCGGCGAGGCGGGCTGAGCCTTTTTTCAATTCTTATTCTTAATGGGAAATTAGAGTGATATGTGCCCGTCCAAACCCCTACAACTATTCTCTCATTGGTTCCCCCTCTTCCCGTTCATCCTCCTCACAATTTGCAAAATGTGTGAAACAGAAGTTGAAATGTGCTGATTCTCCAAGTGGGGAGATTCTAAGTAACGTGGCTGGAATGGTGAACAGGAGCACCAGGAGAGGATAAATGAGCTGCATTTTAGACACATCTCCCGATCACATGGTGTACAGTCCTCTGGGTTTTCCATGCATGTTTTAGCTGTAGGAAGATCCCTTGAACCTGCAGATTTGGGACCCATTGAATGGGTACCAGGTAGTATTACTTTAAAGGGTGTGCATTTCCTCACCCAACCTCACATTTCTCTTAGTGCAAACAGTTTCCAGCCTTATGTCTCATCCTGCTGTGGGTCTAGATGTGTTCAATCCATGTTGCATCACCGTCCCTGAGGAAAAGTTGTAAGAGGTTTTCTCTGTCTCTCTGTCGTTTATTTTTTTCAATTTATTACTATATTGGTTACAGCTGATTTTCAAAGCTCTGTTTCTTGCTGCTGTACATCCACTTGATTCACGTACAGAGAGACATCAGTAAATTCTTTTTCAGATTCTTACCAGTCGTATATATTCTTTTCCGGTGACTTGAGTGTGCTGAGTGCAGTTCTTTTAGCTACCGTGTAGGCCTTGTTGATTATCAGTTTGGTATTTGGAATGGTATCTTTGCTAATTTCAACCTCCTGGATGATGCCTCACCCCTCCCCACCTTTCCCGTTTAGCAGCCTTATGCGTGTTTTCTACATATTTGACTATGTTTTTGTTTTGTAATTTATTTCATGTGTAGCCATTTTGGATTCCACCTTTAAGTGATATCTTATGACATGTGTCTTTTTCTTTTTGAATTATGTCACTTAGAATGATCATACGTAATTCTTCCGGAGTTGTTACAACTGGCCATATTTCATTGATTTCCAGGCTGAATAATATTCCACTCTACCTAAGTACCACATCTCTATCCATTTTTTCTCTCCAGAGACATTTAAGTTATATCCTAGTCGAGGATCTTTTAAACAGAGAGGGGGTAAACATTGGGGTGCCTGTGTCCTCTCGATTTTTGTTTTTCCCAAGATATACGCCCATGAGTGCAAGTGCCCTATGCTCTGTAGCTCATTTTTTAGATGCTTTAGTAAACACAATACACTTCTCCAGAATGGCCGTTGGCAATGTACATTTCCACTATAAGTCTCACAGGGCTCCCTCTTCTCCTTGCCCTGTCCTGCATTTCTGTTGTTTACGCTTTATGAGGATGGCTCTTCTGACTGATGCGAAGTGATATCTTTTGTAGTATTGACTTCCAGTGCCCACCTGTTTGCTTGGCTAAAAAAGTGTATGCCCTTTTCTTGAATATATACAGAAAAAAACGCATACACCCTTTTTGGCCAACTGCAATGTTGGCAATGTTCAGCTCCTTTTCTCGTGCTTAATGGCGAGTCCTTTCTACCTCCTCAGATCCTTTTCCTGCCATTCTCCCTTGCTTACAAGTCCTTTTCTCTGACTTTCCTCAAGACATTTTTCAGTGATGGATATTTTCAACTCTGCAGTTTCGTGAATTTTACTGCCCCTGAGTTCCATTGTTCAACTTGCGTTTATGGGAACTGGCCACAAAGCAGCGGGATTTCCTCAAGCCCTATACTGTTTCCATGGGCAACCCTAGCCTTTGGTCAATTCGTCTTCCTGATTGGAAATTAGAGTGACATGTGCCTGTCTGAACACCTAGGACTTGTCTCTCATTGTTCCTCATCCTTCCGCTTCATCCTCTGGACAAATTCCAAACTGTACGCAACAGGATGTTGACAGTGCTGACATCTCCAAGTGGGGAGACTGTTAGTAAAGACGCTGGAGGGGTGAACCCGAGCACCAGGAGATGAGGAGATGAGATGCCTTTTCCAAACTCTTCCCGATCAGACGGTATACCATCCTCTGGGTGTGACAGACATGTTTTAGCAGTAGGAAGAGTCCCATTCATGTAAGGAGAACACCAGGGCTTTTTCAAAATCGGTGTCTGCCCAAAACCCAAACTGGGGAATTTTTTAAGCTACGGCTACACATATGTTCATTAAGGGCCTGGGGAAGTAGGCAGAGTCCAAACTTTAGATGATTGAAGTCTTCAGGGTCAGAAGCACTCACCACCAGCTTCCCTTAGGTTACACTTTAACTGTCATTGATAGATGACAATGACAACAAAAATATCTATTCTTTTCCAGATTATTTCCCCTTATAGGTTATTGCAAAATGTTGAGTGTAGTTCCCTGTGCTATACAGTAGTTCCTTGTTGATGATCTATTTTATACATAGCAGTGTGTATGTGTTAATCCCAAACTGTTAATTTATCCCTCCTCCCACCTTTCCCCTTTGGTAATAATAAATTATAAGATTTTATACTTCTCAGAAATGGGGGAGCTGAAAGAGAGGTATCATTTTCAATGGAAAAGCATTTAAAACAAGATTGAAGCTTTAACCAAGATTATTAGATGTACATCCTTGGAAAGAAATCACTTCGTTTCTCTAATATTGACCTGACAAATAAGACAAACCTTTTCACTGAACTTGCTTATAATAAAGTGATGGAAATATCAAATGGAAGTGTTAGAAACATCTTATTTTACCCGAGCCTTATACACTGTTCTATGTTAACTACAGTTTGGCTCACACATCTGTTCATTGAGGTTACAATAGTCTCAATTTCTGTTACTGATCCTCCAGAGTGGACCCCAACAAGTGTCCCCCTGCCCAGTGTCATTGGGGCCAACAGATCGAGACTGAGTTTGGTTCACAAGCAAAGGAAACTTTATATTTTGATCAGAGAATGGAGAGGTGAGAGCATGCACTACCCCGTGGGCTGTGGGCTGGGCTGTTGTGTAGAGATCCTGTCAGAGTCAGTGGGAGGGAGGGGGCGGAGCTCTCGAGGGCCGGGTTGGCTGCAGCTCAGGCTCTATATCGCAGAGTCTGCACTGGGCCCCAGGAGCTGAGGTGTCGTCCCAGCCATTCTGCACTAGGAAATCTGGTCTGAAGTGCCGGGTGTGGAACCTCTGCATGCGGGACCCTAGGAGCACATGAAATTAGACAAAGCACAAAGGATAAAAAAGGTTAGACTTGACTTTATTGCCCAGATTCTATTTTTATCTCCCAGGGATTTTTAATGGGCTTTGCTGGGGACAAACCCCTCCTCTGCCTTTTGTCCCGTTCCTCATTCTTGGAGTGCTGAGGGTGCAGACCCTTCTTCTGTAACTGCTGAGTGCTGAGTTGGGAGCCCTCATACCCGGGGGCGAGGGTCAGAGCTTCTCCCCAGCAGCCTCCAGGTGACGTTGATTGTCCCCAGGCCCCCTGTCTCCCTGCTCGTCCACCTGAGCACCAGCATTGGAAGTGTTATAGATTCTAATGACCTTTAAGGGTCCAGGAAAGAGATGTGCAGAGACGCTGTGGGGGCCGGTTTCACTCCGCCCCACATTTGTTCGGCCACCTTAGGCTGACCGTTTCTGCCAGCCTAGATGCTCTGACCAGTAGTCTGCGCTTTCTTCAATTAGGCCCCTGAATTAACGTACAAACGGCACCAGGTGTCAGAGCCCTGCCTGCTCAACTCCCAGACAGTCCAGGGTCAGTGGTGATCAAGGACCATGATGGCCACTGAGTCAACAGCCTTTTGAAGTAAACAGGAGTCCAGCTGGTCTTATTGGCCACCATCATCAAGGTGTCTGTAGGCTTTTCTATGGTGACAGTGTGATATACGGTTCCCCCGCCAAGATTATTAGCTCCCCTCTGCGTGCAGTAAGTCCTGCAAGCAGTAGTCTACTCTTTTGGGACACACTCTTGTTGTTTTATGAGAGAAACTCCAGGTCAAGTGATGTTCACACGAGTCGTCATGGTGCCCTGTTGCCCCCGGTTATCTCTCTGGATGTTGGAGTTGGAGGGCCTCCTCACTCGAGGTTGGTGTGCCCACGGAGCGAACCCTGCAACTTCAGGGCATGGTTGGTGGTTAGGATCACCATGTGAGGTCCTTTTCCCTTAGGAGGGAGGTGGCCTTTTGGGCTGCTGATTTCCAGGTTTTTAGATACCGCCAGTATCTTGGCCAGATGTGGCAGTGGGCCAAGCCCCTTGGTGCCCGTAGTTTATCCTACCTGGATGGCATTCTTGCATTGTTCCATTTCAAGTGGTCCCAGTTTTTGCACTAATTCTCCAATGGCGATTCACCTTTCACCGGGAATGTAAAGGTCAAAGGGTTTAGCTAAATTAGGGAGTTCCAGGGCAAGGGTCTGAATTGACTGCTCTTTCCATTCTTGAAAGGCCACTTCTGGATTCTATTCAAAAGGATCATCATCTTTTCCTTTCAGTGTTTCATATAGAGGCCCAGCTAGTAGACTGTAGTTAGGGATCCAGAAGCAGCAAACCCTGGCCTCCCCAGGAACCCCTAAGCTGTCTTCTAGTTTTAGAAAGGGGTAAGGCTGAAAATGGTTTCTTCCCTTTCCTGGGATGGGCTTCTCCGACCTTCTGTGAGAACGAAGCCCAGGCAGGTCACCGCAGTCTGTGATATTTGAGCTTTTTCTTGGACAACTTCTATCCTTTATTGGCTTGGTAGTTCAGAGGCCTCCTTAGTAGGGCTGGCGATCAGAATGTCGTCTGCGTACTGAAGGAGGGTTTCCTTTTCCAGAGGTAGAACTTTTAGGTCTTTAGCTAAGCTTTCCCCAAAGATGGTGTGGGAATTTTTGCACCCTTGGGGCAAGACGGCCCGGAAGTATTGTTTTAGTTGTATGTTGAGTCCTGCCACTCACAAACCAAAATTTCTTGTGACTCTGGGACTAATGGAATACAAAAGAAGGCATCATTGAAGACTAATACAGAATACCATGTCCTGGTGGTTGGTAGAATGACCAGCAGGGTGTAGGAATTAGGAGCAGCTGGAGGTATATCCTCGGTGGCTTCACTGACTGTCCTGACATCCTTTACCAGGTCCCCAGCAGCCCATGGGGCTCTCGTGGTCAGACCAATCCCAGAATATGGAGCTCACCTGGGCAGGTACCCCACCCCCACCCCAGCCCACGGGGCTCTCGTGGTCAGGCCCCTCCCAGGATACAGAGCTACCCTTGCAGGTACCGTGGCAGGGCTGGGCACACAGGAACCGTGCACATAGCCCTCATTGCAGAGCACCCCCAGCTCACCTGTCGCTCAGAGCTGACACAGAGCACCTCAGAGCAGGACTTGAACTAACAAACAGCAGCTGCGACAGGTCTGTGACCCTGGGCATCACTCTGTGCGGCCTCCCTCCACCTGGTCTTCCAGAGACTTCCACTGCACCCGGGGCACCAGGCCTCTGTCTCCAACCACCACCCACCCCTCCTCTCCCTGACTCCTGGGTTCCTCTCATTAGGAGAGGGTTTTCTTGAAGTTGTCTCCCACTCATGGGCCAGATAAAATGATTAGAAAACAAGCCAAAGCTGCAGCCCCTTGTCTATCCTGACTCTCAGAAGCCCACACCTGTTCCTTGGACCTGGCCGGTTCAGCAAGTTCCATTTTCTGCAACTGTGAGCCCCTGAGGGGTGATGATTGGCTGACCTGGGCAGCCTTACCGTGCCGGCCAGCCCTCCCCAGGTGTGCCTGTGTTGAGATCAATATAAATACCACTCCAGGCAGCAAGAGGCCCTGATGCCATTTTCTCTGCCCTGTCAGCAGTCTCGGGGCTGGGCTGGTGGGAGGGAGTGAGAGGCCACGGCTTTGTGGGTGGCCCAGTGTGAGTGGGGCTCTGCTGGACTTTCTGTAGCAGTTGTCAGGCTGCCACCTGCTAAAGAAGAGGATGTGTCACCCATACCTGCTGCTGGAATTTCTCCCTGGGCAGAGGTGAGGAAGGAAAAAAGCAGTGGGGGCAGGGACAGGACGGGTATCTCAGGCAGGGAAATGGAAATCTTCCAGAAGAGCACCCAGGGCCAGGACCATCCTGGCTGGCCTGCAGGCACCAAGTCGGCCGGTATGCTGTCACTCGTGTGGCTCTATGGCCCTTCCTCTAGGCTTTCAAGTCCTTGTATATATTCAGGTGTTTTACCTGGGACGGGTGGGAATAGTTCAGCAGCAACTGGCCTGGGGCTCAGCTCACGTTTACTCACAGATGCCTCGGCACGGTGCCCCAGCTTTGCAATGAGGACGCTTGTTGCGTGGGGGCTGCTGGCTGAATGGGAGACGATTCCCCACCACTGACCAACTTCAGAATTGTTTACAACTGGAGCAAGTGCCCTGATACGGTTTTCCTCTGTGGAACTGGTGGGTTCTGTGTTTTTTTTCTCTTTTTCGTTTTTGGTTCAAGGTAGATTTTATTCCTCTTTTTTGTATTTACAGATATAAGCATGGAAATAATTTATTCATATAAATACATGTATGTGAAGGGAATAATTGTTTTTTCTGTTTTATTTTTTAAATTTTATTTCTTTTTAATTTTGAATTTTATTTTATATTTTTATACAGCAGGTTCTTATTGGTTATCTATTTTATACATATAAATGTATACATGCCAATCCCAGTCTCTCAACTCCTCCCACCACCAACCCCCCCCAACAGCTTTCCCCCCTTGTTGTCCATACGTTTGTTGTCTACATCTGTTGCTCTATTTATGCCTTGCAAAATGGTTAATCTGTACAGTTTTTCTAGGTTCCACATATATGCATGAATATACAAGATTTGTTTTCCTCTTTCTGACTTACTTCACTCTGTATGACAGTCTCTAGATCCATCGACGTCTCTACAAATGACCTAATTTCATTCCTTTTCATGGCTTAGTAATATTCCATTTTATATATGTACCACCGCTTTATGCATTCGTCTGTCTGTGGGCATTTAGGTTACTTCCATTACCTCGATATTGTAAAGAGTGATACAATGAACATTGCGGTGAATGTCTCTTTTTGATTTATGGTTTTGTCTGGGTATATGTCCAGAACTGGGATTGCTGTATCATATGGTAATTCTACTGTTAGTTTCTTAAGAAACTCCATATTGTGCTCCATAGTGACTGTATCAATTTATATTCCCAACAATAGTGGAAGAGGGTTCCTTTTCTCCACACATTTCCAGCATTTTTTGTTTGTAGATTTTCTGATGATGCCCATTCTACCAGGTGTGAGGTGATACCTCATTGTTGAGTCCATTTTGTTGAGCAAGGGGTAGGTCTTGTCTATTACATATTTAGCTTATGGAACGGTATCTGTGCTAATTTCAAACTCTGCTTTTATGCAGCACCACAACTCACCTTCCCCCTTAAGCAAGCATAAGTTGGTTTTCTAAACATGAGACCCTGTTCTGTTTTGTAATTCAGTTCATGTGTAACCAAGTTCTCATTCCATGTATTAGTGATACCTTATGATATTTCTTTTTCTGTGTGACTTTTTTCACTTAGAATCACCGTGCCTCAATCCACTCATTATGCTGGTACGGGCCTGGTGACATAGTTTTCATTGCTGAGAGGTATTCTGTTGTACGTAAGTACCGCAACTTCTTTATCCATTATTTGCTCTCTGGCATATTTAACTTGTGCTGAAGAAGAGGTTCCTGTAAAAGAGCCGTCCCAAATTTTGGGGTGGCTGTGTCTTTTTGATTTTAATTTCCCTAAGCTATAGGACCATAAGTGGAAGTGCCCTAGGCTCTGTTGCTTTGTTTTTTAGATGTTTCAGGAAACACCATACACTTCTACCGAGTGGCTGTTGGCAATTTACATCCCACCCATCAGCATAACAAGGCTCCCAGTTCTCCATGGCCTGTCCTGCCTTTCTGGATTTTACACTTTTTTCAGATGGCCCTTTTGACTGGGGGAAGTGACACTTCATTGTAGTGCAGATTTCCTTTGCAAGCTTGCTTGGTTGGCCAAAAAGGGCGTATGCGTTTTTTCCTGAATATATTTAGGAAAAAACGCATACGCTCTTTGTGGCCAAGTGCATCATTGTCGACGTTCTGCGTCTTTTCCTATGCTTTAAATGCAATTCCAGTCTACCTCCTGAAATCGGTGGCCTGCAATTCTGCCCCGCTTTCAAGTCCTCTTGGCAGCCTTACTTCAGTATATTTTTGGACGATAGCTGTCATTTATAACTCTGCAGTTTGTGAATTACAGTGCCACTGAGCTCCTTTCTTCAACTCGCTTTCTTGTGAGCTGGCCGCAACACCGCATGATTGCTTCAGGCCCTAATCTGGTTCCGGCACGGCATGCTGAGCCTTTGGTTAATTCCTCTTCCTGGTGTGAAATGAGAGTTAAATTTGCCCGTCCAGACACCTCCATCTAGTCTCTCATTGGTTCTCCCTATTCCTGTTCATCTTCCGCAGATTGCAAACTGGGCCAAACAGGAGGTTAAAGGCAATGACTCTCCAAGTCGGGAGAGTGTTAGTAAAGCGTCTGGAATATTGCACCCGAGTACCAGGGGACGAGAACTGAGACATATTTGAACACGTCTCCCGATCACACGGTTGATCATACTCTGGGTTCCACATGCATGTTTTAGCTGAAGGAAGAATCCCTTAAACCTGGAGAGTTGAGACCCGTGGAATGGATACCATGCAATATGACTTCAAAGGGTCTTCGTTTGCTCACCGAACCTCTCCAATCCTATCACTGCTGCGTTTATGCCCCTGTACACACGCTTGATTCTCTTTCGGAGACATAGCAATCCATAGGTTTTAAGATACTTACTAGTCAGGTACATTCTTAGGCGTTTAATATGGGGTGTTGAGTCCATTTCGTTGAGCAAGGAGTAGCTCTTGTCTATTACATATTTGGCTTAAGGAACTTTATCTGTGCTCATTTCAATCTCTGGTTTTATGCAGCACCCCAACTCACCTTTCCCCTTAAGCAAGCATAAGTTGGTTTTCTAAATTTGAGACCCTGTTCTGTTTTGTAATCCAGTTCCTGTGTAGCCAAGTTTACATTCCGTGTATTAGTGATATCTTATGATGTTTCTTTTTCTTGTGACTTATTTCAGTTAGAATTATCATACCTGAATCCACTCATTATGCTGCTACGGGCCTGATGACATAGATTTCATTGCTGACTGATATTGCATTGTACGTAAGTACCACAAATTCTTTATCCATTTTTCACTTTCTGCGATAGTGAACTTTTCCCGTAAACGAGGTTGTTGTAAACAGAACTGTCCCAAACTTTGGGGTGGCTGTGTCTTTTTGATTTTAATTTCCGTAAGCTTTAGGACCATAAGTGGAAGTGCCCTAGGCTCTGTTGCTTTGTTTCGTAGATGTTTCAGGAAACACCATACACTTCTCCCAAGTGGCTGTTGGCAGTTTACATCCCGCCCATCAGCATAACAAGGCTCCCAGTTCTCCATGGCCTGTCCTGCCTTTCTGGATTTTACACTTTTTTCAGATGGCCCTTTTTACCGGGGGAAAGTGAGACTTCATTGTAGTGTAGACTTCCTTTGCAAGCTTGCTTGGTTGGCCAAAAAGGGCGTATGCGTTTTTTCCTGAATATATTCAGGAAAAAACGCATACGCCCTTTTTGGCCAACTGCATCATTGTCGACGTTCTGCCTCTTTTCCTGTGCTTTAAATGCAATTCCAGTCTACCTCCTGAAATTGGTTTCCTGCAATTCTGCCCCGCTTTCAAGTCCTCTTGGCAGCCTTACTTCAGTATATTTTTGGACGATAGCTGTCATTTATAACTCTGCAGGTTTGTGAATTACAGTGTCCCTGAGCTCCTTTCTTCAACCCGCTTTCTTGTGAGCTGGCCGCAACACCGCTGGATTGCTTCAGCACCTAATCTGGTTCCAGCATGGCACGGTGAGCCTTTGGTTAATTCCTCTTCCTGGTGGGAAATCAGAGTTAAATTTGCCCGTCCAGACACCTCCAGCTAGTCTCTCATTGGTTCTCCCTATTCCTCTTCATCTTCCGCAGAAGTTGCAAACTGGGCCAAACAGGAGGTTAAAGGCACTGACTCTCCAAGTCGGGAAAGTGTAGGTAAAGCGTCTGGGATGTTGCACCCGAGTACCAGGGGACGAGAACTGAGACATATTGGAACACGTCTCCCGATCACACGGTTGATCATATTCTGGGTTCCACATGCATGATTTAGCTGAAGGAAGAATCCCTTAAACCTGGAGAGTTGAGACCCGTGGAATGGGTACCATGCAATATGACTTCAAAGGGTCTTCATTTGCTCACCGAACCTCTCCAATCCTATCACTGCTGTGTTTATGCCCCTGTACTCACGCTTGATTCTCTTTCGGAGACATAGCAATCCATAGGTTTTAAGATACTTACTAGTCAGGAACATTCTTAGGCGTTTAATATGGGGTGTTGAGTCCATTTCGTTGAGCAAGGAGTAGCTCTTGTCTATTACATATTTGGCTTAAGGAACTTTATCTGTGCTCATTTCAATCTCTGGTTTTATGCAGCACCCCAACTCACCTTTCCCCTTAAGCAAGCGTAAGTTGGTTTTCTAAATTTGAGACCCTGTTCTGTTTTGTAATTCAGTTCCTGTGTAGCCAAGTTTACATTCCATGTATTAGTGATATCTTATGATGTTTCTTTTCAGTGTTACTAATTTCAGTTAGAATCATCATACCTGAATCCACTCATTATGCTGCTATGGGCCTGATGACATAGATTTAATTGCTGAGTGATATTGCATTGTACGTAATTACCACAACTTTTTTATCCATTTTTCACTTTTTGCGATATTGAACTTGTCCCGTAAACGAGGTTCTTGTAAACAGAGCCGTCCCAAAGATTGGGGTGGCTGTGTCTTTTTGATTTTAATTTCCCTAAGCTATAGGACCATAAGTGGAAGTGCCCTAGGCTCTGTTGCTTTGTTTCTTAGATGTTTCAGGAAACACCATACACTTCTCCCAAGTGGCTGTTGGCAATTGACATCCCGCCCATCAGCATAACAAGGCTCCCAGTTCTCCATGGCCTGTCCTGCCTTTCTGGATTTTACACTTTTTTCAGATGGCCCTTTTGACCAGGTGGAAGTGAGACTTCATTGTAGTGCAGTTTTCCTTTGCAAGCTTGCTTGGTTGGCCAAAAAGTGCATATGCGTTTTTTCCTGAATATATTCAGGAAAAAACGCATACGCGCTTTTTGGCCAAGTGCATCATTGTGGACGTTCTGCCTCTTTTCCTATGCTTTAAATGCAATTCCAGTCTACCTCCTGAAATCGGTTTCCTGCAATTCTGCCCCACATTCAAGTCCTCTTGGCAGCCTTACTTCAGTATATTTTTGGACGATAGCTGTCATTTATAACTCTGCAGGTTTGTGAATTACAGTGCCCCTGAGCTCCTTTCTTCAACTCGCTTTCTTGTGAGCTGGCCGCAACACCGCAGGATTGCTTCAGGCCCTAATCTGGTTCCGGCATGGCATGCTGAGCCTTTGCTTAATTCCTCTTCCTGGTGGGAAATGAGAGTTAAATTTGCCCGTCCAGACACCTCCACCTAGTCTCTCATTGCTTCTCCCTATTCCTGTTCATCTTCTGCAGAAATTGCAAACTGGGCCAAACAGTAGGTTAAAGGCACTGACTCTCCATGTCGGGAGAATGTTAGTAAAGCGTCTGGAATGTTGTACCCGAGTACCAGGGGACGAAAACTGAGACATATTTGAACAAGTCTCCCAATTACACGGTTGATCATACTCTGAGTTCCACATGCATGTTTTAGGTGAAGGAAGAATCCCTTAAACCTGGAGAGTTGAGACCCGTGGAATGGGTACCATGCAATATGACTACAAAGGGTCTTCATTTGCTCACCGAACCTCTCCAATCCTATCACTGCTGCGTTTATGCCCCTGTACACATGCTTGATTCTCTTTCAGAGACATAGCAATCCATAGGTTTTAAGATACTTACTAGTCAGGTACATTGTTAGGCGTTTAATATGGGGTTTTGATTCCACTTCGTTGAGCAAGGAGTAGCTCTTGTCTATTCCATATTTGGCTTAAGGAAATTTATCTGTGCTCATTTCAATCTCTGGTTTTATGCAGCACCCCAACTCACCTTTCCCCTTAAGCAAGCATAAGTTGGTTTTCTACATTTGAGACACTGTTCTGTTTTGTAATCCAGTTCCTGTGTAGCCAAATTTACATTCCGTGTATTAGTGATATCTTATGATGTTTCTTTTTCTGTGTGACTTATTTCAGTTAGAATCATCATACCTGAATCCACTCATTATGCTGCTACGGGCCTGATGACATAGATTTCATTGCTGAGTGATATTGCATTGTACGTAAGTACCACAACTTCTTTATCCATTTTTCACTTTCTGCGATATTGAACTTGTACCGTAAACGAGGTTCTTGTAAACAGAGCCGTCCCAAACTTTGGGGTGGCTGTGTCTTTTTGATTTTAATTTCCCTAAGCTATAGGACCATAAGTGGAAGTGCCCTAGGCTCTGTTGCTTTGTTTTTTAGATGTTTCAGGAAACACCATACCCTTCTCCTGAGTGGCTGTTGGCAATTTACATCCCACGCATCAGCATAACAAGGCTCCTAATTCTCCATGGCCTGTCCTGCCTTTCTGGATTTTACACTTTTTTCACATGGCCCTTTTGACCGGGGGGAATTGAGACTTCATTGTAGTGCAGATTTCTTTGCAAGCTTGCTTGGTTGGCTAAAAAGGGCGTATGCATTTTTTCCTGAATATATTCAGGAAAAAACGCATACGTCCTTTTTGGCCAAGTGCATCATTGTCGACGTTCTGCCTCTTTTCCTATGCTTTAAATGCAATTCCAGTCTACCTCCTGAAATCGGTTTCCTGCAATTCTGCCCCACTTTCAAGTCCTCTTGACAGGCTTACTTCAGTATATTTTTGGACGATAGCTGTCATTTATAACTCTGCAGGTTTGTGAATTACAGAGCCCCTGAGCTTCTTTCTTCAACTCTGTTTCTTGTGAGCTGGCCGCAACACTGCAGGATTCCTTCAGGCCCTAATCTGGTTCCGGCACGGCACGCTGAACCTTTGGTTAATTCCTCTTCCTGGTGGGAAATGAGAGTTAAATTTGCCCGTCCAGACACCTCCAGCTAGTCTCTCATTGGTTCTCCCTATTCCTGTTCATCTTCCGCAGAAATTGCAAACTGGGCCAAACAGGAGGTTAAAGGCACTGACTCTCCAAGTCGGGAGAGTGTTAGTAAAGCGTCTGGAATGTTGCACCCTAGTACCAGGGGACGAGAACTGAGACATATTGGAACACGTCTCCTGATCACACGGTTGATCGTATTCTGGGTTCCACATGCATGATTTAGCTGAAGGAAGAATCCCTTAAACCTGGAGAGTTGAGACCCGTGGAATGGGTACCATGCAATGTGACTTCAAAGGGTCTTCATTTGCTCACCGAACCTCTCCAATCCTATCACTGCTGCGTTTATGCCCCTGTACACACGCTTGATTCTCTTTCGGAGACAGAGCGATCCATAGATTTTAAGATACTTACTAGTCAGGTACATTCGTAGGCGTTTAATATGGGGTGTTGAGTCCATTTCGTTGAGCAAGGAGTAGGTCTTGTCTATTACATATTTGGCTTAAGGAACTTTATCTGTGCTCATTTCAATCTCTGGTTTTATGCAGCACCCCAACTCACGTTTCCCCTTAAGCAAGCATAAGTTGGTTTTCTAAATTTGAGACCTTGTTCTGTTTGTAATCCAGTTCCTGTGTAGCCAAGTTTACATTCCGTGTATTAGTGATATCTTATGATGTTTCTTTTTCTTGTGACTTATTTCAGTTAGAATCATCATACCTGAATCCACTCATTATGCTGCTACGGGCCTGATGACATAGATTTCATTGCTGAGTGATATTGCATTGTACGTAAGGACCACAACTTCTTTATCCATTTTTCACTTTCTGCGATATTGAACTTGTACCGTAAACGAGGTTCTTGTAAACAGAGCCGTCCCAAACATTGGGGTGGCTGTGTCTTTTTGATTTTAATTTCCCTAAGCTATAGGACCATAAGTGGAAGTGCCCTAGGCTCTGTTGCGTTGTTTTTTAGATGTTTCAGGAAACACCATACCCTTCTCCTGAGTGGCTGTTGGCAATTTACATCCCACGCATCAGCATAACAAGGCTCCCAATTCTCCATGGCCTGTCCTGCCTTTCTGGATTTTACACTTTTTTCAGATGGCCCTTTTGACCTGGGGGAATTGAGACTTCATTGTACTGCAGATTTCTTTGCAAGCTTGCTTGGTTGGCTAAAAAGGGCGTATGCATTTTTTCCTGAATCTATTCAGGAAAAAACGCATACGTCCTTTTTGGCCAAGTGCATCATTGTCGACGTTCTGCCTCTTTTCCTATGCTTTAAATGCAATTCCAGTCTACCTCCTGAAATCGGTTTCCTGCAATTCTGCCCCACTTTCAAGTCCTCTTGACAGGCTTACTTCAGTATATTTTTGGACGATAGCTGTCATTTATTACTCTGCAGGTTTGTGAATTACAGAGCCCCTGAGCTCCTTTCTTCAAATCGGTTTCTTGTGAGCTGGCCGCAACACCGCAGGATTCCTTCAGGCCCTAGTCTGGTTCCAGCACGGCACGCTGAACCTTTGGTTAATTCCTCTTCCTTGTGGGAAATGAGAGTTAAATTTGCCCGTCCAGACACCTCCAGCTAGTCTCTCATTGGTTCTCCCTATTCCTGTTCATCTTCCGCAGAAATTGCAAACTGGGCCAAACAGGAGGTTAAAGGCACTGACTCTCCAAGTCGGGAGAGTGTTAGTAAAGCGTCTGGAATGTTGCACCCGAGTACCAGGGGACGAGAACTGAGACATATTGGAACACGTCTCCTGATCACACGGTTGATCATATTCTGTGTTCCACATGCATGATTTAGCTGAAGGAAGAATCCCTTAAACCTGGAGAGTTGAGACCCGTGGAATGGGTACCATGCAATGTGACTTCAAAGGGTCTTCATTTGCTCACCGAACCTCTCCAATCCTATCACTGCTGCGTTTATGCCCCTGTACACACGCTTGATTCTCTTTCGGAGACAGAGCGATCCATAGATTTTAAGATACTTACTAGTCAGGTACATTCGTAGGCGTTTAATATGGGGTGTTGAGTCCATTTCGTTGAGCAAGGAGTAGGTCTTGTCTATTACATATTTGGCTTAAGGAACTTTATCTGTGCTCATTTCAATCTCTGGTTTTATGCAGCACCCCAACTCACGTTTCCCCTTAAGCAAGCATAAGTTGGTTTTCTAAATTTGAGACCCTGTTCTGTTTGTAATCCAGTTCCTGTGTAGCCAAGATTACATTCCGTTTATTAGTGATATCTTACGATGTTTCTTTTTCTTGTGACTTATTTCAGTTAGAATCATCATACCTGAATCCACTCATTATGCTGCTACGGGCCTGATGACATAGATTTCATTGCTGAGTGATATTGCATTGTACGTAAGTACCACAACTTCTTTATCCATTTTTCACTTTCTGCGATATTGAACTTGTACAGTAAACGAGGTTCTTGTAAACAGAGCCGTCCCAAACTTTGGGGTGGCTGTGTCTTTTTGATTTTAATTTCCCTAAGCTATAGGACCATAAGTGGAAGTGCCCTAGGCTCTGTTGCTTTGTTTTTTAGATGTTTCAGGAAACACCATACACTTCTCCCGAGTGGCTGTTGGCAGTTTACATCCCGCCCATCAGCATAACAAGGCTCCCAGTTCTCCATGGCCTGTCCTTCCTTTCTGGATGTTACACTTTTTTCAGATGGCCCTTTTGACCGGGGGGTAGTGAGACTTCATTGTAGTGCAGATTTCCTTTGCAAGCATGCTTGGTTGGCCAAAAAGTGCGTATGCGTTTTTTCCTGAATATATTCAGGAAAAAACGCATACGCCCTTTTTGGCCAAGTGCATCATTGAGGACGTTCTGCCTCTTTTCCTATGCTTTAAATGCAATTCCAGTCTCCCTCCTGAAATCGGTTTCCTGCAATTCTGTCCCGCTTTCAAGTCCTCTTGGCAGCCTTTCTTCACTATATTTTTGGATGATAGCTGTCATTTATATCTCTGCAGGTTTGTGAATTACAGTGCCCCTGAACTCCTTTCTTCAACTCGCTTTCTTGTGAGCTGGCCGCAACACCGCAGGATTGCTTCAGGCCCTAATCTGGTTCCGGGACGGGATGCTGAGCCTTTGGTTAATTCCTCTTCCTGGTGGGAAATGAGAGTTAAATTTGCCCGTCCAGACACCTCCAGCTAGTCTCTCATTGGTCCTCCCTATTCCTGTTCATCTTCCGCAGAAATTGCAAACTGGGCCAAACAGGAGGTTAAAGGCACTGACTCTCCAAGTCGGGAGAGTGTTAGTAAAGCGTCTGGAATGTTGCACCTGAGTACCAGGGGACGAAAACTGAGACATATTGGAACACGTCTCCCGATCACAAGGTTGATCATACTCTGGGTTCCGCATGCATGTTTTAGCTGAAGGAAGAATCCCTTAAACCTGGAGAGTTGAGACCCGTGGAATGGGTACCATGTAATATGACTTCAAAGGGTCTTCATTTGCTCACCGAACCTCTCCAATCCTATCACTGCTGCGTTTATGTCCCTGTACACAAGCTTGATTCTCTTTCAGAGACATAGCAATCCATAGGTTTTAAGATACTTACTAGTCAGGTACATACTTAGGCATTTAATTTGGGGTGTTGAGTCCATTTCGTTGAGCAAGCAGTAGCTCTTGTCTATTCCATATTTGGCTTAAGGAACTTTATCTGTGCTCATTTCAATCTCTGGTTTTATGCAGCACCCCAACTCACCTTTCCCCTTAAGCAAGCATAAGTTGGTTTTCTAAATTTGAGACCCTGTTCTCTTTAGTAATCCAGTTCATGTATAGCCAAGTTTACATTCCGTGTATTAGTGATATCTTATGATGTTTCTTTTTCTGTGTGACTTATTTCAGTTAGAATCATCATACCTGAATCCACTCATTATGCTGCTACAGGCCTGATGACATAGATTTCATTGCTGAGTGATATTGCATTGTACGTAAGTACCACAACTTCTTTATCCATTTTTCGCTTTATGCGATATTGAAGATGTACCGTAAACGAGGTTCTTGTAAACAGAGCCGTCTCAAACTTTGGGGTGGCTGTGTCTTTTTGATTTTAATTTCCCTAAGCTCTAGGACCATAAGTGGAAGTGCCCTAGGCTCTGTTGCTTTGTTTTTTGGATGTTTCAGGAAACACCATACACTTCTCCCGAGTGGCTATTGGCAATATACATCCCGCCCATCAGCATAACAAGGCTCCCAGTTCTCCATGGCCTGTCCTGCCTTTCTGGATTTTACACTTATTTCAGTTGGCCCTTTTGACCGGGGGGAAGTGAGACTTCACTGTAGTGCAGATTTCCTTTGCAAGCTTGCTTGGTTGGCCAAAAAGCGCGTATGCGTTTTTTCCTGAATATATTCAGGAAAAAACGCATACGCCCTTTTTGGCCAAATGCATCATTGTGGACGTTCTGCCTCTTTTCCTATGCTTTAAATGCAATTCCAGTGTACCTCCTGAAATTGGTTTCCTGTAATTCTGCCCCGCTTTCAAGTCCTCTTGTCAGCCTTACTTCAGTATATTTTTGGACGATAGCTGTCATTTATAACTCTGCAGGTTTGTGAATTACAGTGCCCCTGAGCTCCTTTCTTCAACTCGCTTTCTTGTGAGCTGGCCGCAACACCGCAGGATTGCTTCAGGCCCTAATCTGTTTCCGGCACGGTACGCTGAGCCTTTGGTTAATTCCTCTTCCTGGTTGGAAATGAGAGTTAAATTTGCCCGTCCAGACACCTCCAGCTAGTCTCTCATTGGTTCTCCCTATTCCTGTTCATCTTCCAGAGAAATTGCAAACTGGGCCAAACAGGAGGTTAAAGGCACTGACTCTCCAAGTCGGGAGAGTGTTACTAAAGCATCTGGAATGTTGCACCCGAGTATCAGGGGACGAGAACTGAGACATATTGGAACACGTCTCTCGATCACACGGTTGATCATACTATGGGTTCCACATGCATGATTTAGCTGAAGGAAGAATCCCTTAAACCTGGAGAGTTGAGACCCGTGGAATGGGTACCATGCAATATGACTTCAAAGGGTCTTCATTTGCTCACCGAACCTCTCCAATCCTATCACTGCTGCATTTATGCCCCTGTACACACGCTTGATTCTCTTTCGGAGACATAGCAATCCATAGGTTTAAAATACTTACAAGTCAGGTACATTCTTAGGCGTTTAATATGGGGTGTTGAGTCCATGTCGTTGAGCAAGGAGTAGCTCTTGTCGATTACATATTTGGCTTAAGGAACTTTATCTGTGCTCATTTCAATCTCTGGTTTTATGCAGCACCCCAACTCACCTTTCCCCTTAAGCAAGCATAAGTTCGTTTTCTAAATTTGAGACCCTTTTCTGTTTTGTAATTCAGTTCCTGTGTAGCCAAATTTACATTCCGTGTATTAGTGATATCTTATGATGTTTCTTTTTCTGTGTGACTTATTTCAGTTTGAATCATCATACCTGAATCCAGTCATTATGCTGCTACGGGCCTGATGACATAGATTTCATTGCTGAGTGATATTGCGTTGTACGTAAGTACCACAACTTCTTTATCCATTTTTCACTTTCTGCGATATTGAACTTGTACCGTAAACGAGGTTCTTGTAAACAGAGCCATCTGAAACTTTGGGGTGTCTGTGTCTTTTTGATTTTAATTTCCCTAAGCTATAGGACCATAAGTGGAAGTGCCCTAGGCTCTGTTGCTTTGTTTTTTAGATGTTTCAGGAAACACCATACACTTCTCCGGAGTGGCTGTTGGCAATTTACATCCCGCACATCAGCATAACAAGGCTCCCAGTTCTCCATGGCCTGTCCTGCCTTTCTGGATTTTACACTTTTTTCAGATGGCCCTTTTGACCGGGGGGAAATGAGACTTCATTGTAGTGCAGATTTCCTTTGCAAGCTTGCTTGTTTGGCCAAAAAGAGCGTATGCGTTTTTTTCTGAATATATTCAGGAAAAAATGCATACGCCCTTTTTGGCCAAGTGCATCATTGTCGACGTTCTGCCTCTTTTCCTATGCTTTAAATGCAATTCCATTCTACCTCCTGAAATCGGTTTCCTGCAATTCTGCCCCGCTTTCAAGTCCTCTTGGCAGCCTTACTTCAGTATATTTTTGGACGATAGCTGTCATTTATAACTCTGCAGGTTTGTGAATTACAGTGCCCCTGAGCTCCTTTCTTCAACTCGCTTTCTTGTGAGCTGGCCGCAACACCGCAGGATTGCTTCAGGTCCTAATCTGGTTCCGGCACGGCACGCTGAGCCTTTGGTTAATTCCTCTTCCTGGTGGGAAATGAGAGTTAAATTTGCCCGTCCAGACACCTCCAGCTAGTCTCTCATTGGTTCTCCCTATTCCTGTTCATCTTCCGCAGAAATTGCAAACTGGGCCAAACAGGAGGTTAAAGGCAATGACTCTCCAAGTAGGGAGAGTGTTAGTTAAGCGTCCGGAATGTTGCACTCGAGTAAAAGGGGACGAGAACTGAGACATTTGGAACATGTCTCCCGATCTCACGGTTGAGCATACTCTGAGTTCCACATGCATGTTTTAGTTGAAGGAAGAATCCCTTAAACCTGGAGAGTTGAGACCCGTGGAATGGGTACCATGCAATATGACTTCAAAGGGTCTTTGTTTGCTCACTGAACCTCTCCAATCCTATCACTGCTGCATTTATGCCCCTGTACACATGCTTGATTCTCTTTCAGAGACATAGCAATCCATAGGTTTTAAGATACTTACTAGTCAGGTACATTCTTAGACGTTTAATATGGGGTGTTCAGTCTATTTAGTTGAGCAAGGAGTAGCTCTTGTCTATTACATATTTTGCTTAAGGAACTTTATCTGTGCTCATTTCAATCTCTGATTTTATGCAGCACCCCATCTCACCATTCCCCTTAAGCAAGCATAAGTTCGTTTTCTAAATTTGAGACCTTGTTCTGTTTTGTAATTCAGTTCCTGTGTAGCCAAGTTTACATTCCGTGTATTAGTGATATCTTATGATGTTTCTTTTTCTGTGTGACTTATTTCAGTTAGAATCATCATACCTGAATCCACTCATTATGCTTCTACGGACCTGATGACATAGATTTCATTGCTGAGTGATATTGCATTGAACGTAAGTACCACAACTTCTTTATCCATTCTTCACTTTCTGCGACATGAACTTGTACCGTAAACGAGGTTCTTGTAAACAGAGCCATCCCAAATTTTGGGGTGGCTCTGTCTTTTTGATTTTAATTTCCCTAAGTTATAGGACCATGAGTTGAAGTGCCCTAGGCTCTGTTGCTTTTTTTTTTAGATGTTGCAGGAAGCACCATACACTTCTCCCAAGTGGCTGTTGGCAATTTACATCCCGCCCATCAGCACAACAAGGCTCCCAGTTCTCCATGGTCTGTCCTGCCTTTCTGGATTTTACAGTTTTTACAGATGGCCCTTTTGACCGGGGGGAAGTGAGACTTCATTGTAGTGCAGATTTCCTTTGCAAGCTTGCTTGGTTGGCCAAAAAGAGCGTATGCGTTTTTTCCTGAATATATTCAGGAAAAAACGCATACGCCCTTTTTGGCCAAGTGCATCATTGTCGACGTTCTGCCTCTTTTCCTATGCTTTAAATGCAATTCCAGTCTACCTCCTGAAATCAGTTTCCTGCAGTTCTGCCCCGCTTTGAAGTCCTCTTGGCAGCCTTACTTCAGTATATATTTGTACGATAGCTGTCATTTATAACTCTGCAGGTTTGTGAATTACAGTGCCCCTGAGCTCCATTCTTCAACTCGCTTTCTTGTGAGCTGTCCGCAACACCACATGATTGCTTAAGGCCCTAATCTGGTTCCGGCACGGAACGCTGAGCCTTTGGTTAATTCTTCTTCCTGGTGGGAAATGAGAGTTAAATTTGCCCGTCCAGACACCTCCAGCTAGTCTCTCATTGGTTCTCCCTATTCCTGTTCATCTTCTGCAGAAATTGCAAACTGGGCCAAACAGGAGGTTAAAGGCACTGACTCTCCAAGTCGGGAGAGTGTTAGTAAAGCATCTGGAATGTTGCTCCCGAGTACCAGGGGACGAGAATTGAGACATATTTGAACACCTCTCCCGATCACACGGTTGATCATACTCTGGGTTCCACATGCATGTTTCAGCTGAAGGAAGAATCCCTTAAACCTGGAGAGTTAAGACCCGTGGAATGGGTACCATGCAATATGACTTCAAAGGGTCTTCATTTGCTCACCGAACCTCTCCAATCCTATCACTGCTGTGTTTCTGTCCCTATACACACGCTTGATTCTCTTTCGGAGACATAGCAATCCATAGGTTTTAAGATACTTACTAGTCAGGTACGTTATTAGGCATTTAATATGGGGAGTTGAGTCTATTTCATTGAGCAAAGAGTAGCTCTTGTCTATTACATATTTGGCTTAAGGAACTTTATCTGTGCTCATTTCAATCTCTTATTTTATGCAGCACCCCAACTCACCTTTCCCCTTAAGCAAGCATAAGTTGGTTTTCTACATTTGAGACAGTGTTCTCTTTTGTAATTCAGTTCCTGTGTAGCCAAGTTTACATTCCGTGTATTAGTGATATCTTATGATGTTTCTTTTTCTGTGTGACTTATTTCAGTTAGAATCATCATACCTGAATCCACTCATTATGCTGCTACGAGCATGATGACATAGATTTCATTGCTGAGTGATATTGCATTGTACGTAAGTACCACAACTTCTTTATCCATTTTTCACTTTCTGCGATATTGAACTTGTACCGTAAACGAGGTTCTTGTAAACAGAGCCGTCCCAAACTTTTGGGTGGCTGTGTCTTTTTGATTTTAATTTCCCTAAGCTATAGGACCATAAGTGGAATTGCCCTAGGCTCTGTTGCTTTGTTTTTTAGATGTTTCAGGAAACACCATACATTTCTCCCTAGTGCCTGTCGGCAAATTACATCCTGCCCATCAGCATAACAAGGCTCCCAGTTCTCCATGGCCTGTCCTGCCTTTCTGGATTTTACACTTTTTTCAGATGGCCCTTTTGACCGGGTGGAAGTGAGACTTCATTGTAGTGCAGATTTCCTTTGCAAGCTTGCTTGGTTGGCCAAAAAGCGCGTATGCGTTTTTTTCCTGAATATATTCAGGAAAAAACGCATACGCCCTTTTTGGCCAAGTGCATCATTGTCGACGTTCTGCCTCTTTTCCTATGCTTTAAATGCAATTCCTGTCTACCTCCTGAAATAGGTTTCCTGCAATTCTGCCTTGCTTTCAATGCCTCTTCATAGCCTTACCTCAATATAGTTTTTGAAAATAGGTGGCCTTTATATCTCTGCACGTTTTTGAATTGCAGTGGCCCTTAGCTCCATTTTTCAGCTCATATTTTTGTGATCTTGCCTCATAACCACAGGATTCCTTCAGGCCCTATTCTTCTTCTGGGGCACCTTGCTGTGCCTTTGGTTTATTCTTCTTACTGATGTGAAATTAGAGTGACATGTGCTCATTGAAACCGCTACAGCTTGTTTCTCACTGGTTCCCCCTATTCTCATTCATCCTCCGCACTAACTGCAGACTGTGCGATACCAGAACTTAAAGGCATTGACTCTCCATGTGGGGATGTTGTTAGTAAAGCGGCTGGAATGTCGATCCGGAGCCCCAGGAGAGGAAAAATGAGGTGCGTTTTAGAAACCTTTCCCGATCATATGGTATACCAGTCGCTGGGTTTCCCAAGCATGGTTTAGCTGTAGGAAGATTCCCTTCAACCTGGATTGTTGGGACCCTTGGAATGAGTAGCATGAAGTATTGCATTAAACTTTTGGCAGTTGCTCACCAAAACTCAACAATCCTCTCAGCCCCAAGTGTCCAGCCTTATGTCTTATCCAGCTGTGGGTTTATATGTGGTCAATCCAGGTTGCATCACAGCCCCTGAGCAAATTTTGTAAGAATTTTTCTCTCTTTCATTGTTTCTGCGTTTTGTTTTTAAAATTTATTTCTATAATGGGGTTTAGCTCATTTTCACTGCTGTGTTTGTGCCGCTCTGCACACACTTGATTCCCTTATGGAGATATATCAATACATGGATTTTAAGATTCTTATTACTCAGATATATTTCTCTGTGGTTTATAAGGTGTGTTGAGGCCAGTTCATTGAGCAAGGTGTAGATCTTGTCTAATATCTATTTGGTTTATTGAACGGTATCTGTGCTAATTTCAAACTCTGGTTTTATGCATCACCCCACCTCTCCTTTCCCCTTAAGCTGACATAAGTGTGTTTTCTACATGTGAGACACTGTTCTGTTCTGTAATTCATTTCTTGTGCAGCCATATTTACCCTCCCTCTATAAGTGATATCTTATGATATGTTTCTTTTTCTGTTTGACTTATTTCAAGTAGTATTATCGGACCTAAATCCACTCTTTATCCTTCTACTAGCCTTATTACATTGATTTCATGGTGAAGAGATATTCCATTGTACATAAGTACCACATCTTCTTTATCCATTGTTCTCTTTCCTGGGATATTTAAGGTGTACTGAAGTTGAGGTTCTTGTAAACAGAGTAGCCCTAAACTGTGGTGTGCTTGTGTCTTGTTGATTTTTAGACTTCCCTAGATATATTCCCATGATTGGAAGTGTCCTATGCTCTGTAGCTCTGTTTTTTAGATGATTTAGGAACCACCATACACTTCTCCAGAGTGGCTCTCGGCAGTTCACACACTGCCCATCAGCGTATAAAGGCTCCCTGTTCTCCATGGCCTGTCCTGCATTTCTGGTTTTTACAATTTTTTAGGATGGCCCTTTTGACCGGTGGGAAATGAGACTTCTTTGTTGTGCACATTTGCATTGCTTGCTTGCTTCGTTGCCCATAAAGTGCGTATGCGTTTTTTCCTGGATATAATCAGGAAAAACGCATACGCCCTTTTGGGCCAACTGCATCATTGTCGAAATTCTGCCGCTTTTCATGTGCTTTAAAGACGAGTCCAATCTATCTCTTGAAATCTGTTTCTTGCAATTCTGTCTTGCATTCAGATCCTCTTCTTTGCCTTACCTCAACATAGTTTTGGACGTTAGTTTTCATTTATAACTCTGCAGGTTTGTGAATTGCAGTGACCCTGAGCTCCATTTTTTAAGTTGCTCTTTTGTGAGCTGGCCTCAAACCCGCAGGATTGCTTCAGGCCCTATTTTGGCTCCGGCGAGGCGGGCTGAGCCTTTTTTCAATTCTTATTCTTAATGGGAAATTAGAGTGATATGTGCCCGTCCAAACCCCTACAACTATTCTCTCATTGGTTCCCCCTCTTCCCGTTCATCCTCCTCACAATTTGCAAAATGTGTGAAACAGAAGTTGAAATGTGCTGATTCTCCAAGTGGGGAGATTCTAAGTAACGTGGCTGGAATGGTGAACAGGAGCACCAGGAGAGGATAAATGAGCTGCATTTTAGACACATCTCCCGATCACATGGTGTACAGTCCTCTGGGTTTTCCATGCATGTTTTAGCTGTAGGAAGATCCCTTGAACCTGCAGATTTGGGACCCATTGAATGGGTACCAGGTAGTATTACTTTAAAGGGTGTGCATTTCCTCACCCAACCTCACATTTCTCTTAGTGCAAACAGTTTCCAGCCTTATGTCTCATCCTGCTGTGGGTCTAGATGTGTTCAATCCATGTTGCATCACCGTCCCTGAGGAAAAGTTGTAAGAGGTTTTCTCTGTCTCTCTGTCGTTTATTTTTTTCAATTTATTACTATATTGGTTACAGCTGATTTTCAAAGCTCTGTTTCTTGCTGCTGTACATCCACTTGATTCACGTACAGAGAGACATCAGTAAATTCTTTTTCAGATTCTTACCAGTCGTATATATTCTTTTCCGGTGACTTGAGTGTGCTGAGTGCAGTTCTTTTAGCTACCGTGTAGGCCTTGTTGATTATCAGTTTGGTATTTGGAATGGTATCTTTGCTAATTTCAACCTCCTGGATGATGCCTCACCCCTCCCCACCTTTCCCGTTTAGCAGCCTTATGCGTGTTTCCTACATATTTGACTATGTTTTTGTTTTGTAATTTATTTCATGTGTAGCCATTTTGGATTCCACCTTTAAGTGATATCTTATGACATGTGTCTTTTTCTTTTTGAATTATGTCACTTAGAATGATCATACGTAATTCTTCCGGAGTTGTTACAACTGGCCATATTTCATTGATTTCCAGGCTGAATAATATTCCACTCTACCTAAGTACCACATCTCTATCCATTTTTTCTCTCCAGAGACATTTAAGTTATATCCTAGTCGAGGATCTTTTAAACAGAGAGGGGGTAAACATTGGGGTGCCTGTGTCCTCTCGATTTTTGTTTTTCCCAAGATATACGCCCATGAGTGCAAGTGCCCTATGCTCTGTAGCTCATTTTTTAGATGCTTTAGTAAACACAATACACTTCTCCAGAATGGCCGTTGGCAATGTACATTTCCACTATAAGTCTCACAGGGCTCCCTCTTCTCCTTGCCCTGTCCTGCATTTCTGTTGTTTACGCTTTATGAGGATGGCTCTTCTGACTGATGCGAAGTGATATCTTTTGTAGTATTGACTTCCAGTGCCCACCTGTTTGCTTGGCTAAAAAAGTGTATGCCCTTTTCTTGAATATATACAGAAAAAAACGCATACACCCTTTTTGGCCAACTGCAATGTTGGCAATGTTCAGCTCCTTTTCTCGTGCTTAATGGCGAGTCCTTTCTACCTCCTCAGATCCTTTTCCTGCCATTCTCCCTTGCTTACAAGTCCTTTTCTCTGACTTTCCTCAAGACATTTTTCAGTGATGGATATTTTCAACTCTGCAGTTTCGTGAATTTTACTGCCCCTGAGTTCCATTGTTCAACTTGCGTTTATGGGAACTGGCCACAAAGCAGCGGGATTTCCTCAAGCCCTATACTGTTTCCATGGGCAACCCTAGCCTTTGGTCAATTCGTCTTCCTGATTGGAAATTAGAGTGACATGTGCCTGTCTGAACACCTAGGACTTGTCTCTCATTGTTCCTCATCCTTCCGCTTCATCCTCTGGACAAATTCCAAACTGTACGCAACAGGATGTTGACAGTGCTGACATCTCCAAGTGGGGAGACTGTTAGTAAAGACGCTGGAGGGGTGAACCCGAGCACCAGGAGATGAGGAGATGAGATGCCTTTTCCAAACTCTTCCCGATCAGACGGTATACCATCCTCTGGGTGTGACAGACATGTTTTAGCAGTAGGAAGAGTCCCATTCATGTAAGGAGAACACCAGGGCTTTTTCAAAATCGGTGTCTGCCCAAAACCCAAACTGGGGAATTTTTTAAGCTACGGCTACACATATGTTCATTAAGGGCCTGGGGAAGTAGGCAGAGTCCAAACTTTAGATGATTGAAGTCTTCAGGGTCAGAAGCACTCACCACCAGCTTCCCTTAGGTTACACTTTAACTGTCATTGATAGATGACAATGACAACAAAAATATCTATTCTTTTCCAGATTATTTCCCCTTATAGGTTATTGCAAAATGTTGAGTGTAGTTCCCTGTGCTATACAGTAGTTCCTTGTTGATGATCTATTTTATACATAGCAGTGTGTATGTGTTAATCCCAAACTGTTAATTTATCCCTCCTCCCACCTTTCCCCTTTGGTAATAATAAATTATAAGATTTTATACTTCTCAGAAATGGGGGAGCTGAAAGAGAGGTATCATTTTCAATGGAAAAGCATTTAAAACAAGATTGAAGCTTTAACCAAGATTATTAGATGTACATCCTTGGAAAGAAATCACTTCGTTTCTCTAATATTGACCTGACAAATAAGACAAACCTTTTCACTGAACTTGCTTATAATAAAGTGATGGAAATATCAAATGGAAGTGTTAGAAACATCTTATTTTACCCGAGCCTTATACACTGTTCTATGTTAACTACAGTTTGGCTCACACATCTGTTCATTGAGGTTACAATAGTCTCAATTTCTGTTACTGATCCTCCAGAGTGGACCCCAACAAGTGTCCCCCTGCCCAGTGTCATTGGGGCCAACAGATCGAGACTGAGTTTGGTTCACAAGCAAAGGAAACTTTATATTTTGATCAGAGAATGGAGAGGTGAGAGCATGCACTACCCCGTGGGCTGTGGGCTGGGCTGTTGTGTAGAGATCCTGTCAGAGTCAGTGGGAGGGAGGGGGCGGAGCTCTCGAGGGCCGGGTTGGCTGCAGCTCAGGCTCTATATCGCGGAGTCTGCACTGGGCCCCAGGAGCTGAGGTGTCGTCCCAGCCATTCTGCACTAGGAAATCTGGTCTGAAGTGCCGGGTGTGGAACCTCTGCATGCGGGACCCTAGGAGCACATGAAATTAGACAAAGCACAAAGGATAAAAAAGGTTAGACTTGACTTTATTGCCCAGATTCTATTTTTATCTCCCAGGGATTTTTAATGGGCTTTGCTGGGGACAAACCCCTCCTCTGCCTTTTGTCCCGTTCCTCATTCTTGGAGTGCTGAGGGTGCAGACCCTTCTTCTGTAACTGCTGAGTGCTGAGTTGGGAGCCCTCATACCCGGGGGCGAGGGTCAGAGCTTCTCCCCAGCAGCCTCCAGGTGACGTTGATTGTCCCCAGGCCCCCTGTCTCCCTGCTCGTCCACCTGAGCACCAGCATTGGAAGTGTTATAGATTCTAATGACCTTTAAGGGTCCAGGAAAGAGATGTGCAGAGACGCTGTGGGGGCCGGTTTCACTCCGCCCCACATTTGTTCGGCCACCTTAGGCTGACCGTTTCTGCCAGCCTAGATGCTCTGACCAGTAGTCTGCGCTTTCTTCAATTAGGCCCCTGAATTAACGTACAAACGGCACCAGGTGTCAGAGCCCTGCCTGCTCAACTCCCAGACAGTCCAGGGTCAGTGGTGATCAAGGACCATGATGGCCACTGAGTCAACAGCCTTTTGAAGTAAACAGGAGTCCAGCTGGTCTTATTGGCCACCATCATCAAGGTGTCTGTAGGCTTTTCTATGGTGACAGTGTGATATACGGTTCCCCCGCCAAGATTATTAGCTCCCCTCTGCGTGCAGTAAGTCCTGCAAGCAGTAGTCTACTCTTTTGGGACACACTCTTGTTGTTTTATGAGAGAAACTCCAGGTCAAGTGATGTTCACACGAGTCGTCATGGTGCCCTGTTGCCCCCGGTTATCTCTCTGGATGTTGGAGTTGGAGGGCCTCCTCACTCGAGGTTGGTGTGCCCACGGAGCGAACCCTGCAACTTCAGGGCATGGTTGGTGGTTAGGATCACCATGTGGGGTCCTTTTCCCTTAGGAGGGAGGTGGCCTTTTGGGCTGCTGATTTCCAGGTTTTTAGATACCGCCAGTATCTTGGCCAGATGTGGCAGTGGGCCAAGCCCCTTGGTGCCCGTAGTTTATCCTACCTGGATGGCATTCTTGCATTGTTCCATTTCAAGTGGTCCCAGTTTTTGCACTAATTCTCCAATGGCGATTCACCTTTCACCGGGAATGTAAAGGTCAAAGGGTTTAGCTAAATTAGGGAGTTCCAGGGCAAGGGTCTGAATTGACTGCTCTTTCCATTCTTGAAAGGCCACTTCTGGATTCTATTCAAAAGGATCATCATCTTTTCCTTTCAGTGTTTCATATAGAGGCCCAGCTAGTAGACTGTAGTTAGGGATCCAGAAGCAGCAAACCCTGGCCTCCCCAGGAACCCCTAAGCTGTCTTCTAGTTTTAGAAAGGGGTAAGGCTGAAAATGGTTTCTTCCCTTTCCTGGGATGGGCTTCTCCGACCTTCTGTGAGAACGAAGCCCAGGCAGGTCACCGCAGTCTGTGATATTTGAGCTTTTTCTTGGACAACTTCTATCCTTTATTGGCTTGGTAGTTCAGAGGCCTCCTTAGTAGGGCTGGCGATCAGAATGTCGTCTGCGTACTGAAGGAGGGTTTCCTTTTCCAGAGGTAGAACTTTTAGGTCTTTAGCTAAGCTTTCCCCAAAGATGGTGTGGGAATTTTTGCACCCTTGGGGCAAGACGGCCCGGAAGTATTGTTTTAGTTGTATGTTGAGTCCTGCCACTCACAAACCAAAATTTCTTGTGACTCTGGGACTAATGGAATACAAAAGAAGGCATCATTGAAGACTAATACAGAATACCATGTCCTGGTGGTTGGTAGAATGACCAGCAGGGTGTAGGAATTAGGAGCAGCTGGAGGTATATCCTCGGTGGCTTCACTGACTGTCCTGACATCCTTTACCAGGTCCCCAGCAGCCCATGGGGCTCTCGTGGTCAGACCAATCCCAGAATATGGAGCTCACCTGGGCAGGTACCCCACCCCCACCCCAGCCCACGGGGCTCTCGTGGTCAGGCCCCTCCCAGGATACAGAGCTACCCTTGCAGGTACCGTGGCAGGGCTGGGCACACAGGAACCGTGCACATAGCCCTCATTGCAGAGCACCCCCAGCTCACCTGTCGCTCAGAGCTGACACAGAGCACCTCAGAGCAGGACTTGAACTAACAAACAGCAGCTGCGACAGGTCTGTGACCCTGGGCATCACTCTGTGCGGCCTCCCTCCACCTGGTCTTCCAGAGACTTCCACTGCACCCGGGGCACCAGGCCTCTGTCTCCAACCACCACCCACCCCTCCTCTCCCTGACTCCTGGGTTCCTCTCATTAGGAGAGGGTTTTCTTGAAGTTGTCTCCCACTCATGGGCCAGATAAAATGATTAGAAAACAAGCCAAAGCTGCAGCCCCTTGTCTATCCTGACTCTCAGAAGCCCACACCTGTTCCTTGGACCTGGCCGGTTCAGCAAGTTCCATTTTCTGCAACTGTGAGCCCCTGAGGGGTGAGGATTGGCTGACCTGGGCAGCCTTACCGTGCCGGCCAGCCCTCCCCAGGTGTGCCTGTGTTGAGATCAATATAAATACCACTCCAGGCAGCAAGAGGCCCTGATGCCATTTTCTCTGCCCTGTCAGCAGTCTCGGGGCTGGGCTGGTGGGAGGGAGTGAGAGGCCACGGCTTTGTGGGTGGCCCAGTGTGAGTGGGGCTCTGCTGGACTTTCTGTAGCAGTTGTCAGGCTGCCACCTGCTAAAGAAGAGGATGTGTCACCCATACCTGCTGCTGGAATTTCTCCCTGGGCAGAGGTGAGGAAGGAAAAAAGCAGTGGGGGCAGGGACAGGACGGGTATCTCAGGCAGGGAAATGGAAATCTTCCAGAAGAGCACCCAGGGCCAGGACCATCCTGGCTGGCCTGCAGGCACCAAGTCGGCCGGTATGCTGTCACTCGTGTGGCTCTATGGCCCTTCCTCTAGGCTTTCAAGTCCTTGTATATATTCAGGTGTTTTACCTGGGACGGGTGGGAATAGTTCAGCAGCAACTGGCCTGGGGCTCAGCTCACGTTTACTCACAGATGCCTCGGCACGGTGCCCCAGCTTTGCAATGAGGACGCTTGTTGCGTGGGGGCTGCTGGCTGAATGGGAGACGATTCCCCACCACTGACCAACTTCAGAATTGTTTACAACTGGAGCAAGTGCCCTGATACGGTTTTCCTCTGTGGAACTGGTGGGTTCTGTGTTTTTTTTCTCTTTTTCGTTTTTGGTTCAAGGTAGATTTTATTCCTCTTTTTTGTATTTACAGATATAAGCATGGAAATAATTTATTCATATAAATACATGTATGTGAAGGGAATAATTGTTTTTTCTGTTTTATTTTTTAAATTTTATTTCTTTTTAATTTTGAATTTTATTTTATATTTTTATACAGCAGGTTCTTATTGGTTATCTATTTTATACATATAAATGTATACATGCCAATCCCAGTCTCTCAACTCCTCCCACCACCAACCCCCCCCAACAGCTTTCCCCCCTTGTTGTCCATACGTTTGTTGTCTACATCTGTTGCTCTATTTATGCCTTGCAAAATGGTTAATCTGTACAGTTTTTCTAGGTTCCACATATATGCATGAATATACAAGATTTGTTTTCCTCTTTCTGACTTACTTCACTCTGTATGACAGTCTCTAGATCCATCGACGTCTCTACAAATGACCTAATTTCATTCCTTTTCATGGCTTAGTAATATTCCATTTTATATATGTACCACCGCTTTATGCATTCGTCTGTCTGTGGGCATTTAGGTTACTTCCATTACCTCGATATTGTAAAGAGTGATACAATGAACATTGCGGTGAATGTCTCTTTTTGATTTATGGTTTTGTCTGGGTATATGTCCAGAACTGGGATTGCTGTATCATATGGTAATTCTACTGTTAGTTTCTTAAGAAACTCCATATTGTGCTCCATAGTGACTGTATCAATTTATATTCCCAACAATAGTGGAAGAGGGTTCCTTTTCTCCACACATTTCCAGCATTTTTTGTTTGTAGATTTTCTGATGATGCCCATTCTACCAGGTGTGAGGTGATACCTCATTGTTGAGTCCATTTTGTTGAGCAAGGGGTAGGTCTTGTCTATTACATATTTAGCTTATGGAACGGTATCTGTGCTAATTTCAAACTCTGCTTTTATGCAGCACCACAACTCACCTTCCCCCTTAAGCAAGCATAAGTTGGTTTTCTAAACATGAGACCCTGTTCTGTTTTGTAATTCAGTTCATGTGTAACCAAGTTCTCATTCCATGTATTAGTGATACCTTATGATGTTTCTCTTTCTGTGTGACTTTTTTCACTTAGAATCACCGTGCCTCAATCCACTCATTATGCTGGTACGGGCCTGGTGACATAGTTTTCATTGCTGAGAGGTATTCTGTTGTACGTAAGTACCGCAACTTCTTTATCCATTATTTGCTCTCTGGCATATTTAACTTGTGCTGAAGAAGAGGTTCCTGTAAAAGAGCCGTCCCAAATTTTGGGGTGGCTGTATCTTTTTGATTTTAATTTCCCTAAGCTACAGGACCATAAGTGGTAGTGCCCCAGGCTCTGTTGCTTTGTTTTTTAGATGTTTCAGGAAACACCATACACTTCTACCGAGTGGCTGTTGGCAATTTACATCCCGCCCATCAGCATAACAAGGCTCCCAGTTCTCCATGGCCTGTCCTGCCTTTCTGGATTTTACACTTTTTTCAGATGGCCCTTTTGACCGGGGGGAAGTGAGACTACATTGTAGGGCAGATTTCCTTTGCAAGCTTGCTTGGTTGGCCAAAAAGGGCGTATGCGTTTTTTCCGGAAAAAACTCATACGCACTTTTTGGCCAAGTGCATCATTGTGCACGTTCTGCCTCTTTTCCTATGCTTTAAATGCAATTCCAGTCCTCCTCCTGAAATCGGTTTCCTGCAATTCTGCCCCGTTTTCAAGTCCTCTTGGCAGCCTTCCTTCAGTATATTTTTGGACGATAGCTGTCATTTATAACTCTGCAGGTTTGTGAATTACAGTGCCCCTGAGCTCCTTTCTTCAACTCGCTTTCTTGTGAGCTGGCCGCAACACCGCAGGATTGCTTCAGGCCCTAATCTTGTTCTGGAACAGCACGCTGAGCCTTTGGTTAATTCCTCTTCCTGTTGGGAAATGAGAGTTAAATTTGCCCGTCCAGACACCTCCAGCTAGTCTCTCATTGGTTCTCCCTATTCCTGTTCATCTTCCACAGAAATTGCAAACTGGGCCAAGCAGGAGGTTAAAGGCACTGACTCTCCAAGTCGGGAGAGTGTTAGTAAAGCGTCTGGAATGTTGCACCCGAGTACCAGGGGACGAGAACTGAGCATAGTGGAACACGTCTCCCGATCACACGGTTGATCATACTCTGGGTTCCACATGCATGCTTTAGCTGAAGGAAGAATCCCTTAAACCTAGAGAGTTGAGACCCGTGGAATGGGTACCATGCAATATGACTTCAAAGGGTCTTCATTTGCTCACCGAACCTCTCCAATCCTATCACTGCTGCGTTTATGCCCCTGTACACACGCTTGATTCTCTTTTGGAGACATAGCAATCCATAGGTTTTAAGATACTTACTAGTCAGGTATATACTTAGGCGTTTAATATGGGGTGTTGAGTCCATCTCGTTGAGCAAGGAGTAGCTCTTGTCTATTACATATTTGGCTTAAGGAACTTTATCTGTGCTCATTTCAATCTCTGGTTTTATGCAGCACCCCAACTCACCTTTCCCCTTAAGCAAGCATAAGTTGGTTTTCTAAATTTGAGACCTTATTCTGTTTTGTAACTCTGTTCCTGTGTAGCAAGTTTACATTCCGTGTATTAGTGATATCTTATGATGTTTCTTTTTCCGTGTGACTTATTTCAGTTAGAATCATCATACCTGAATCCACTCATTATGCTGCTACGGGCCTGATGACATAGATTTCATTGCTGAGTGATATTGCATTGTACGTAAGTACCACAACTTCTTTATCCATTTTTCACTTTCTGCGATATTGAACTTGTACCATAAACGAGGTTCTTGTAAACATAGCCGTCCCAAACTTTTGGGTGGCTGTGTCTTTTTGATTTTAATTTCCCTAAGCTATAGGACCATAAGTGGAATTGCCCTAGGCTCTGTTGCTTTGTTTTTTAGATGTTTCAGGAAACAACATACATTTCTCCCTAGTGGCTGTTGGCAAATTACATCCCGCCCATCAGCATAACAAGGCTCCCAGTTCTCCATGGCCTGTCCTGCCTTTCTGGATTTTACACTTTTTTCAGATGGCCCTTTTGACCGGGGCGAAGTGAGACTTCATTGTAGTGCAGATTTCCTTTGCAAGCTTGTTTGGTTGGCCAAAAAGCGCGTATGCATTTTTTTCCTGAATATATTCAGGAAAAAAACGCATACGCCCTTTTTGGCCAAGTGCATCATTGTCGACGTTCTGCCTCTTTTCCTATGCTTTAAATGCAATTCCTGTCTACCTCCTGAAATAGGTTTCCTGCAATTCTGCCTTGCTTTCAATGCCTCTTCATAACCTTACCTCAATATAGTTTTTGAAAATAGTTGGCCTTTATAACTCTGCACGTTTTTGAATTGCAGTGGCCCTTAGCTCCATTTTTCAGCTCATATTTTTGTGATCTTGCCTCATAACCACAGGATTCCTTCAGGCCCTATTCTTCTTCTGGGGCACCTTGCTGTGCCTTTGGTTTATTCTTCTTACTGATGTGAAATTAGAGTGACATGTGCCCATTGAAACCGCTACAGCTTGTTTCTCACTGGTTCCCCCTATTCTCATTCATCCTCTGCACTAACTGCAGACTGTGCGATACCAGAACTTAAAGGCATTGACTCTCCATGTGGGGATGTTGTTAGTAAAGCGGCTGGAATGTCGATCCAGAGCCCCAGGAGAGGAAAAATGAGGTGCGTTTTAGAAACCTTTCCCGATCATATGGTATACCAGTCGCTGGGTTTCCCAAGCATGGTTTAGCTGTAGGAAGATTCCCTTCAACCTGGATTGTTGGGACCCTTGGAATGAGTAGCATGAAGTATTGCATTAAACTTTTGGCAGTTGCTCACCAAAACTCACCAATCCTCTCAGCCCCAAGTGTCCAGCCTTATGTCTTATCCAGCTGTGGGTTTATATGTGGTCAATCCAGGTTGCATCACAGCCCCTGAGCAAATTTTGTAAGAATTTTTCTCTCTTTCATTGTTTCTGCGTTTTGTTTTTAAAATTTATTTCTATAATGGGGTTTAGCTCATTTTCACTGCTGTGTTTGTGCCGCTCTGCACACACTTGATTCCCTTATGGAGATATATCAATACATGGATTTTAAGATTCTTATTACTCAGATATATTTCTCTGTGGTTTATAAGGTGTGTTGAGGCCAGGTCATTGAGCAAGGTGTAGATCTTGTCTAATATCTATTTGGTTTATTGAACGGTATCTGTGCTAATTTCAAACTCTGGTTTTATGCATCACCCCACCTCTCCTTTCCCCTTAAGCTGACATAAGTGTGTTTTCTACATGTGAGACACTGTTCTGTTCTGTAATTCATTTCTTGTGCAGCCATATTTACCCTCCCTCTATAAGTGATATCTTATGATATGTTTCTTTTTCTGTTTGACTTATTTCAAGTAGTATTATCGGACCTAAATCCACTCTTTATCCTTCTACTAGCCTTATTACATTGATTTCATGGTGAAGAGATATTCCATTGTACATAAGTACCACATTTTCTTTATCCATTGTTCTCTTTCCTGGGATATTTAAGGTGTACTGAAGTTGAGGTTCTTGTAAACAGAGTAGCCCTAAACTGTGGTGTGCTTGTGTCTTGTTGATTTTTAGACTTCCCTAGATATATTCCCATGATTGGAAGTGTCCTATGCTCTGTAGCTCTGTTTTTTAGATGATTTAGGAACCACCATACACTTCTCCAGAGTGGCTCTCGGCAGTTCACACACTGCCCATCAGCGTATAAAGGCTCCCTGTTCTCCATGGCCTGTCCTGCATTTCTGGTTTTTACAATTTTTTAGGATGGCCCTTTTGACCGGTGGGAAATGAGACTTCTTTGTTGTGCACATTTGCATTGCTTGCTTGCTTCGTTGCCCATAAAGTGCGTATGCGTTTTTTCCTGGATATAATCAGGAAAAACGCATACGCCCTTTTGGGCCAACTGCATCATTGTCGAAATTCTGCCGCTTTTCATGTGCTTTAAAGACGAGTCCAATCTATCTCTTGAAATCTGTTTCTTGCAATTCTGTCTTGCATTCAGATCCTCTTCTTTGCCTTACCTCAACATAGTTTTGGACGTTAGTTTTCATTTATAACTCTGCAGGTTTGTGAATTGCAGTGACCCTGAGCTCCATTTTTTAAGTTGCTCTTTTGTGAGCTGGCCTCAAACCCGCAGGATTGCTTCAGGCCCTATTTTGGCTCCGGCGAGGTGGGCTGAGCCTTTTTTCAATTCTTATTCTTAATGGGAAATTAGAGTGATATGTGCCCGTCCAAACCCCTACAACTATTCTCTCATTGGTTCCCCCTCTTCCCGTTCATCCTCCTCACAATTTGCAAAATGTGTGAAACAGAAGTTGAAATGTGCTGATTCTCCAAGTGGGGAGATTCTAAGTAACGTGGCTGGAATGGTGAACAGGAGCACCAGGAGAGGATAAATGAGCTGCATTTTAGACACATCTCCCGATCACATGGTGTACAGTCCTCTGGGTTTTCCATGCATGTTTTAGCTGTAGGAAGATCCCTTGAACCTGCAGATTTGGGACCCATTGAATGGGTACCAGGTAGTATTACTTTAAAGGGTGTGCATTTCCTCACCCAACCTCACATTTCTCTTAGTGCAAACAGTTTCCAGCCTTATGTCTCATCCTGCTGTGGGTCTAGATGTGTTCAATCCATGTTGCATCACCGTCCCTGAGGAAAAGTTGTAAGAGGTTTTCTCTGTCTCTCTGTCGTTTATTTTTTTCAATTTATTACTATATTGGTTACAGCTGATTTTCAAAGCTCTGTTTCTTGCTGCTGTACATCCACTTGATTCACGTACAGAGAGACATCAGTAAATTCTTTTTCAGATTCTTACCAGTCGTATATATTCTTTTCCGGTGACTTGAGTGTGCTGAGTGCAGTTCTTTTAGCTACCGTGTAGGCCTTGTTGATTATCAGTTTGGTATTTGGAATGGTATCTTTGCTAATTTCAACCTCCTGGATGATGCCTCACCCCTCCCCACCTTTCCCGTTTAGCAGCCTTATGCGTGTTTCCTACATATTTGACTATGTTTTTGTTTTGTAATTTATTTCATGTGTAGCCATTTTGGATTCCACCTTTAAGTGATATCTTATGACATGTGTCTTTTTCTTTTTGAATTATGTCACTTAGAATGATCATACGTAATTCTTCCGGAGTTGTTACAACTGGCCATATTTCATTGATTTCCAGGCTGAATAATATTCCACTCTACCTAAGTACCACATCTCTATCCATTTTTTCTCTCCAGAGACATTTAAGTTATATCCTAGTCGAGGATCTTTTAAACAGAGAGGGGGTAAACATTGGGGTGCCTGTGTCCTCTCGATTTTTGTTTTTCCCAAGATATACGCCCATGAGTGCAAGTGCCCTATGCTCTGTAGCTCATTTTTTAGATGCTTTAGTAAACACAATACACTTCTCCAGAATGGCCGTTGGCAATGTACATTTCCACTATAAGTCTCACAGGGCTCCCTCTTCTCCTTGCCCTGTCCTGCATTTCTGTTGTTTACGCTTTATGAGGATGGCTCTTCTGACTGATGCGAAGTGATATCTTTTGTAGTATTGACTTCCAGTGCCCACCTGTTTGCTTGGCTAAAAAAGTGTATGCCCTTTTCTTGAATATATACAGAAAAAAACGCATACACCCTTTTTGGCCAACTGCAATGTTGGCAATGTTCAGCTCCTTTTCTCGTGCTTAATGGCGAGTCCTTTCTACCTCCTCAGATCCCTTTCCTGCCATTCTCCCTTGCTTACAAGTCCTTTTCTCTGACTTTCCTCAAGACATTTTTCAGTGATGGATATTTTCAACTTTGCAGTTTCGTGAATTTTACTGCCCCTGAGTTCCATTGTTCAACTTGCGTTTATGGGAACTGGCCACAAAGCAGCGGGATTTCCTCAAGTCCTATACTGTTTCCATGGGCAACCCTAGCCTTTGGTCAATTCGTCTTCCTGATTGGAAATTAGAGTGACATGTGCCTGTCTGAACACCTAGGACTTGTCTCTCATTGTTCCTCATCCTTCCGCTTCATCCTCTGGACAAATTCCAAACTGTACGCAACAGGATGTTGACAGTGCTGACATCTCCAAGTGGGGAGACTGTTAGTAAAGATGCTGGAGGGGTGAACCCGAGCACCAGGAGATGAGGAGATGAGATGCCTTTTCCAAACTCTTCCCGATCAGACGGTATACCATCCTCTGGGTGTGACAGACATGTTTTAGCAGTAGGAAGAGTCCCATTCATGTAAGGAGAACACCAGGGCTTTTTCAAAATCAGTGTCTGCCCGAAACCCAAACTGGGGAATTTTTTAAGCTACGGCTACACATATGTTCATTAAGGGCCTTGGGAAGTAGGCAGAGTCCAAACTTTAGATGATTGAAGTCTTCAGGGTCAGAAGCACTCACCACCAGCTTCCCTTAGGTTACACTTTAACTGTCATTGATAGATGACAATGACAATAAAAATATCTATTCTTTTCCAGATTATTTCCCCTTATAGCTTATTGCAAAATGTTGAGTGTAGTTCCCTGTGCTATACAGTAGTTCCTTGTTGATGATCTATTTTATACATAGCAGTGTGTATGTGTTAATCCCAAACTGTTAATTTATCCCTCCTCCCACCTTTCCCCTTTGGTAATAATAAATTATAAGATTTTATACTTCTCAGAAATGGGGGAGCTGAAAGAGAGGTATCATTTTCAATGGAAAAGCATTTAAAACAAGATTGAAGCTTTAACCAAGATTATTAGATGTACATCCTTGGAAAGAAATCACTTCGTTTCTCTAATATTGACCTGACAAATAAGACAAACCTTTTCACTGAACTTGCTTATAATAAAGTGATGGAAATATCAAATGGAAGTGTTAGAAACATCTTATTTTACCCGAGCCTTATACACTGTTCTATGTTAACTACAGTTTGGCTCACACATCTGTTCATTGAGGTTACAATAGTCTCAATTTCTGTTACTGATCCTCCAGAGTGGACCCCAACAAGTGTCCCCCTGCCCAGTGTCATTGGGGCCAACAGATCGAGACTGAGTTTGGTTCACAAGCAAAGGAAACTTTATATTTTGATCAGAGAATGGAGAGGTGAGAGCATGCACTACCCCGTGGGCTGTGGGCTGGGCTGTTGTGTAGAGATCCTGTCAGAGTCAGTGGGAGGGAGGGGGCGGAGCTCTCGAGGGCCGGGTTGGCTGCAGCTCAGGCTCTATATCGCGGAGTCTGCACTGGGCCCCAGGAGCTGAGGTGTCGTCCCAGCCATTCTGCACTAGGAAATCTGGTCTGAAGTGCCGGGTGTGGAACCTCTGCATGCGGGACCCTAGGAGCACATGAAATTAGACAAAGCACAAAGGATAAAAAAGGTTAGACTTGACTTTATTGCCCAGATTCTATTTTTATCTCCCAGGGATTTTTAATGGGCTTTGCTGGGGACAAACCCCTCCTCTGCCTTTTGTCCCGTTCCTCATTCTTGGAGTGCTGAGGGTGCAGACCCTTCTTCTGTAACTGCTGAGTGCTGACTTGGGAGCCCTCATACCTGGGGGCGAGGGTCAGAGCTTCTCCCCAGCAGCCTCCAGGTGACGTTGATTGTCCCCAGGCCCCCTGTCTCCCTGCTCGTCCACCTGAGCACCAGCATTGGAAGTGTTATAGATTCTAATGACCTTTAAGGGTCCAGGAAAGAGATGTGCAGAGACGCTGTGGGGGCCGGTTTCACTCCGCCCCACATTTGTTCGGCCACCTTAGGCTGACCGTTTCTGCCAGCCTAGATGCTCTGACCAGTAGTCTGCGCTTTCTTCAATTAGGCCCCTGAATTAACGTACAAACGGCACCAGGTGTCAGAGCCCTGCCTGCTCAACTCCCAGACAGTCCAGGGTCAGTGGTGATCAAGGACCATGATGGCCACTGAGTCAACAGCCTTTTGAAGTAAACAGGAGTCCAGCTGGTCTTATTGGCCACCATCATCAAGGTGTCTGTAGGCTTTTCTATGGTGACAGTGTGATATACGGTTCCCCCGCCAAGATTATTAGCTCCCCTCTGCGTGCAGTAAGTCCTGCAAGCAGTAGTCTACTCTTTTGGGACACACTCTTGTTGTTTTATGAGAGAAACTCCAGGTCAAGTGATGTTCACACGAGTCGTCATGGTGCCCTGTTGCCCCCGGTTATCTCTCTGGATGTTGGAGTTGGAGGGCCTCCTCACTCGAGGTTGGTGTGCCCACGGAGCGAACCCTGCAACTTCAGGGCATGGTTGGTGGTTAGGATCACCACGTGGGGTCCTTTTCCCTTAGGAGGGAGGTGGCCTTTTGGGCTGCTGATTTCCAGGTTTTTAGATACCGCCAGTATCTTGGCCAGATGTGGCAGTGGGCCAAGCCCCTTGGTGCCCGTAGTTTATCCTACCTGGATGGCATTCCTGCATTTTTCCATTTCAAGTGGTCCCAGTTTTTGCACTAATTCTCCAATGGCGATTCACCTTTCACCGGGAATGTAAAGGTCAAAGGGTTTAGCTAAATTAGGGAGTTCCAGGGTAAGGGTCTGAATTGACTGCTCTTTCCATTCTTGAAAGGCCACTTCTGGATTCTATTCAAAAGGATCATCATCTTTTCCTTTCAGTGTTTCATATAGAGGCCCAGCTAGTAGACTGTAGTTAGGGATCCAGAAGCAGCAAACCCTGGCCTCCCCAGGAACCCCTAAGCTGTCTTCTAGTTTTAGAAAGGGGTAAGGCTGAAAATGGTTTCTTCCCTTTCCTGGGATGGGCTTCTCCGACCTTCTGTGAGAATGAAGCCCAGGCAGGTCACCACAGTCTGTGATATTTGAGCTTTTTCTTGGACAACTTCTATCCTTTATTGGCTTGGTAGTTCAGAGACCTCCTTAGTAGGGCTGGCGATCAGAATGTCGTCTGCGTACTGAAGGACGGTTTCCTTTTCCAGAGGTAGAACTTTTAGGTCTTTAGCTAAGCTTTCCCCAAAGATGGTGTGGGAATTTTTGCACCCTTGGGGCAAGACGGCCCGGAAGTATTGTTTTAGTTGTATGTTGAGTCCTGCCACTCACAAACCAAAATTTCTTGTGACTCTGGGACTAATGGAATACAAAAGAAGGCATCATTGAAGACTAATACAGAATACCATGTCCTAGTGGTTGGTAGAATGACCAGCAGGGTGTAGGAATTAGGAGCAGCTGGAGGTATATCCTCGGTGGCTTCACTGACTGTCCTGACATCCTTTACCAGGTCCCCAGCAGCCCATGGGGCTCTCGTGGTCAGACCAATCCCAGAATATGGAGCTCACCTGGGCAGGTACCCCACCCCCACCCCAGCCCACGGGGCTCTCGTGGTCAGGCCCCTCCCAGGATACAGAGCTACCCTTGCAGGTACCGTGGCAGGGCTGGGCACACAGGAACCGTGCACATAGCCCTCATTGCAGAGCACCCCCAGCTCACCTGTCGCTCAGAGCTGACACAGAGCACCTCAGAGCAGGACTTGAACTAACAAACAGCAGCTGCGACAGGTCTGTGACCCTGGGCATCACTCTGTGCGGCCTCCCTCCACCTGGTCTTCCAGAGACTTCCACTGCACCCGGGGCACCAGGCCTCTGTCTCCAACCACCACCCACCCCTCCTCTCCCTGACTCCTGGGTTCCTCTCATTAGGAGAGGGTTTTCTTGAAGTTGTCTCCCACTCATGGGCCAGATAAAATGATTAGAAAACAAGCCAAAGCTGCAGCCCCTTGTCTATCCTGACTCTCAGGAGCCCACACCTGTTCCTTGGACCTGGCCAGTTCAGCAAGTTCCATTTTCTGCAACTGTGAGCCCCTGAGGGGTGAGGATTGGCTGACCTGGGCAGCCTTACCGTGCCGGCCAGCCCTCCCCAGGTGTGCCTGGGTTGAGATCAATATAAATACCACTCCAGGCAGCAAGAGGCCCTGCAGCCGTGCCTGACGCCATTTTCTCTGCCCTGTCAGCAGTCTCGGGGCTGGGCTGGTGGGAGGGAGTGAGAGGCCATGGCTTTGTGGGTGGCCCAGTGTGAGTGGGTCTCTGCTGGACTTTCTGCAGCAGTTGCCAGGCTGCCACCTGCTAAAGAAGAGGATGTGTCACCCATACCTGCTGCTGGAATTTCTCCCTGGGCAGAGGTGAGGAAGGAAAAAAGCAGTGGGGGCAGGGACAGGACGGGTATCTCAGGCAGGGAAATGGAAATCTTCCAGAAGAGCACCCAGGGCCAGGACCATCCTGGCTGGCCTGCAGGCACCAAGTCGGCCGGTATGCTGTCACTCGTGTGGCTCTATGGCCCTTCCTCTAGGCTTTCAAGTCCTTGTATATATTCAGGTGTTTTACCTGGGACGGGTGGGAATAGTTCAGCAGCAACTGGCCTGGGGCTCAGCTCACGTTTACTCACAGATGCCTCGGCACGGTGCCCCAGCTTTGCAATGAGGACGCTTGTTGCATGGGGGCTGCTGGCTGAATGGGAGACAATTCCCCACCACTGACCAACTTCAGAATTGTTTACAACTGGAGCAAGTGTCCTGATACGGTTTTCCTCTGTGGAACTGGTGGGTTCTGTGTTTTTTTTCTCTTTTTCGTTTTTGGTTCAAGGTAGATTTTATTCCTCTTTTTTGTATTTACAGATATAAGCATGGAAATAATTTATTCATATAAATACATGTATGTGAAGGGAATAATTGTTTTTTCTGTTTTATTTTTTAAATTTTATTTCTTTTTAATTTTGAATTTTATTTTATATTTTTATACAGCAGGTTCTTATTGGTTATCTATTTTATACATATAAATGTATACATGCCAATCCCAGTCTCTCAACTCCTCCCACCACCAACCCCCCCAACAGCTTTCCCCCCTTGTTGTCCATACGTTTGTTGTCTACATCTGTTGCTCTATTTATGCCTTGCAAAATGGTTAATCTGTACAGTTTTTCTAGGTTCCACATATATGCATGAATATACAAGATTTGTTTTTCTCTTTCTGACTTACTTCACTCTGTATGACAGTCTCTAGATCCATCGACGTCTCTACAAATGACCTAATTTCATTCCTTTTCATGGCTTAGTAATATTCCATTTTATATATGTACCACTGCTTTATGCATTCGTCTGTCTGTGGGCATTTAGGTTGCTTCCATTACCTCGATATTGTAAAGAGTGATACAATGAACATTGCGGTGAATGTCTCTTTTTGATTTATGGTTTTGTCTGGGTATATGTCCAGAACTGGGATTGCTGTATCATATGGTAATTCTACTGTTAGTTTCTTAAGAAACTCCATATTGTGCTCCATAGTGACTGTATCAATTTATATTCCCAACAATAGTGGAAGAGGGTTCCTTTTCTCCACACATTTCCAGCATTTTTTGTTTGTAGATTTTCTGATGATGCCCATTCTACCAGGTGTGAGGTGATACCTCATTGTTGAGTCCATTTTGTTGAGCAAGGGGTAGGTCTTGTCTATTACATATTTAGCTTATGGAACGGTATCTGTGCTAATTTCAAACTCTGCTTTTATGCAGCACCACAACTCACCTTCCCCCTTAAGCAAGCATAAGTTGGTTTTCTAAACATGAGACCCTGTTCTGTTTTGTAATTCAGTTCATGTGTAACCAAGTTCTCATTCCATGTATTAGTGATACGTTATGAGGTTTCTCTTTCTGTGTGACTTTTTTCACTTAGAATCACCGTGCCTCAATCCACTCATTATGCTGGTACGGGCCTGGTGACATAGTTTTCATTGCTGAGAGGTATTCTGTTGTACGTAAGTACCGCAACTTCTTTATCCATTATTTGCTCTCTGGCATATTTAACTTGTGCTGAAGAAGAGGTTCCTGTAAAAGAGCCGTCCCAAATTTTGGGGTGGCTGTATCTTTTTGATTTTAATTTCCCTAAGCTACAGGACCATAAGTGGTAGTGCCCCAGGCTCTGTTGCTTTGTTTTTTAGATGTTTCAGGAAACACCATACACTTCTACCGAGTGGCTGTTGGCAATTTACATCCCGCCCATCAGCATAACAAGGCTCCCAGTTCTCCATGGCCTGTCCTGCCTTTCTGGATTTTACACTTTTTTCAGATGGCCCTTTTGACCGGGGGGAAGTGAGACTACATTGTAGGGCAGATTTCCTTTGCAAGCTTGCTTGGTTGGCCAAAAAGGGCGTATGCATTTTTTCCGGAAAAAACTCATACGCACTTTTTGGCCAAGTGCATCATTGTGGACGTTCTGCCTCTTTTCCTATAATTTAAATGCAATTCCAGTCCTCCTCCTGAAATCGGTTTCCTGCAATTCTGCCCCACTTTCAAGTCCTCTTGGCAGCCTTCCTTCAGTATATTTTTGGACGATAGCTGTCATTTATAACTCTGCAGGTTTGTGAATTACAGTGCCCCTGAGCTCCTTTCTTCAACTCGCTTTCTTGTGAGCTGGCCGCAACACCGCAGGATTGCTTCAGGCCCTAATCTTGTTCTGGAACAGCACGCTGAGCCTTTGGTTAATTCCTCTTCCTGGTGGGAAATGAGAGTTAAATTTGCCCGTCCAGACACCTCCAGCTAGTCTCTCATTGGTTCTCCCTATTCCTGTTCATCTTCCGCAGAAATTGCAAACTGGGCCAAACAGGAGGTTAAAGGCACTGACTCTCCAAGTCGGGAGAGTGTTAGTAAAGCGTCTGGAATGTTGCACCCGAGTACCAGGGGACGAGAACTGAGACATAGTGGAACACGTCTCCCGATCACACGGTTGATCATACTCTGGGTTCCACATGCATGCTTTAGCTGAAGGAAGAATCCCTTAAACCTAGAGAGTTGAGACCCGTGGAATGGGTACCATGCAATATGACTTCAAAGGGTCTTCATTTGCTCACCGAACCTCTCCAATCCTATCACTGCTGCGTTTATGTCCCTGTACACACGCTTGATTCTCTTTTGGAGACATAGCAATCCATAGGTTTTAAGATACTTACTAGTCAGGTATATACTTAGGCGTTTAATATGGGGTGTTGAGTCCATCTCGTTGAGCAAGGAGTAGCTCTTGTCTATTACATATTTGGCTTAAGGAACTTTATCTGTGCTCATTTCAATCTCTGGTTTTATGCAGCACCCCAACTCACCTTTCCCCTTAAGCAAGCATAAGTTGGTTTTCTAAATTTGAGACCTTATTCTGTTTTGTAACTCTGTTCCTGTGTAGCAAGTTTACATTCCGTGTATTAGTGATATCTTATGATGTTTCTTTTTCCGTGTGACTTATTTCAGTTAGAATCATCATACCTGAATCCACTCATTATGCTGCTACGGGCCTGATGACATAGATTTCATTGCTGAGTGATATTGCATTGTACGTAAGTACCACAACTTCTTTATCCATTTTTCACTTTCTGCGATATTGAACTTGTACCATAAACGAGGTTCTTGTAAACATAGCCGTCCCAAACTTTTGGGTGGCTGTGTCTTTTTGATTTTAATTTCCCTAAGCTATAGGACCATAAGTGGAATTGCCCTAGGCTCTGTTGCTTTGTTTTTTAGATGTTTCAGGAAACAACATACATTTCTCCCTAGTGGCTGTTGGCAAATTACATCCCGCCCATCAGCATAACAAGGCTCCCAGTTCTCCATGGCCTGTCCTGCCTTTCTGGATTTTACACTTTTTTCAGATGGCCCTTTTGACCGGGGCGAAGTGAGACTTCATTGTAGTGCAGATTTCCTTTGCAAGCTTGCTTGGTTGGCCAAAAAGGGCGTATGCATTTTTTTCCTGAATATATGCAGGAAAAAAACGCATACGCCCTTTTTGGCCAAGTGCATCATTGTCGACGTTCTGCCTCTTTTCCTATGCTTTAAATGCAATTCCTGTCTACCTCCTGAAATAGGTTTCCTGCAATTCTGCCTTGCTTTCAATGCCTCTTCATAGCCTTACCTCAATATAGTTTTTGAAAATAGTTGGCCTTTATAACTCTGCACGTTTTTGAATTGCAGTGGCCCTTAGCTCCATTTTTCAGCTCATATTTTTGTGATCTTGCCTCATAACCACAGGATTCCTTCAGGCCCTATTCTTCTTCTGGGGCACCTTGCTGTGCCTTTGGTTTATTCTTCTTACTGATGTGAAATTAGAGTGACATGTGCCCATTGAAACCGCTACAGCTTGTTTCTCACTGGTTCCCCCTATTCTCATTCATCCTCCGCACTAACTGCAGACTGTGCGATACCAGAACTTAAAGGCATTGACTCTCCATGTGGGGATGTTGTTAGTAAAGCGGCTGGAATGTCGATCCGGAGCCCCAGGAGAGGAAAAATGAGGTGCGTTTTAGAAACCTTTCCCGATCATATGGTATACCAGTCGCTGGGTTTCCCAAGCATGGTTTAGCTGTAGGAAGATTCCCTTCAACCTGGATTGTTGGGACCCTTGGAATGAGTAGCATGAAGTATTGCATTAAACTTTTGGCAGTTGCTCACCAAAACTCACCAATCCTCTCAGCCCCAAGTGTCCAGCCTTATGTCTTATCCAGCTGTGGGTTTATATGTGGTCAATCCAGGTTGCATCACAGCCCCTGAGCAAATTTTGTAAGAATTTTTCTCTCTTTCATTGTTTCTGCGTTTTGTTTTTAAAATTTATTTCTATAATGGGGTTTAGCTCATTTTCACTGCTGTGTTTGTGCCGCTCTGCACACACTTGATTCCCTTATGGAGATATATCAATACATGGATTTTAAGATTCTTATTACTCAGATATATTTCTCTGTGGTTTATAAGGTGTGTTGAGGCCAGGTCATTGAGCAAGGTGTAGATCTTGTCTAATATCTATTTGGTTTATTGAACGGTATCTGTGCTAATTTCAAACTCTGGTTTTATGCATCACCCCACCTCTCCTTTCCCCTTAAGCTGACATAAGTGTGTTTTCTACATGTGAGACACTGTTCTGTTCTGTAATTCATTTCTTGTGCAGCCATATTTACCCTCCCTCTATAAGTGATATCTTATGATATGTTTCTTTTTCTGTTTGACTTATTTCAAGTAGTATTATCGGACCTAAATCCACTCTTTATCCTTCTACTAGCCTTATTACATTGATTTCATGGTGAAGAGATATTCCATTGTACATAAGTACCACATCTTCTTTATCCATTGTTCTCTTTCCTGGGATATTTAAGGTGTACTGAAGTTGAGGTTCTTGTAAACAGAGTAGCCCTAAACTGTGGTGTGCTTGTGTCTTGTTGATTTTTAGACTTCCCTAGATATATTCCCATGATTGGAAGTGTCCTATGCTCTGTAGCTCTGTTTTTTAGATGATTTAGGAACCACCATACACTTCTCCAGAGTGGCTCTCGGCAGTTCACACACTGCCCATCAGCGTATAAAGGCTCCCTGTTCTCCATGGCCTGTCCTGCATTTCTGGTTTTTACAATTTTTTAGGATGGCCCTTTTGACCGGTGGGAAATGAGACTTCTTTGTTGTGCACATTTGCATTGCTTGCTTGCTTCGTTGCCCATAAAGTGCGTATGCGTTTTTTCCTGGATATAATCAGGAAAAACGCATACGCCCTTTTGGGCCAACTGCATCATTGTCGAAATTCTGCCGCTTTTCATGTGCTTTAAAGACGAGTCCAATCTATCTCTTGAAATCTGTTTCTTGCAATTCTGTCTTGCATTCAGATCCTCTTCTTTGCCTTACCTCAACATAGTTTTGGACGTTAGTTTTCATTTATAACTCTGCAGGTTTGTGAATTGCAGTGACCCTGAGCTCCATTTTTTAAGTTGCTCTTTTGTGAGCTGGCCTCAAACCCGCAGGATTGCTTCAGGCCCTATTTTGGCTCTGGCGAGGCGGGCTGAGCCTTTTTTCAATTCTTATTCTTAATGGGAAATTAGAGTGATATGTGCCCGTCCAAACCCCTACAACTATTCTCTCATTGGTTCCCCCTCTTCCCGTTCATCCTCCTCACAATTTGCAAAATGTGTGAAACAGAAGTTGAAATGTGCTGATTCTCCAAGTGGGGAGATTCTAAGTAACGTGGCTGGAATGGTGAACAGGAGCACCAGGAGAGGATAAATGAGCTGCATTTTAGACACATCTCCCGATCACATGGTGTACAGTCCTCTGGGTTTTCCATGCATGTTTTAGCTGTAGGAAGATCCCTTGAACCTGCAGATTTGGGACCCATTGAATGGGTACCAGGTAGTATTACTTTAAAGGGTGTGCATTTCCTCACCCAACCTCACATTTCTCTTAGTGCAAACAGTTTCCAGCCTTATGTCTCATCCTGCTGTGGGTCTAGATGTGTTCAATCCATGTTGCATCACCGTCCCTGAGGAAAAGTTGTAAGAGGTTTTCTCTGTCTCTCTGTCGTTTATTTTTTTCAATTTATTACTATATTGGTTACAGCTGATTTTCAAAGCTCTGTTTCTTGCTGCTGTACATCCACTTGATTCACGTACAGAGAGACATCAGTAAATTCTTTTTCAGATTCTTACCAGTCGTATATATTCTTTTCCGGTGACTTGAGTGTGCTGAGTGCAGTTCTTTTAGCTACCGTGTAGGCCTTGTTGATTATCAGTTTGGTATTTGGAATGGTATCTTTGCTAATTTCAACCTCCTGGATGATGCCTCACCCCTCCCCACCTTTCCCGTTTAGCAGCCTTATGCGTGTTTCCTACATATTTGACTATGTTTTTGTTTTGTAATTTATTTCATGTGTAGCCATTTTGGATTCCACCTTTAAGTGATATCTTATGACATGTGTCTTTTTCTTTTTGAATTATGTCACTTAGAATGATCATATGTAACTCTTCCGGAGTTGTTACAACTGGCCATATTTCATTGATTTCCAGGCTGAATAATATTCCACTCTACCTAAGTACAACATCTCTATCCATTTTTTCTCTCCAGAGACATTTAAGTTATATCCTAGTCGAGGATCTTTTAAACAGAGAGGGGGTAAACATTGGGGTGCCTGTGTCCTCTCGATTTTTGTTTTTCCCAAGATATACGCCCATGAGTGCAAGTGCCCTATGCTCTGTAGCTCATTTTTTAGATGCTTTAGTAAACACAATACACTTCTCCAGAATGGCCGTTGGCAATGTACATTTCCACTATAAGTCTCACAGGGCTCCCTCTTCTCCTTGCCCTGTGCTGCATTTCTGTTGTTTACGCTTTATGAGGATGGCTCTTCTGACTGATGCGAAGTGATATCTTTTGTAGTATTGACTTCCAGTGCCCACCTGTTTGCTTGGCTAAAAAAGTGTATGCCCTTTTCTTGAATATATACAGAAAAAAACGCATACACCCTTTTTGGCCAACTGCAATGTTGGCAATGTTCAGCTCCTTTTCTCGTGCTTAATGGCGAGTCCTTTCTACCTCCTCAGATCCCTTTCCTGCCATTCTCCCTTGCTTACAAGTCCTTTTCTCTGACTTTCCTCAAGACATTTTTCAGTGATGGATATTTTCAACTCTGCAGTTTCGTGAATTTTACTGCCCCTGAGTTCCATTGTTCAACTTGCGTTTATGGGAACTGGCCACAAAGCAGCGGGATTTCCTCAAGCCCTATACTGTTTCCATGGGCAACCCTAGCCTTTGGTCAATTCGTCTTCCTGATTGGAAATTAGAGTGACATGTGCCTGTCTGAACACCTAGGACTTGTCTCTCATTGTTCCTCATCCTTCTGCTTCATCCTCTGGACAAATTCCAAACTGTACGCAACAGGATGTTGACAGTGCTGACATCTCCAAGTGGGGAGACTGTTAGTAAAGACGCTGGAGGGGTGAACCCGAGCACCAGGAGATGAGGAGAGGAGATGCCTTTTCCAAACTCTTCCCGATCAGACGGTATACCATCCTCTGGGTGTGACAGACATGTTTTAGCAGTAGGAAGAGTCCCATTCATGTAAGGAGAACACCAGGGCTTTTTCAAAATCAGTGTCTGCCCGAAACCCAAACTGGGGAATTTTTTAAGCTACGGCTACACATATGTTCATTAAGGGCCTTGGGAAGTAGGCAGAGTCCAAACTTTAGATGATTGAAGTCTTCAGGGTCAGAAGCACTCACCACCAGCTTCGCTTAGGTTACACTTTAACTGTCATTGATAGATGACAATGACAATAAAAATATCTATTCTTTTCCAGATTATTTCCCCTTATAGCTTATTGCAAAATGTTGAGTGTAGTTCCCTGTGCTATACAGTAGTTCCTTGTTGATGATCTATTTTATACATAGCAGTGTGTATGTGTTAATCCCAAACTGTTAATTTATCCCTCCTCCCACCTTTCCCCTTTGGTAATAATAAATTATAAGATTTTATACTTCTCAGAAATGGGGGAGCTGAAAGAGAGGTATCATTTTCAATGGAAAAGCATTTAAAACAAGATTGAAGCTTTAACCAAGATTATTAGATGTACATCCTTGGAAAGAAATCACTTCGTTTCTCTAATATTGACCTGACAAATAAGACAAACCTTTTCACTGAACTTGCTTATAATAAAGTGATGGAAATATCAAATGGAAGTGTTAGAAACATCTTATTTTACCCGAGCCTTATACACTGTTCTATGTTAACTACAGTTTGGCTCACACATCTGTTCATTGAGGTTACAATAGTCTCAATTTCTGTTACTGATCCTCCAGAGTGGACCCCAACAAGTGTCCCCCTGCCCAGTGTCATTGGGGCCAACAGATCGAGACTGAGTTTGGTTCACAAGCAAAGGAAACTTTATATTTTGATCAGAGAATGGAGAGGTGAGAGCATGCACTACCCCGTGGGCTGTGGGCTGGGCTGTTGTGTAGAGATCCTGTCAGAGTCAGTGGGAGGGAGGGGGCGGAGCTCTCGAGGGCCGGGTTGGCTGCAGCTCAGGCTCTATATCGCAGAGTCTGCACTGGGCCCCAGGAGCTGAGGTGTCGTCCCAGCCATTCTGCACTAGGAAATCTGGTCTGAAGTGCCGGGTGTGGAACCTCTGCATGCGGGACCCTAGGAGCACATGAAATTAGACAAAGCACAAAGGATAAAAAAGGTTAGACTTGACTTTATTGCCCAGATTCTATTTTTATCTCCCAGGGATTTTTTTTTTTAACATCTTTATTGGAGTATAATTGCTTTACAATGGTATGTTAGTTTCAGCTTCACAACAAAATGAATCAGTTATATATATACATATATTCCCATATCTCTTCCGGGATTTTTAATGGGCTTTGCTGGGGACAAACCCCTCCTCTGCCTTTTGTCCCGTTCCTCATTCTTGGAGTGCTGAGGGTGCAGACCCTTCTTCTGTAACTGCTGAGTGCTGAGTTGGGAGCCCTCATACCCGGGGGCGAGGGTCAGAGCTTCTCCCCAGCAGCCTCCAGGTGACGTTGATTGTCCCCAGGCCCCCTGTCTCCCTGCTCGTCCACCTGAGCACCAGCATTGGAAGTGTTATAGATTTTAATGACCTTTAAGGGTCCAGGAAAGAGATGTGCAGAGACGCTGTGGGGGCCGGTTTCACTCCGCCCCACATTTGTTCGGCCACCTTAGGCTGACCGTTTCTGCCAGCCTAGATGCTCTGACCAGTAGTCTGCGCTTTCTTCAATTAGGCCCCTGAATTAACGTACAAACGGCACCAGGTGTCAGAGCCCTGCCTGCTCAACTCCCAGACAGTCCAGGGTCAGTGGTGATCAAGGACCATGATGGCCACTGAGTCAACAGCCTTTTGAAGTAAACAGGAGTCCAGCTGGTCTTATTGGCCACCATCATCAAGGTGTCTGTAGGCTTTTCTATGGTGACAGTGTGATATACGGTTCCCCCGCCAAGATTATTAGCTCCCCTCTGCGTGCAGTAAGTCCTGCAAGCAGTAGTCTACTCTTTTGGGACACACTCTTGTTGTTTTATGAGAGAAACTCCAGGTCAAGTGATGTTCACACGAGTCGTCATGGTGCCCTGTTGCCCCCGGTTATCTCTCTGGATGTTGGAGTTGGAGGGCCTCCTCACTCGAGGTTGGTGTGCCCACGGAGCGAACCCTGCAACTTCAGGGCATGGTTGGTGGTTAGGATCACCACGTGGGGTCCTTTTCCCTTAGGAGGGAGGTGGCCTTTTGGGCTGCTGATTTCCAGGTTTTTAGATACCGCCAGTATCTTGGCCAGATGTGGCAGTGGGCCAAGCCCCTTGGTGCCCGTAGTTTATCCTACCTGGATGGCATTCTTGCATTGTTCCATTTCAAGTGGTCCCAGTTTTTGCACTAATTCTCCAATGGCGATTCACCTTTCACCGGGAATGTAAAGGTCAAAGGGTTTAGCTAAATTAGGGAGTTCCAGGGCAAGGGTCTGAATTGACTGCTCTTTCCATTCTTGAAAGGCCACTTCTGGATTCTATTCAAAAGGATCATCATCTTTTCCTTTCAGTGTTTCATATAGAGGCCCAGCTAGTAGACTGTAGTTAGGGATCCAGAAGCAGCAAACCCTGGCCTCCCCAGGAACCCCTAAGCTGTCTTCTAGTTTTAGAAAGGGGTAAGGCTGAAAATGGTTTCTTCCCTTTCCTGGGATGGGCTTCTCCGACCTTCTGTGAGAACGAAGCCCAGGCAGGTCACCGCAGTCTGTGATATTTGAGCTTTTTCTTGGACAACTTCTATCCTTTATTGGCTTGGTAGTTCAGAGGCCTCCTTAGTAGGGCTGGCGATCAGAATGTCGTCTGCGTACTGAAGGAGGGTTTCCTTTTCCAGAGGTAGAACTTTTAGGTCTTTAGCTAAGCTTTCCCCAAAGATGGTGTGGGAATTGTTGCACCCTTGGGGCAAGACGGCCCGGAAGTATTGTTTTAGTTGTATGTTGAGTCCTGCCACTCACAAACCAAAATTTCTTGTGACTCTGGGACTAATGGAATACAAAAGAAGGCATCATTGAAGACTAATACAGAATACCATGTCCTGGTGGTTGGTAGAATGACCAGCAGGGTGTAGGAATTAGGAGCAGCTGGAGGTATATCCTCGGTGGCTTCACTGACTGTCCTGACATCATTTACCAGGTCCCCAGCAGCCCATGGGGCTCTCGTGGTCAGACCAATCCCAGAATATGGAGCTCACCTGGGCAGGTACCCCACCCCCACCCCAGCCCACGGGGCTCTCGTGGTCAGGCCCCTCCCAGGATACAGAGCTACCCTTGCAGGTACCGTGGCAGGGCTGGGCACACAGGAACCGTGCACATAGCCCTCATTGCAGAGCACCCCCAGCTCACCTGTCGCTCAGAGCTGACACAGAGCACCTCAGAGCAGGACTTGAACTAACAAACAGCAGCTGCGACAGGTCTGTGACCCTGGGCATCACTCTGTGCGGCCTCCCTCCACCTGGTCTTCCAGAGACTTCCACTGCACCCGGGGCACCAGGCCTCTGTCTCCAACCACCACCCACCCCTCCTCTCCCTGACTCCTGGGTTCCTCTCATTAGGAGAGGGTTTTCTTGAAGTTGTCTCCCACTCATGGGCCAGATAAAATGATTAGAAAACAAGCCAAAGCTGCAGCCCCTTGTCTATCCTGACTCTCAGGAGCCCACACCTGTTCCTTGGACCTGGCCGGTTCAGCAAGTTCCATTTTCTGCAACTGTGAGCCCCTGAGGGGTGATGATTGGCTGACCTGGGCAGCCTTACCGTGCCGGCCAGCCCTCCCCAGGTGTGCCTGGGTTGAGATCAATATAAATACCACTCCAGGCAGCAAGAGGCCCTGCAGCCGTGCCTGACGCCATTTTCTCTGCCCTGTCAGCAGTCTCGGGGCTGGGCTGGTGGGAGGGAGTGAGAGGCCACGGCTTTGTGGGTGGCCCAGTGTGAGTGGGGCTCTGCTGGACTTTCTGCAGCAGTTGCCAGGCTGCCACCTGCTGAAGAAGAGGATGTGTCACCCATACCTGCTGCTGGAATTTCTCCCTGGGCAGAGGTGAGGAAGGAGAAAAGCAGTGGGGGCAGGGACAGGACGGGTATCTCAGGCAGGGAAATGGAAATCTTCCAGAAGAGCACCCAGGGCCAGGACCATCCTGGCTGGCCTGCAGGCACCAAGTCGGCCGGTATGCTGTCACTCGTGTGGCTCTATGGCCCTTCCTCTAGGCTTTCAAGTCCTTGTATATATTCAGGTGTTTTACCTGGGACGGGTGGGAATAGTTCAGCAGCAACTGGCCTGGGGCTCAGCTCACGTTTACTCACAGATGCCTCGGCACGGTGCCCCAGCTTTGCAATGAGGACGTTTGTTGCATGGGGGCTGCTGGCTGAATGGGAGACAATTTCCCACCACTGACCAACTTCAGAATTGTTTACAACTGGAGCAAGTGCCCTGATACGGTTTTCCTCTGTGGAACTGGTGGGTTCTGTGTTTTTTTTCTCTTTTTCGTTTTTGGTTCAAGGTAGATTTTATTCCTCTTTTTTGTATTTACAGATATAAGCATGGAAATAATTTATTCATATAAATACATGTATGTGAAGGGAATAATTGTTTTTTCTGTTTTATTTTTTAAATTTTATTTCTTTTTAATTTTGAATTTTATTTTATATTTTTATACAGCAGGTTCTTATTGGTTATCTATTTTATACATATAAATGTATACATGCCAATCCCAGTCTCTCAACTCCTCCCACCACCAACCCCCCCCAACAGCTTTCCCCCCTTGTTGTCCATACGTTTGTTGTCTACATCTGTTGCTCTATTTATGCCTTGCAAAATGGTTAATCTGTACAGTTTTTCTAGGTTCCACATATATGCATGAATATACAAGATTTGTTTTTCTCTTTCTGACTTACTTCACTCTGTATGACAGTCTCTAGATCCATCGACGTCTCTACAAATGACCTAATTTCATTCCTTTTCATGGCTTAGTAATATTCCATTTTATATATGTACCACAGCTTTATGCATTCGTCTGTCTGTGGGCATTTAGGTTGCTTCCATTACCTCGATATTGTAAAGAGTGATACAATGAACATTGCGGTGAATGTCTCTTTTTGATTTATGGTTTTGTCTGGGTATATGTCCAGAACTGGGATTGCTGTATCATATGGTAATTCTACTGTTAGTTTCTTAAGAAACTCCATATTGTTCTCCATAGTGACTGTATCAATTTATATTCCCAACAATAGTGGAAGAGGGTTCCTTTTCTCCACACATTTCCAGCATTTTTTGTTTGTAGATTTTCTGATGATGCCCATTCTACCAGGTGTGAGGTGATACCTCATTGTTGAGTCCATTTTGTTGAGCAAGGGGTAGGTCTTGTCTATTACATATTTAGCTTATGGAACGGTATCTGTGCTAATTTCAAACTCTGCTTTTATGCAGCACCACAACTCACCTTCCCCCTTAAGCAAGCATAAGTTGGTTTTCTAAACATGAGACCCTGTTCTGTTTTGTAATTCAGTTCATGTGTAACCAAGTTCTCATTCCATGTATTAGTGATACGTTATGAGGTTTCTCTTTCTGTGTGACTTTTTTCACTTAGAATCACCGTGCCTCAATCCACTCATTATGCTGGTATGGGCCTGGTGACATAGTTTTCATTGCTGAGAGGTATTCTGTTGTACGTAAGTACCGCAACTTCTTTATCCATTATTTGCTCTCTGGCATATTTAACTTGTGCTGAAGAAGAGGTTCCTGTAAAAGAGCCATCCCAAATTTTGGGGTGGCTGTATCTTTTTGATTTTAATTTCCCTAAGCTATAGGACCATAAGTGGAAGTGCCCTAGGCTCTGTTGCTTTGTTTCTTAGATGTTTCAGGAAACACCATACACTTCTCCCGGGTGGCTGTTGGCAATTTACATCCCACCCATCAGCATAACAAGGCTCCCAGTTCTCCATGGCCTGTCCTGCCTTTCTGGATTTTACACTTTTTACAGATGGCCCTTTTGACCGGGGGGAAGTGAGACTTCATTGTAGTGCAGATTTCCTTTTCAATCTTGCTTGGTTGGCCAAAAAGGGCGTATGCATTTTTTCCTGAATATATTCAGGAAAAAACGCATACGCCCTTTTTGGCCAAGTGCATCATTGTCGACGTTCTGCCTCTTTTCCTATGCTTTAAATGCAATTCCAGTCTACCTCCTGAAATCGGTTTCCTGCAATTCTGCCCCGCTTTCAAGTCCTCTTGGCAGCCTTACTTCACTATATTTTTGGACGATAGCTGTCATTTATAACTCTGCAGGTTTGTGAATTACAGTGCCCCGAGCTCCTTTCTTCAACTCGCTTTCTTGTGAGCTGGCCGCAACACTGCAGCATTGCTTCAGGCCCTAAACTGGTTCCGGCACGGCACGCAGAGCCTTTGGTTAATTCCTCTTGCTGGTGGGAAATGAGAGTTAAATTCCCCGTCCAGACACCTCCAGCTAGTCTCTCATTGGTTCTCCCTATTCCTGTACATCTTCCACGTAATTTGCAAACTGGGTCAAACAGGAGGTTAAAGGCACTGACTGTCCAAGTCGCGAGAGTGTTAGTAAAGCGTCTGGAATGTTGCACCCGAGTACCAGGGGACGAGAACTGAGACATATTGGAACACGTCTCCCGATCACACGGTTGATCATACTCTGGGTTCCACATGCGTGTTTCAGCTGAGGGAAGAATCCCTTAAACCTGGAGAGTTGAGACCCGTGGAATGGGTACCATGCAATATGACTTCAAAGGGTCTTCATTTGCTCACCGAACCTCTCCAATCCTATCACTGCTGCGTTTATGTCCGTGTACACACGCTTGATTCTCTTTCGGAGACATAGCAATCCATAGGTTTTAAGATACTTACTAGTCAGGTACATTCTTAGGCGTTTAATATGGGGTGTTGAATCCATTTCGTTGAGCAAGGAGTAGCTCTTGTCTATTACATATTTGGCTTAAGGAACTTTATCTGTGCTCATTTCAATCTCTGGTTTTATGCAGCACCCCAACTCACCTTTCCCCTTAAGCAAGCATAAGTTGGTTTTTCTAAATTTGAGACCCTGTTCTGTTTTGTAATTCAGTTCCTGTGTAGCCAAGTTTACATTCCGTGTATTAGTGATATCTTATGATGTTTCTTTTTCTGTGTGACTTATTTCAGTTAGAATTGTCATACCTGAATCCACTCATTATGCTGCTATGGGCCTGATGACATAGATTTCATTGCTGAGTGTTATTGCATTGTACGTAAGTACCACAACTTATTTATCCATTTTTCGCTTTCTGCGATATTGAACTTGTACCGTAAACGAGGTTCTTGTAAACAGAGCCATCCCAAAATTTGGGGTGGCTGTGTCTTTTTGATTTTAATTTCCCTAAGCTATAGGACCATAAGTGGAAGTGCCTTAGGCTCTGTTGCTTTGTTTTTTAGATGTTTCAGGAAACACCTTACACTTTTCCCGAGTGGCTGTTGGCAATTCACATCCCGCCCATCAGCATAACAAGGCTCCCCGTTCTCCATGGCCTGTCCTGCCTTTCTGGATTTTACACTTTTTTCAGATGGCCCTTTTTACCGGGGGAAAGTGAGACTTCATTGTAGTGCAGATTTCCTTTGCAAGCTTGCTTGGTTGGCCAAAAAGGGCGTATGCGTTTCTTCCTGAATATATTCAGGAAAAAACGCATATGCCCTTTTTGGCCAAGTGCATCATTGTCGACGTTCTGCCTCTTTTCCTATGCTTTAAATGCAATTCCAGTCTACCTCCTGAAATTGGTTTCCTGCAATTCTGCCCCGCTTTCAAGTTCTCTTGGCAGCCTTTCTTCAGTATATTTTCGGACGATAGCTGTCATTTATAACTCTGCAGGTTTGTGAATTACAGTGCCCCTGAGCTCCTTTCTTCAACCTGCTTTCTTGTGAGCTGGCAAAACACCGCTGGATTGCTTCAGGCCCTAATCTGGTTCCGGCATGGCACGGTGAGCCTTTGGTTAATTCCTCTTCCTGGTGGGAAATGAGAGCTAAATTTGCCCGTCCAGACACCTCCAGCTAGTCTCCCATTGGTTCTCCCTATTCCTGTTCATCTTCCGCAGAAATTGCAAACTGGGCCAAACAGGAGGTTAAAGGCACTGACTCTCCAAGTCGGGAGAGTGTTAGTAAAGCATCTGGAATGTTGCACCCGAGTACCAGGGGACAAGAACTGAGACATATTGGAACACGTCTCCCGATCACACGGTTGATCATACTCTGGGTTCCACATGCATGTTTTAGCTGAAGGAAGAATCCCTTAAACCTGGAGAGTTGAGACCCGTGGAATGGGTACCATGCAATATGACTTCAAAGGGTCTTCATTTGCTCACCGAACCTCTCTAATCCTATCACTGCTGCGTTTATGCCCCTGTACACATGCTTGATTCTCTTTCGGAGACATAGCAGTCCATAGCTTTTAAGATACTTACTAGTCAGGTACATTTGTAGGCGTTGAATATGGGGTGTTGAGTCCATTTCGTTGAGCAAGGAGTAGCTCTTGTCTATTACATATTTGGCTTAAGGAACTTTATCTGTGCTCATTTCAATCTCTGGTTTTATGCAGCACCCCAACTCACCTTTCCCCTTAAGCATAAGTTGGTTTTCTAAATTTGAGACCCTGTTCTGTTATGTAATCCAGTTCCTGTGTAGCCAAGTTTACATTACGTGTATTAGTGATATCTTATGATGTTTCTTTTTCTGTGTGACTTATTTCAGTTAGAATCATCATACCTGAATCCACTCATTATGCTGCTATGGGCCTGATGACATAGATTTCATTTCTCAGTGATATTGCATTGTACGTAAGTACCACAACTTCTTTATCCATTTTTCACTTTCTGTGATATTGAACTTTTCCCGTAAACGAGGTTGTTGTAAACAGAGCCGTCCCAAACTTTGGGGTGGCTGTGTCTTTTTGATTTTAATTTCCCTAAGCTATAGGACCATAAGTGGAAGTGCCCTAGGCTCTGTTGCTTTGTTTCTTAGATGTTTCAGGAAACACCATACACTTCTCCCGAGTGGCTGTTGGCAATTTACATCCCGCCCATCAGCATAACAAGGCTCCCAGTTCTCCATGGCCTGTCCTGCCTTTCTGGATTTTACACTTTTTTCAGATGGCCCTTTTGACCGGGGGGAAGTGAGACTTCATTGTAGTGCAGATTTCCTTTGCAAGCTTGCTTGGTTGGCCAAAAAGGGCGTATGCGTTTTTTCCTGAATATATTCAGGAAAAAACTCATACGCCCTTTTTGGCCAAGTGCATCATTGTCGACGTTTTGCCTCTTTTCCTATGCTTTAAATGCAATTCCAGTCTACCTCCTGAAATCGGCTTCCTGCAATTCTGCCCCGCTTTCAAGTCCTCTTGGCAGCCTTACTTCAGTATATTTTTGGACGATAGCTGTCATTTATAACTCTGCAGGTTTGTGAATTACAGTGCCCCTGAGCTCCTTTCTTCAACTCGCTTTCTTGTGAGCTGACCGCAACACCGCAGGACTGCTTCAGGCCCTAATCTGGGACCGGCACGGCAGGCTGAGCCTTTGGTTAATTCCTATTCCTGGTGGGAAATGAGAGTTAAATTTGCCCGTCCAGACACCTCCAGCTAGTCTCTCATTGGTTCTCCCTATTCCTGTTCATCTTCCGCAGAAATTGCAAACTGGGCCAAACAGGAGGTTAAAGGCCCTGACTCTCCAAGTCGGGAGAGTGTTAGTAAACCATCTGGAATGTTGCACCCGAGTACCAGGCGACGAGAACTGAGACTATATTGGAACACGTCTCCCAATCACACGGTTGATCATACTCTGGGTTCCACATGCATGTTTCAGCTGAAGGAAGAATCCCTTAAACCTGGAGAGTTGAGACCCGTGGAATGGGTACCATGCAATATGACTTCAAAGGGTCTTCATTTGCTCACTGAACCTCTCCAATCCTATCACTGCTGCGTTTATGCCCCTGTACACATGCTTGATTCTCTTTCGGAGACATAGCAATCCATAGGTTTTAAGATACGTACTAGTCAGGTACATTCTTAGGCGTTAAATATGGGGTTTTGAGTCCTTTTCGTTGAGCAAGGAGTAGCTCTTGTCTATTACATATTTGGCTTAAGGAACTTTATCTGTGCACATTTCAATCTGTGTTTTTGTGCAGCACCCCAACTCACCTTTCCCCTTAAGCAAGCATAAGTTGGTTTTCTAAATTTGAGACCCTGTTCTGTTTTGTAATCTAGTTCCTGTGTAGCCAAGTTTACATTCTGTGTATTAGTGATATCTTATGATGTTTCTTTTTCTGTGTGACATATTTCAGTTAGAATCATCATACCTGAATCCACTCATTATGCTGCTACGGGCCTGATGACATAGATTTCATTTCTGAGTGATATTGCATTGTACGTAAGTACCACAACTTCTTTATCCATTTTTCACTTTCTGCGATATTGAACTTGTACCATAAACGAGGTTCTTGTAAACAGAGCCGTCCCAAACTTTGGGGTGGCTGTGTCTTTCTGATTTTAATTTCCCTAAGCTATAGGACCATAAGTGGAAGTGCCCTAGGCTCTGTTGCTTTGTTTTTTAGATGTTTCAGGAAACACCATACACTTCTCCCGAGTGGCTGTTGGCAATTTACATCCCGCCCATCAACATAACAAGGCTCCCAGTTCTCCATGGCCTGTCCTGCCTTTCTGGAGTTTACACTTTTTTCAGATGGCCCTTTTGACCGGGGGGAAGTGAGACTTCATTGTAGTGCAGATTTCCTTTGCAAGCTTGCTTGGTTGGCCAAAAAGGAAGTATGCATTTTGTCCTGAATATATTCAGGAAAAAACGCATATGCCCTTTTTGGCCAAGTGCATCATTGAGGACGTTCTGCCTCTTTTCCTATGCTTTAAATGCAAATCCTGTCTACCTCCTGAAGTTGGTTTCCTGCAATTCTGACCCGCTTTCAAGTCCTCTTGGCAGCCTTACTTCAGTATATTTTTGGACAATAGCTGTCATTTATAACTCTGCAGGTTTGTGAATTACAGTGCCCCTGAGCTCCTTTCTTCAACTCGCTTTCTTGTGAGCTGGCCGCAACACCGCAGGATTGCTTCAGGCCCTAATCTGGTTCCGGCACGGCACGCTGAGCCTTTAGTTATTTCCTCTTCCTGGTGGGAAATAAGAGTTAAATTTGCCCGTCCAGACACGTCCAGCTAGTCTCTCATTGGTTCTCCCTATTCCTGTTCATCTTCCGCAGAAATTGCAAACTGGGCCAAACAGGAGGTAAAAGGCACTGACTCTCCAAGTCGGGAGAGTGTTAGTAAAGCATCTGGAATGTTGCACCCGAGTACCAGGGGACGAGAACTGAGACATATTGGAACACGTCTCCCGATCATATGGTTGATCATACTTTGGGTTCCACATGCATGTTTTAGCTGAAGGAAGAATCCCTTAAACCTGGAGAGTTGAGACCTGTGGAATGGGTACCATGCAATATGATTTCAAAGGGTCTTCATTTGCTCACCGAACCTCTCCAATCCTATCACTGCTGCGTTTATGCCCCTGTACACACGCTTGATTCTCTTTCAGAGACATAGCAATCCATAGGTTTTAAGATACGTACTAGTCAGGTACATTATTAGGCGTTTAATATGTGGTTTTGAGTCCATTTCGTTGAGCAAGGAGTAGCTCTTGTCTTTTACATATTTGGCTTAAGGAACTTTATCTGTGCTCATTTCAATCTCTGGTTTTATGCAGCACCCCAACCCTCCTTTCCCCTTAAGGAAGCATAAGTTGGTTTTCTAAATTTGAGACCCTGTTCTGTTTGTAATCCAGTTCCTGTGTAGCCAAGTTTACATTCCGTGTATTAGTGATATCTTATGATGTTTCATTTTCTGTGTGACTTATTCAGTTAGAATCATCATACCTGAATCCACTCATTATGCTGCTATGGGCCAGATGATATAGATTTCATTGCTGAGTGATATTGCATTGTACATAAGTACCACAACTTCTTTATCCATTTTTCACTTTCTGCGATATTGAACTTGTACCGTAAACGAGGTTCTTGTAAGCAGAGCCGTCCCAAACTTTGGGGTGGCTCGGTCTTTTTGATTTTAATTTCCCTAAGCTATAGGACCATAAGTGGAAGTGCCCTAGGCTCTGTTACTTTGTTTTTTAGATGTTTCAGAAAACACCATACACTTCTCCCCAGTGGCTGTTGGCAATTTACATACCGCCCATCAGCATAACAAGGCTCCCAGTTCTCCATGGCCTGTCCTGCCTTTCTGGATTTTACACTTTTTTCAAATGGCCCTTTTGACCGGGGGAAGTGAGACTTCATTGTAGTGCAGATTTCCTTTGCAAGCTTGCTTGGTTGGCCACAAAGGGCGTATGCTTTTTTTCCTGAATATATTCAGGAAAAAACGCATACGTCCTTTTTGGCCAAGTGCATCATTGTCGACGTTCTGCCTCTTTTCCTATGCTTTAAATGCAATTCCAGTCTACCTCCTGAAATCGGTTTCCTGCAATTCTGCCCCGCTTTCAAGTCCTCTTGGCAGCCTTACTTCAGTATATTTTTGGAACGATGGCTGTCATTTATAACTCTGCAGGTTTGTGAATTACAGTGCCCCTGAGCTCCTTTCTTCAACTCGCTTTCTTGTGAGCTGGCCGCAACACCGCATGATTGCTTCAGGTCCTAATCTGGTTCCGGCACGGCACGCTGAGCCTTCGGTTAATTCCTCTTCCTGGTGGGAAATGAGAGTTAAATTTGCCCGTCCAGACACCTCCAGCTAGTCTCTCATTGGTTCTCCCTATTCCTGTTCATCTTCCGCAGAAATTGCGAACTGGGCCAAACAGGAGGTTAAAGGCACTGACTATCCAAGTCGGGAGAGTGTTAGTAAAGCGTCTGGAATGTTGCACCCGTGTACCAGGGGACGAGAACTGAGACATATTGGAACACGTTTCCCGATCACATGGTTGATCATACTCTGGGTTCCACATGCATGATTTAGCTGAAGGAAGAATCCCTTAAACTGGAGAGTTGAGACCCGTGGAATGGGTACCATGCAATATGACTTCAAAGGGTCTTCATTTGCTCACCGAACCTCTCCAATCCTATCACTGCTGCGTTTATGCCCCTGTACACACGCTTGATTCTCTTTCAGAGACATAGCGATCCATAGGTTTTAAGATACTTACTAGTCAGGTACATTCTTAGGCGATTAATATGTGGTGTTGAGTCCATTTCGTTGAGCAAGGAGTAGCTCTCGTCTATTACATATTTGGCTTAAGGAACTTTATCTGTGCTCATTTCAATCTCTGGTTTTATGCAGCACCCCAACTCACCTTTCCCCTTAAGCAAGCATAAGTTGGTTTTCTAAATTTGAGACCCTGTTCTGTTTTGTAATCCAGTTCCTGTGTAGCCAAGTTTACATTCCGTGTATTAGTGATATCTTATGATGTTTCTTTTTCTGTGTGACTTATTTCAGTTAGAATCATCATACCTGAATCCACTCATTATGCTGCTACAGGCCTGATGACATAGATTTCATGGCTGAGTGATATTGCATTGTACGTAAGTACCACAACTTTTTATCCATTTTTCACTTTTTGCGATATTGAACTTGTCCCGTAAATGAGGTTCTTGTAAACAGAGCCGTCCCAAAGTTTGGGGTGGCTGTGTCTTTCTGATTTTAATTTCCCTAAGCTGTAGGACCATAAGTGGAAGTGCCCTAGGCTCTGTTGCTTTGTTTTGTAGATGTTTCAGGAAACACCATACACTTCTCCCTAGTGGCTGTTGGCAATTTACATCCCGCCCATCAGCATAACAAGGCTCTCAGTTCTCCATGGCCTGTCCTGCCTTTCTGATTTTTACACTTATTTCAGATGGCTCTTTTGACCGGGGGGAAGTGAGACTTCATTGTAGTGCAGATTTCCTTTGCAAGCTTGCTTGGTTGGCCAAAAAGGGCGTATGCGTTTTTTCCTGAATATATTCAGGAAAAAACGCATACGCCCTTTTTGGCCATGTGCATCATTGTCGACGTTCTGCCTCTTTTCCTATGCTTTAAATGCAATTCCAGTCTACCTCCTGAAATTGGTTTCCTGCAATTGTGCCTTGCTTTCAATGCCTCTTCATAGCCTTACCTCAATATATTTATTGAAAATAGTTGGCCTTTATAACTCTGCAGGTTTTTGAATTGCAGTGGCCCTTAGCTCCATTTTTCAGCTCTTATTTTTGTGATCTTGCCTCATAACCACAGGATTCCTTCAGGCCCTATTCTTCTTCTGGGGCACCTTGCTGTGCCTTTGGTTTATTCTTCTTACTGATGTGAAATTAGAGTGACATGTGCCCATTGAAACCGCTACAGCTAGTTTCTCACTGGTTCCCCCTATTCCCATTCATCCTCCGCACTAACTGCAGACTGTGTGATACCAGAACTTAAAGGCATTGACTCTCCATGTGGGGATATTGTTAGTAAAGCGGCTGGAATGTCGATCCGGAGCCCCAGGAGAGGAAAAATGAGGTGCGTTTTAGAAATCTTTCCTGATCATATGGTATACCAGTCGCTGGGTTTCCCAAGCATGGTTTAGCTGTAGGAAGATTCCCTTCAACCTGGATTGTTGGGACCCTTGGAATGAGTAGCATGAAGTATTGCATTAAACTTTTGGCAGTTGCTCACCAAAGCTCACCAATCCTCTCAGCCCCCAGTGTCCAGCTTTATGTCTTATCCAGCTGTGGGTTTATATGTGGTCAATCCAGGTTGCATCACAGCCCCTGAGCTAATTTTGTAAGAATTTTTCTCTCTTTCATTGTTTCTGCGTTTTGTTTTTAAAATTTATTTCTATAATGGGGTTTAGCTCATTTTCACTGCTGTGTTTGTGCCGCTCTGCACACACTTGATTCCCTTATGGAGATATATCAATACATGGGTTTTAAGATTCTTATTACTCAGATATATTTCTCTGCGGTGTATAGGGTGTGTTGAGGCCAGTTCATTGAGCAAGGTGTAGATCTTGTCTAATATCTATTTGGTTTATTGAACGGTATCTGTGCTAATTTCAAACTCTGGTTTTATGCATCACCCCACCTCTCCTTTCCCCTTAAGCTGACATAAGTGTGTTTTCTACATGTGAGACACTGTTCTGTTCTGTAATTCATTTCTTGTGCAGCCATATTTACCCTCCCTCTATAAGTGATATCTTATGATATGTTTCTTTTTCTGTTTGACTTATTTCAAGTAGTATTATCGGACCTAAATCCACTCTTTATCCTTCTACTAGCCTTATTACATTGATTTCATGGTGAAGAGATATTCCATTGTACATAAGTACCACATCTTCTTTATCCATTGTTCTCTTTCCTGGGATATTTAAGGTGTACTGAAGTTGAGGTTCTTGTAAACAGAGTAGCCCTAAACTGTGGTGTGCTTGTGTCTTGTTGATTTTTAGACTTCCCTAGATATATTCCCATGATTGGAAGTGTCCTATGCTCTGTAGCTCTGTTTTTTAGATGATTTAGGAACCACCATACACTTCTCCAGAGTGGCTCTCGGCAGTTCACACACTGCCCATCAGCGTATAAAGGCTCCCTGTTCTCCATGGCCTGTCCTGCATTTCTGGTTTTTACAATTTTTTAGGATGGCCCTTTTGACCGGTGGGAAATGAGACTTCTTTGTTGTGCACATTTGCATTGCTTGCTTGCTTCGTTGCCCATAAAGTGCGTATGCGTTTTTTCCTGGATATAATCAGGAAAAACGCATACGCCCTTTTGGGCCAACTGCATCATTGTCGAAATTCTGCCGCTTTTCATGTGCTTTAAAGACGAGTCCAATCTATCTCTTGAAATCTGTTTCTTGCAATTCTGTCTTGCATTCAGATCCTCTTCTTTGCCTTACCTCAACATAGTTTTGGACATTAGTTTTCATTTATAACTCTGCAGGTTTGTGAATTGCAGTGACCCTGAGCTCCATTTTTTAAGTTGCTCTTTTGTGAGCTGGCCTCAAACCCGCAGGATTGCCTCAGGCCCTATTTTGGCTCCGGCGAGGCGGGCTGAGCCTTTTTTCAATTCTTATTCTTAATGGGAAATTAGAGTGATATGTGCCCGTCCAAACCCCTACAACTATTCTCTCATTGGTTCCCCCTCTTCCCGTTCATCCTCCTCACAATTTGCAAAATGTGTGAAACAGAAGTTTAAATGTGCTGATTCTCCAAGTGGGGAGATTCTAAGTAACGTGGCTGGAATGGTGAACAGGAGCACCAGGAGAGGATAAATGAGCTGCATTTTAGACACATCTCCCGATCACATGGTGTACAGTCCTCTGGGTTTTCCATGCATGTTTTAGCTGTAGGAAGATCCCTTGAACCTGCAGATTTGGGACCCATTGAATGGGTACCAGGTAGTATTACTTTAAAGGGTGTGCATTTCCTCACCCAACCTCACATTTCTCTTAGTGCAAACAGTTTCCAGCCTTATGTCTCATCCTGCTGTGGGTCTAGATGTGTTCAATCCATGTTGCATCACCGTCCCTGAGGAAAAGTTGTAAGAGGTTTTCTCTGTCTCTCTGTTGTTTATTTTTTTCAATTTGTTACTATATTGGTTACAGCTGATTTTCAAAGCTCTGTTTCTTGCTGCTGTACATCCACTTGATTCACGTACAGAGAGACATCAGTAAATTCTTTTTCAGGTTCTTACCAGTCGTATATATTCTTTTCCGGTGACTTGAGTGTGCTGAGTGCAGTTCTTTTAGCTACCGTGTAGGCTTTGTTGATTATCAGTTTGGTATTTGGAATGGTATCTTTGCTAATTTCAACCTCCTGGATGATGCCTCACCCCTCCCCACCTTTCCCGTTTAGCAGCCTTATGCGTGTTTCCTACATATTTGACTATGTTTTTGTTTTGTAATTTATTTCATGTGTAGCCATTTTGGATTCCACCTTTAAGTGATATCTTATGATATGTGTCTTTTTCTTTTTGAATTATGTCACTTAGAATGATCATACGTAACTCCTCCGGAGTTGTTACAACTGGCCATATTTCATTGATTTCCAGGCTGAATAATATTCCACTCTACCTAAGTACCACATCTCTATCCATTTTTTCTCTCCAGAGACATTTAAGTTATATCCTAGTCGAGGATCTTTTAAACAGAGAGGGGGTAAACATTGGGGTGCCTGTGTCCTCTCGATTTTTGTTTTTCCCAAGATATACGCCCATGAGTGCAAGTGCCCTATGCTCTGTAGCTCATTTTTTAGATGCTTTAGTAAACACAATACACTTCTCCAGAATGGCCGTTGGCAATATACATTTCCACTATAAGTCTCACAGGGCTCCCTCTTCTCCTTGCCCTGTCCTGCATTTCTGTTGTTTACGCTTTATGAGGATGGCTCTTCTGACTGATGCGAAGTGATATCTTTTGTAGTATTGACTTCCAGTGCCCACCTGTTTGCTTGGCTAAAAAAGTGTATGCCCTTTTCTTGAATATATACAGAAAAAAACGCATACACCCTTTTTGGCCAACTGCAATGTTGGCAATGTTCAGCTCCTTTTCTCGTGCTTAATGACGAGTCCTTTCTACCTCCTCAGATCCCTTTCCTGCCATTCTCCCTTGCTTACAAGTCCTTTTCTCTGACTTTCCTCAAGACATTTTTCAGTGATGGATATTTTCAACTCTGCAGTTTCGTGAATTTTACTGCCCCTGAGTTCCATTGTTCAACTTGCGTTTATGGGAACTGGCCATAAAGCAGCGGGATTTCCTCAAGCCCTATACTGTTTCCATGGGCAACCCTAGCCTTTGGTCAATTCGTCTTCCTGATTGGAAATTAGAGTGACATGTGCCTGTCTGAACACCTAGGACTTGTCTCTCATTGTTCCTCATCCTTCCGCTTCATCCTCTGGACAAATTCCAAACTGTACGCAACAGGATGTTGACAGTGCTGACATCTCCAAGTGGGGAGACTGTTAGTAAAGACGCTGGAGGGGTGAACCCGAGCACCAGGAGATGAGGAGATGAGATGCCTTTTCCAAACTCTTCCCGATCAGACGGTATACCATCCTCTGGGTGTGACAGACATGTTTTAGCAGTAGGAAGAGTCCCATTCATGTAAGGAGAACACCAGGGCTTTTTCAAAATCAGTGTCTGCCCGAAACCCAAACTGGGGAATTTTTTAAGCTACGGCTACACATATGTTCATTAAGGGCCTTGGGAAGTAGGCAGAGTCCAAACTTTAGATGATTGAAGTCTTCAGGGTCAGAAGCACTCACCACCAGCTTCCCTTAGGTTACACTTTAACTGTCATTGATAGATGACAATGACAATAAAAATATCTATTCTTTTCCAGATTATTTCCCCTTATAGCTTATTGCAAAATGTTGAGTGTAGTTCCCTGTGCTATACAGTAGTTCCTTGTTGATGATCTATTTTATACATAGCAGTGTGTATGTGTTAATCCCAAACTGTTAATTTATCCCTCCTCCCACCTTTCCCCTTTGGTAATAATAAATTATAAGATTTTATACTTCTCAGAAATGGGGGAGCTGAAAGAGAGGTATCATTTTCAATGGAAAAGCATTTAAAACAAGATTGAAGCTTTAACCAAGATTATTAGATGTACATCCTTGGAAAGAAATCACTTCGTTTCTCTAATATTGACCTGACAAATAAGACAAACCTTTTCACTGAACTTGCTTATAATAAAGTGATGGAAATATCAAATGGAAGTGTTAGAAACATCTTATTTTACCCGAGCCTTATACACTGTTCTATGTTAACTACAGTTTGGCTCACACATCTGTTCATTGAGGTTACAATAGTCTCAATTTCTGTTACTGATCCTCCAGAGTGGACCCCAACAAGTGTCCCCCTGCCCAGTGTCATTGGGGCCAACAGATCGAGACTGAGTTTGGTTCACAAGCAAAGGAAACTTTATATTTTGATCAGAGAATGGAGAGGTGAGAGCATGCACTACCCCGTGGGCTGTGGGCTGGGCTGTTGTGTAGAGATCCTGTCAGAGTCAGTGGGAGGGAGGGGGCGGAGCATTTGAGGGCCGGGTTGGCTGCAGCTCAGGCTCTATATCGCGGAGTCTGCACTGGGCCCCAGGAGCTGAGGTGTCGTCCCAGCCATTCTGCACTAGGAAATCTGGTCTGAAGTGCCGGGTGTGGAACCTCTGCATGCGGGACCCTAGGAGCACATGAAATTAGACAAAGCACAAAGGATAAAAAAGGTTAGACTTGACTTTATTGCCCAGATTCTATTTTTATCTCCCAGGGATTTTTAATGGGCTTTGCTGGGGACAAACCCCTCCTCTGCCTTTTGTCCCGTTCCTCATTCTTGGAGTGCTGAGGGTGCAGACCCTTCTTCTGTAACTGCTGAGTGCTGAGTTGGGAGCCCTCATACCCGGGGGCGAGGGTCAGAGCTTCTCCCCAGCAGCCTCCAGGTGACGTTGATTGTCCCCAGGCCCCCTGCCTCCCTGCTCGTCCACCTGAGCACCAGCATTGGAAGTGTTATAGATTCTAATGACCTTTAAGGGTCCAGGAAAGAGATGTGCAGAGACGCTGTGGGGGCCGGTTTCACCCCGCCCCACATTTGTTCGGCCACCTTAGGCTGACCGTTTCTGCCAGCCTAGATGCTCTGACCAGTAGTCTGTGCTTTCTTCAATTAGGCCCCTGAATTAATGTACAAACAGCACCAGGTGTCAGAGCCCTGCCTGCTCAACTCCCAGACAGTCCAGGGTCAGTGGTGATCAAGGACCATGATGGCCACTGAGTCAACAGCCTTTTGAAGTAAACAGGAGTCCAGCTGGTCTTATTGGCCACCATCATCACGGTGTCTGTAGGCTTTTCTATGGTGACAGTGTGATATACAGTTCCCCCGCCAAGATTATTAGCTCCCCTCTGGGTGCAGTAAGTCCTGCAAGCAGTAGTCTACTCTTTTGGGACACACTCTTGTTGTTTTATGAGAGAAACTCCAGGTCAAGTGATGTTCACACGAGTCGTCATGGTGCCCTGTTGCCCCCGGTTATCTCTCTGGATGTTGGAGTTGGAGGGCCTCCTCACTCGAGGTTGGTGTGCCCACGGAGCGAACCCTGCAACTTCAGGGCATGGTTGGTGGTTGGGATCACCACGTGGGGTTCTTTTCCCTTAGGAGGGAGGTGGCCTTTTGGGCTGCTGATTTCCAGGTTTTTAGATACCGCCAGTATCTTGGCCAGATGTGGCAGTGGGCCAAGCCCCTTGGTGCCCGTAGTTTATCCTACCTGGATGGCATTCTTGCATTGTTCCATTTCAAGTGGTCCCAGTTTTTGCACTAATTCTCCAATGGCGATTCACCTTTCACCGGGAATGTAAAGGTCAAAGGGTTTAGCTAAATTAGGGAGTTCCAGGGCAAGGGTCTGAATTGACTGCTCTTTCCATTCTTGAAAGGCCACTTCTGGATTCTATTCAAAAGGATCATCATCTTTTCCTTTCAGTGTTTCATATAGAGGCCCAGCTAGTAGACTGTAGTTAGGGATCCAGAAGCAGCAAACCCTGGCCTCCCCAGGAACCCCTAAGCTGTCTTCTAGTTTTAGAAAGGGGTAAGGCTGAAAATGGTTTCTTCCCTTTCCTGGGATGGGCTTCTCCGACCTTCTGTGAGAACGAAGCCCAGGCAGGTCACCGCAGTCTGTGATATTTGAGCTTTTTCTTGGACAACTTCTATCCTTTATTGGCTTGGTAGTTCAGAGGCCTCCTTAGTAGGGCTGGCGATCAGAATGTCGTCTGCGTACTGAAGGAGGGTTTCCTTTCCCAGAGGTAGAACTTTTAGGTCTTTAGCTAAGCTTTCCCCAAAGATGGTGTGGGAATTTTTGCACCCTTGGGGCAAGACGGCCCGGAAGTATTGTTTTAGTTGTATGTTGAGTCCTGCCACTCACAAGCCAAAATTTCTTGTGACTCTGGGACTAATGGAATACAAAAGAAGGCATCATTGAAGACTAATACAGAATACCATGTCCTGGTGGTTGGTAGAATGACCAGCAGGGTGTAGGAATTAGGAGCAGCTGGAGGTATATCCTCGGTGGCTTCACTGACTGTCCTGACATCCTTTACCAGGTGCCCAGCAGCCCATGGGGCTCTCGTGGTCAGACCAATCCCAGAATATGGAGCTCACCTGGGCAGGTACCCCACCCCCACCCCAGCCCACGGGGCTCTCGTGGTCAGGCCCCTCCCAGGATACAGAGCTACCCTTGCAGGTACCGTGGCAGGGCTGGGCACACAGGAACCGTGCACATAGCCCTCATTGCAGAGCACCCCCAGCTCACCTGTCGCTCAGAGCTGACACAGAGCACCTCAGAGCAGGACTTGAACTAACAAACAGCAGCTGCGACAGGTCCGTGACCCTGGGCATCACTCTGTGCGGCCTTCCTCCACCTGGTCTTCCAGAGACTTCCACTGCACCCGGGGCACCAGGCCTCTGTCTCCAACCACCACCCACCCCTCCTCTCCCTGACTCCTGGGTTCCTCTCATTAGGAGAGGGTTTTCTTGAAGTTGTTTCCCACTCATGGGCCAGATAAAATGATTAGAAAACAAGCCAAAGCTGCAGCCCCTTGTCTATCCTGACTCTCAGGAGCCCATACCTGTTCCTTGGACCTGGCCACTTCAGCAAGTTCCATTTTCTGCAACTGTGAGCCCTGAGGGATGATGATTGGCTGACCTGGGCAGCCTTACCGTGCCGGCCAGCCCTCCCCAGGTGTGCCTGGGTTGAGATCAATATAAATACCACTCCAGGCAGCAAGAGGCCCTGCAGCTGTGCCTGACGCCATTTTCTCTGCCCTGTCAGCAGTCTCGGGGCTGGGCTGGTGGGAGGGAGTGAGAGGCCATGGCTTTGTGGATGGCCCAGTGTGAGTGGGGCTCTGCTGGACTTTCTGCAGCAGTTGCCAGGCTGCCACCTGCTAAAGAAGAGGATGTGTCACCCATACCTGCTGCTGGAATTTCTCCCTGGGCAGAGGTGAGGAAGGAAAAAAGCAGTGGGGGCAGGGACAGGACGGGTATCTCAGGCAGGGAAATGGAAATCTTCCAGAAGAGCACCCAGGGCCAGGACCATCCTGGCTGGCCTGCAGGCACCAAGTCGGCCGGTATGCTGTCACTCGTGTGGCTCTATGGCCCTTCCTCTAGGCTTTCAAGTCCTTGTATATATTCAGGTGTTTTACCTGGGACGGGTGGGAATAGTTCAGCAGCAACTGGCCTGGGGCTCAGCTCACGTTTACTCACAGATGCCTCGGCACGGTGCCCCAGCTTTGCAATGAGGACGCTCGTTGCATGGGGGCTGCTGGCTGAATGGGAGACGATTCCCCACCACTGACCAACTTCAGAATTGTTTACAACTGGAGCAAGTGCCCTGATACGGTTTTCCTCTGTGGAACTGGTGGGTTCTGTGTTTTTTTTTCTCTTTTTCGTTTTTGGTTCAAGGTAGATTTTATTCCTCTTTTTTGTATTTACAGATATAAGCATGGAAATAATTTATTCATATAAATACATGTATGTGAAGGGAATAATTGTTTTTTCTGTTTTATTTTTTAAATTTTATTTCTTTTTAATTTTGAATTTTATTTTATATTTTTATACAGCAGGTTCTTATTGGTTATCTATTTTATACATATAAATGTATACATGCCAATCCCAGTCTCTCAACTCCTCCCACCACCACCCCCCCAACAGCTTTCCCCCCTTGTTGTCCATACGTTTGTTGTCTACATCTGTTGCTCTATTTATGCCTTGCAAAATGGTTAATCTGTACAGTTTTTCTAGGTTCCACATATATGCATGAATATACAAGATTTGTTTTTCTCTTTCTGACTTACTTCACTCTGTATGACAGTCTCTAGATCCATCGACGTCTCTACAAATGACCTAATTTCATTCCTTTTCATGGCTTAGTAATATTCCATTTTATATATGTACCACTGCTTTATGCATTCGTCTGTCTGTGGGCATTTAGGTTGCTTCCATTACCTCGATATTGTAAAGAGTGATACAATGAACATTGCGGTGAATGTCTCTTTTTGATTTATGGTTTTGTCTGGGTATATGTCCAGAACTGGGATTGCTGTATCATATGGTAATTCTACTGTTAGTTTCTTAAGAAACTCCATATTGTTCTCCATAGTGACTGTATCAATTTATATTCCCAACAATAGTGGAAGAGGGTTCCTTTTCTCCACACATTTCCAGCATTTTTTGTTTGTAGATTTTCTGATGATGCCCATTCTACCAGGTGTGAGGTGATACCTCATTGTTGAGTCCATTTTGTTGAGCAAGGGGTAGGTCTTGTCTATTACATATTTAGCTTATGGAACGGTATCTGTGCTAATTTCAAACTCTGCTTTTATGCAGCACCACAACTCACCTTCCCCCTTAAGCAAGCATAAGTTGGTTTTCTAAACATGAGACTCTGTTCTGTTTTGTAATTCAGTTCATGTGTAACCAAGTTCACATTCCATGTATTAGTGATACCTTATGATGTTTCTCTTTCTGTGTGACTTTTTTCACTTAGAATCACCGTGCCTCAATCCACTCATTATGCTGGTACGGGCCTGGTGACATAGTTTTCATTGCTGAGAGGTATTCTGTTGTACGTAAGTACCGCAACTTCTTTATCCATTATTTGCTCTCTGGCATATTTAACTTGTGCTGAAGAAGAGGTTCCTGTAAGAGCCGTCCCAAATTTTGGGGTGGCTGTGTCTTTTTGATTTTAATTTCCCTAAGCTATAGGACCATAAGTGGAAGTGCCCTAGGCTCTGTTGCTTTGTTTTTTAGATGTTTCAGGAAACACCATACAATTCTCCCCAGTGGCTGTTGGCAATTTACATCCCGCCCATTAGCATAACAAGGCTCCCAGTTCTCCATGGCCTGTCCTGCCTTTCTGGATTTTACACTTTTTTCAGATGGCCCTTTTGACTGGGGGAAGTGAGACTTCATTGTAGTGCAGATTTCCTTTGCAAGCTTGCTTGGTTGGCCAAAAAGGGCGTATGCGTTTTCTAATGAATATATTCAGGAAAAAACGCATACGCACTTTTTGGCCAAGTGCATCATTGTCGACGTTCTGCCCGTTTTCCTATGCTTTAAATGCAATTCCAGTCTACATCCTGAAATCGGTTTCCTGCAATTCTGCCCCGCTTTCAAGTCCTCTTGGCAGCCTTACTTCACTATATTTTTGGACGATAGCTGTCATTTATAACTCTGCAGATTTGTGAATTACAGTGCCCCTGAGCTCCTTTCTTCAACTCGCTTTCTAGTGAGCTGACCGCAACACCGCAGGATTGCTTCAGGCCCTAATCTGGTTCCGGCACGGCACGCTGAGCCTTCGGTTAATTCCTCTTCCTGGTGGGAAATGAGAGTTAAATTTGCCCGTCCAGACACCTCCAGCTAGTCTCTCATTGGTTCTCCCTATTCCTGTTCATCTTCCGCAGAAATTGCAAACTGGGCCAAACAGGAGGTTAAAGGCACTGACTCTCCAAGTCGGGAGAGTGTTAGTAAAGCGTCTGGAATGTTGCACCCGAGTACCAGGGGACCAGAACTGAGAGATATTGGAACACGTCTCCCGATCACACGGTTGATCATACTCTGGGTTCCACATGCATGATTTAGCTGACGGAAGAATCCCTTAAACCTGGAGAGTTGAGACCCGTGGAATGGGTACCATGCAATATGACTTCAAAGGGTCTTCATTTGCTCACCGAACCTCTCCAATCCTATCACTGCTGCTTTTATGCCCCTGTACACACGCTTCATTCTCTTTCGGAGACATAGCGATCCATAGGTTTTAAGATACTTACTAGTCAGGTACATTCTTAGGAGTTTAATATGGGGTGTTGAGTCCATTTCGTTGAGCAAGGAGTAGCTTTGTCTATTCCATATTTGGCTTAAGGAACTTTATCTGTGCTCATTTCAATCTCTGGTTTTATGCAGCACCCCAACTCACCTTTCCCCTTAAGCAAGCATAAGTTGGTTTTCTGAATTTGAGACCCTGTTCTCTTTTATAATCCAGTTCCTGTGTAGCCAAGTTTACATTCCGTGTATTAGTGATATCTTATGATGTTTGTTTTTCTGTGTGACTTATTTCACATAGAATCATCATACCTGAATCCACTCATTATGCTGCTACGGGCCTGATGACATAGATTTCATTGCTGAGTGATATTGCATTCTACGTAAGTACCACAAATTCTTTATCCATTTTTCACTTTCTGCGATATTGAACTAGTACTGTAAACGAGGTTCTTGTAAACAGAGCTGTCCCAGACTTTGGGGTGGCTGTGTCTTTTTGATTTTAATTTCCCTAAGCTATAGGACCATAAGTGGAAGTTCCCTAGGCTCTGTTGCTTTGTTTTTTAGATGTTTCAGGAAACACCATACACTTCTCTCCAGTGGCTGTTGGCAATTTACATCCCGCCCATCAGCATAACAAGGCTCCCAGTTCTCCATGGCCTGTCCTGCCTTTCTGGATTTTACACTTTTTTCAGATGGTCCTTTTGACCGGGGGAAGTGAGACTTCATTGTAGTGCAGATTTCCTTTGCAAGCTTGCTTGGTTGGGCAAAAAGGGCGTATGCATTTATCCTGAATATATTCAGGAAAAAACGCATACACCATTTTTGGCCAAGTGCATCATTGTCGACCTTCTGCCTCTTTTCCTATGCTTTAAATGCAATTCCAGTCTACCTCCTGAAATCTGTTTCCTGCAATTCTGCCCCGCTTTCAAGTCCTCTTGGCAGCCTTACTTCAGTATATTTTTGGACGATAGCTGTCATTTATAACTCTGCAGGTTTGTGAATTACAGTGCCCCTGAGCTACTTTCTTCAACTCGCTTTCTTGTGAGCTGGTTGCAACACCGCAGGATTGTTTCAGGCCCTAATCTAGTTCCGGCACGGCAGGCTGAGCCTTTGGTTAATTCCTCTTCTTGGTGGGAAATGAGAGTTAAATTTGCCCGTCCAGACACCTCCAGCTAGTCTCTCATTGGTTCTCCCTATTCCTGTTCATCTTCCGCAGAAATTGCAAACTGGGCCAAACAGGAGGTTAAAGGCACTGACTCTCCAAGTCGGGAGAGTGTTAGTAAAGCGTCTGGAATGTTGCACCCGAGTACCAGGGGACGAGAACTGAGACATATTGGAACACGTCTCCCGATCACATGGTTGACCATACTCTGGGTTCCACAGGCATCTTGTAGCTGAAGGAAGAATCCCTTAAACCTGGAGAGTTGAGACCCGTGGAATGGGTACCATGCAATATGACTTCAAAGGGTCTTCGTTTGCTCAGCGAACCTCTCCAATCCTATCACTGCTGCGTTTATGCCCCTGTACACATGCTTGATTCTCTATCGGAGACATAGCAATCCATAGGTTTTAAGATGCTTACTAGTCAGGTACATTCTTAGGCGTTTAATATGGGGTTTTGAGTCCATTTCGTTGAGCAAGGAGTAGCTCTTGTCTATTACATATTTGGCTTAAGGAACTTTATCTGTGCTCATTTCAATCTCTGGTTTTATGCAGCACCCCAACTCACCTTTCCCCTTAAGCAAGCATAAATTGGTTTTCTAAATTTGAGACCCTGTTCTGTTTTGTAATTCAGTTCCTGTATAGCCAAGTTTACATTCCGTGTATTACTGATATCTTATGATGTTTCTTTTTCTGTGTGACTTATTTCAGTTAGAATCATCATACCTGAATCCACTCATTATGCTGCTACGGGCCTGATGACATAGATTTCATTGCTGAGTGATATTGCATTGTACGTAAGTACCACATCTTCTTTATCCATTTTTCGCTTTATGCGATATTGAATTTGTACCGTAAACAAGGTTCTTGTAAACAGAGCCATCACAAACTTTGGGGTGGCTGTGTCTTTTTGATTTTAATTTCCCTAAGCTATAGGGCCATAAGTGGAAGTGCCCTAGGCTCTGTTGCGTTGTTTTTTAGATATTTCAGGAAACACCATACACTTCTCCCCAGTGGCTGTTGGCAATTTCCATCCCACCCATCAGCATAACAAGTCTCCCAGTTCTCCATGGCCTGTCATGCCTTTCTGGATTTTACACTTTTTTCAGATGGCCCTTTTGACCGGGGGGAAGTGAGACTTCATTGTAGTGCAGATTTCCTTTGCAAGCTTGCTTGGTTGGCCAAAAAGGGCGTATGCGTTTTTTCCTGAATATATTCAGGAAAAAACGCATACGCCCTTTTTGGCCAAGTGCATCATTGTGCACGTTCTGCCTCTTTTCCTATGCTTTAAATGCAATTCCTGTCTACCTCCTGAAATCGGTTTCCTGCAATTCTGCCCCGCTTTCAAGTCCTCTTGGCAGCCTTACTTCAGTATATTTTTGGACGATAGCTGTCATTTATAACTCTGCAGGTTTGTGAATTACAGTGCCCCTGAGTTCCTTTCTTCAACTCGCTTTCTTGTGAGCTGGCCGCAACACCGCAGGATTGCTTCAGGTCCTAATCTGGTTCCGGCACGGCACGCTGAGCCTTTGGTTAATTCCTCTTCCTGGTGGGAAATGAGAGTTAAATTTGCCCGTCCAGACACCTCCAGCTAGTCTCTCATTGGTTCTCCCTATTCCTGTTCATCTTCCGCAGAAATTGCAAACTGGGCCAAACAGGAGGTTAAAGGCACTGACTCTCCAAGTCGGGAGAGTGTTAGTAAAGCATCTGGAATGTTGCACCCAAGTACCAGGGGACGAGAACTGAGACATATTTGAACACGTCTCCTGATCACACGGTTGATCATAATCTGGGTTCCACACGCATGTTTTAGCTGAAGGAGGAATCCCTTAAACCTGGAGAGTTGAAACCTGTGGAATGGGTACCATGCAATATGACTTCAAAGGGTCTTCATTTGCTCACCGAACCTCTCCAATCCTATCACTGCTGCGTTTATGCCCCTGTACACACGCTTGATTCTCTTTTGGAGACATAGCTATCCATAGCTTTTAAGATACTTACTAGTCAGGTACATTCTTAGGTGTTTAATATGGGGTGTTGAGTCCATTTCGTTGAGCAAGGAGTAGCTCTTGTCTATTACATATTTGGCTTAAGGAACTTTATCTGTGCTCATTTCAATCTCTGGTTTTATGCAGCACCCCAACTCACCTTTCCCCTTAAGCAAGCATAAGTTGGTTTTCTAAATTTGAGACCCTGTTCTGTTTTGTAATCCAGTTCCTGTGTAGCCAAGTTTACATTCCGTGTATTAGTGATATCTTATGATCTTTCTTTTTCTGTGTGACTTATTTCAGTTAGAATCATCATACCTGAATCCACTCATTATGCTGCTATGGGCCTGATGACATAGATTTCATTGCTGAGTGATATTGCATTGTACGTAAGTACCACAACTTCTTTATCCATTTTTCACTTTCTGCGATATTGTACTTGTACCGTAAACAAGGTTCTTGTAAACAGAGCCGTCCCAAATTTTGGGGTAGCTGTGTCTTTTTCATTTTAATTTCCCTAAGCTATAGGACCGTAAGTGGAAGTGCCCTAGGCTCTGTTGCTTTGTTTTTTAGATGTTTCAGGAAACACCATACACTTCTCCCAAGTGGCTGTTGGCAATTTACATCCCGCCCATCAGCATAACAAGGCTCCCAGTTCTCCATGGCCTGTCCTGCCTTTCTGGATTTTACACTTTTTTCAGATGGCCCTTTTGACCGGGGGGAAGTGAGACTTCATTGTAATGCAGATTTCCTTTGCAAGCTTGCTTGGTTGGCCAAAAAGGGCGTATGCATTTTTTCCTGAATATATTCAGGAAAAAACGCATACGCCCTTTTTGGCCAAGTGCATCATTGTCGACGTTCTGCCTCTTTTCCTATGCTGTAAATGCAATTTCAGTCTACCTCCTGAAATTGGTTTCCTGCAATTCTGCCCCGCTTTCAAGTCCTCTTGGCAGCCTTACTTCAGTATATTTTTGGACGATAGCTGTCATTTATAACTCTGCAGGTTTGTGAATTACAGTGCCCCTGAGTTCCTTTCTTCAACTCGCTTTCTTGTGAGCTGGCCGCAACACCGCAGGATTGCTTCAGGCCCTAATCTGTTTGCGGCACGGCACGCTGAGACTTTGGTTAATTCCTCTTCCTGGTGGGAAATGAGAGTTAAATTTGCCCGTCCAGACACCTCCAGCTAGTCTCTCATTGGTTCTCCCTATTCCTGTTCATCTTCCGCAGAAATTGCAAACTGGGCCAAACAGGAGGTTAAAAGCACTGACTCTCCAAGTCGGGAGAGTGTTAGTAAAGCGTCTGGAATGTTGCACCCGAGTACCAGGGGACGAGAACTGAGACTTATTGGAACACGTCTCCCGATCACAAGGTTGATCATACTCTGGGTTCCACATGCATGATTTAGCTGAAGGAAGAATCCCTTAAACCTGGAGAGTTGAGACCCGTGGAATGGGTACCATGCAATATGACTTCAAAGGGTCTTCATTTGCTCACGGAAACTCTCCAATCCTATCACTGCTGCATTTATGGCCCTGTACACACGCTTGATTCTCTTTCGGAGACATAGCAATCCATAGGTTTTATGATACTTACTAGTCAGGTACATTCTTAGGCGTTTAATATGGGGTGTTGAGTCCATTTCGTTGAGCAAGAAGTAGCTCTTGTCTATTACATGTTTGGCTTAAGGAACTTTATCTGTGCTCATTTCAATCTCTGGTTTTATGCAGCACCCCAACTCACCTTTCCCCTTAAGCAAGCATAAGTTGGTTTTCTAAATTTGAGACCCTGTTCTCTTTTGTAATCCAGTTTATGTATAGCCAAGTTTACATTCCGTGTATTAGTGATATCTTATGATATTTCTTTTTCTGTGTGACTTATTCCAGTTAGAATCATCATACCTGAATCCACTCATTATGCTGCTACGGGCCTGATGACATAGATTTCATTGCTGAGTGATATTGCATTGTACGTAAGTACCACAAATTCTTTATCCATTTTTCACTTTCTGCGATATTGTGCTTCTACCATAAACCAGGGTCTTGTAAGCAGAGCCGTCCCAAACTTTGGGGTGGCTGTGTCTTTTTGATTTTAATTTCCCTAAGCTATAGGACCATAAGTGGAAGTGCCCTAGGCTCTGTTGCTTTGTTTCTTAGATGATTCAGGAAACACCATGCACTTCTCCCAAGTGGCTGTTGGCAATTTATATCCCGCCCATCAGCATAACAAGGCTCCCAGTTCTCCATGGCCTGTCCTGCCTTTCTGGATTTTACACTTTTTTCAGATGGCCCTTTTGACCGGGGGGAAGTGAGACTTCATTGTAGTGCAGATTTCCTTTGCAAGCTTGCTTGGTTGGCCAAAAAGTGCGTATGCGTTTTTTCCTGAATATATTCAGGAAAAAACGCATACGCCCTTTTTGGCCAAGTGCGTCATTGTCGACATTCTGCCTCCTTTCCTATGCTTTAAATGCAATTCCAGTCTACCTCCTGAAATCGGTTTCCTGCAATTCTGCCCCGCTGTCAAGTCCTCTTGGCAGCCTTACTTCAGTATATTTTTGGACGATAGCTGTCATTTATAACTCTGCAGGTTTGTGAATTACAGTGCCCCTGAGCTCCTTTCTTCAACTCGCTTTCTTGTGAGCTGGCCGCAACACCTCAGGATTGATTCAGGCCCTAATCTGGTTCCGGCACAGCACGTTGAGCCTTTGGTTAATTCCTCTCCCTGGTGGGAAATGAGAGTTAAATTTGCCCGTCCAGACACCTTCAGCTAGTCTCTCATTGGTTCTCCTTATTCCTGTTCATCTTCCGCAGAAATTGCAAACTGGGCCAAACAGGAGGTTAAAGGCACTGACTCTCCAAGTCGGGAGAGTGTTAGTAAAGCGTCTGGAATGTTGCACCCGAGTACCAGGGGACGAGAACTGAGACATATTGGAGCACGTCTCCCGATCACACGGTTGATCATACTCTGGGTTCCACATGCCTGATTTAGCTGAAGGAAGAATCCCTTAAACCTGGAGAGTTGAGTCCCATGGAATGGGTACCATGCAATATGACTTCAAAGGGTCTTCATTTGCTCACCAAACCTCTCCAATCCTATCACTGCTGCGTTTATGCCCCTGTACACACGCTTGATTCTCTTTCAGAGACATAGCGATCCATAGGTTTTAAGATACTTACTAGTCACGTACATTCTTAGGCGTTTAATATGGGGTGTTGAGTCCATTTCGTTGAGCAAGGAGTAGCTCTTGTGTATTACATATTTGGCTTAAGGAACTTTATCTGTGCTCATTTCAATCTCTGGTTTTATGCAGCACCCCAACTCACCTTTCCCCTTAAGCAAGCATAAGTTGTTTTTCTAAATTTGAGACCCTGTTGTGTTTTGTAATCCAGTTCCTGTGTAGCCAAGTTTACATTCCGTGTATTAATGATATCTTATGATGTTTCTTTTTCTTGTGACTTATTTCAGTTAGAATCATCATACCTGAATCCACTCATTATGCTGCATGGGCCTGATGACATAGATTTCATTGCTGAGTGATATTGCATTGTACGTAAGTACCAAAACTTCTTTATCCATTTTTCACTTTCTGCGTTATTGAACTTGTCCCGTAAATGAGTTTCTTGTAAACAGAGATGTCCCAAACTTTGGGGTGGCTGTGTCTTTTTGATTTTAATTTCCCTAAGCTATAGGACCATAAGTGGAAGTGCCCTAGGCTCTGTTGCTTTGTTTCTTAGATGTTTCAGGAAACACCATACACTTCTCCCAAGTGGCTGTTGGCAATTGACATCCCGCCCATCAGCATAACAAGGCTCCCAGTTCTCCATGGCCTGTCCTGCCTTTCTGGATTTTACACTTTTTTCAGATGGCTCTTTTGTCCGGGGGGAAGTGAGACTTCATTGTAGTGCAGATTTCCTTTGCAAGCTTGCTTGCTTGGCCAAAAAGGGCGTATGCGTTTTTCCCTGAATATATTCAGGAAAAAACGCATATGCCCTTTTTGGCCAAGTGCATCATTGTCGACGTTCTGCCTCTTTTCCTATGCTTTAAATGCAATTCCAGTCTACCTCCTGAAATCGGTTTCCTGCAATTCCGCCCCGCTTTCAAGTCCTCTTGGCAGCCTTACTTCAGTATATTTTTGGACGATAGCTGTCATTTATAACTCTGCAGGTTTGTGAATTACAGTACCCCTGAGCTCCTTTCTTCAACTCACTTTCTTGTGAGCTGGCCGCAACACCACAGGATTGCTTCAGGCCCTAATCTGGTTCTGGCATGGCACGCTGAGCCTTTGGATAATTCCTCTTCCTGGTGGGAAATGAGAGTTAAATTTGCCCGTCCAGACACCTCCAGCTAGTCTCTCATTGGTTCTCCCTATTCCTGTACATCTTCCGCGGAATTTGCAAACTGGGTCAAACAGGAAGTTAAAGGCATTGACTCTCCAAGTCAGGAGAGTGTTAGTATAGCGTCTAGAATATTGCACCCGAGTACAAGGGTATGAGAACTGAGATATATTTGAACATGACTCCCGATCACACGGTTGATCATACTCTGGGTTCCACATGCATGTTTCAGCTGAAGGAAGAATCCCTTAAACCTGGAGAGTTGAGACCCGTGGAATGGGTACCATGCAATATGACTTCAAAGGGTCTTCATTTGCTCACCGAACCTCTCCAATCCTATCACTGCTGCGTTTATGCCCCTGTACACACGCTTGATTCTCTTTCGGAGACATAGTAATCCATAGCTTTTAAGATACTTTCTAGTCAGCTACATTCTTAGGCGTTTAATATGGGGTGTTGAGTCCATTTCGTTGAGCAAGGAGTAGCTCTTGTGTATTACATATTTGGCTTAAGGAACTTTATCTGTGCTCATTTCAATCTCTGGTTTTATGCAGCACCCCAACTCACCTTTCCCCTTAAGCAAGCATAAGTTGATTTTCTAAATTTGAGACCCTGTTGTGTTTTGTAATCCAGTTCCTGTGTAGCCAAGTTTACATTCCATGTATTAGTGATATCTTATGATGTTTCTTTTTCTTGTGACTTATTTCAGTTAGAATCATCATACCTGAATCCACTCATTATGCTGCATGGGCCTGATGACATAGATTTCATTGCTGAGTGATATTGCATTGTACGTAAGTACCACAACTTCTTTATCCATTTTTCACTTTCTGCGATATTGAACTTGTCCCGTTAACGAGGTTCTTGTAAACAGAGCCGTTCCAAACATTGGGGTGGCTGTGTCTTTTTGATTTTAATTTCCCTAAGCTATAGGACCATAAGTGGAAGTGCCCTAGGCTCTGTTGCTTTGTTTTTCAGATGTTTCAGGAAACACCATACACTTCTCCCGAGTGGCTGTTGGCAATTTACATCCCGCCCATCAGCATAACAAGGCTCCCAGTTCTCCATGGCCTGTCCTGCCTTTCTGGATTTTACACTTTTTTCAGATGGCCCTTTTGACAGGGGGGAAGTGAGACTTCATTGTAGTGCAGATTCCCTTTGCAAGCTTGCTTGGTTGGCCAAAAAGGGCGTATGCGTTTTTTCCTGAATATATTCAGGAAAAAACGCATACGCCCTTTTTGGCCAAGTGCATCATTGTGGACGTTCTGCCTCTTTTCCTATGCTTTAAATGCAATTCCAGTCTACCTCCTGAAATCGGTTTCCTGCAATTCTGGCCCGCTTTCAAGTCCTCTTGGCAGCCTTACTTCAGTATATTTTTGGACGATAGCTGTCATTTATAACTCTGCAGGTTTGTGAATTACAGTGCCCCTGAGCTATTTTCTTCAACTCGCTTTCTTGTGAGCAGGCCGCAACACCTCAGGATTGATTCAGGCCCTAATCTGGTTCCGGCACAGCACGTTGAGCCTTTGGTTAATTCCTCTTCCTGGTGGGAAATGAGAGTTAAATTTGCCTGTGCAGACACCTCCAGCTAGTCTCTCATTGGTTCTCCCTATTCCTGTTCATCTTCTGCAGAAATTGCAAACTGGGCCAAACAGGAGGTTAAAGGCACTGACTCTCCAAGTCGGGAGAGTGTTAGTTAAGTGTCTGGAATGTTGCACCCGAGTACCAGGGGACTAAAACTGAGACATATTAGAACACGTCTCCCGATCACTCGGTTGATCATACTCTGGGTTCCACATGCATGTTTTAGCTGAAGGAAGATTCCCTTAAACCTGGAGAGTTGAGACCCGTGGAATGGGTACCATGCAATATGACTTCAAAGGGTCTTCATTTGCTCACCGAACCTCTCCAATCCTATCACTGCTGCGTTTATGCCCCTGTACACACGCTTGATTCTCTTTCGGAGACATAGTAATCCATAGCTTTTAAGATACTTTCTAGTCAGCTACATTCTTAGGCGTTTAATATGGGGTGTTGAGTCCATTTCGTTGAGCAAGGAGTAGCTCTTGTGTATTACATATTTGGCTTAAGGAACTTTATCTGTGCTCATTTCAATCTCTGGTTTTATGCAGCACCCCAACTCACCTTTCCCCTTAAGCAAGCATAAGTTGATTTTCTAAATTTGAGACCCTGTTGTGTTTTGTAATCCAGTTCCTGTGTAGCCAAGTTTACATTCCATGTATTAGTGATATCTTATGATGTTTCTTTTTCTTGTGACTTATTTCAGTTAGAATCATCATACCTGAATCCACTCATTATGCTGCATGGGCCTGATGACATAGATTTCATTGCTGAGTGATATTGCATTGTACGTAAGTACCACAACTTCTTTATCCATTTTTCACTTTCTGCGATATTGAACTTGTCCCGTTAACGAGGTTCTTGTAAACAGAGCCGTTCCAAACATTGGGGTGGCTGTGTCTTTTTGATTTTAATTTCCCTAAGCTATAGGACCATAAGTGGAAGTGCCCTAGGCTCTGTTGCTTTGTTTTTCAGATGTTTCAGGAAACACCATACACTTCTCCCGAGTGGCTGTTGGCAATTTACATCCCGCCCATCAGCATAACAAGGCTCCCAGTTCTCCATGGTCTGTCCTGCCTTTCTGGATTTTACACTTTTTTCAGATGGCCCTTTTGACAGGGGGGAAGTGAGACTTCATTGTAGTGCAGATTCCCTTTGCAAGCTTGCTTGGTTGGCCAAAAAGGGCGTATGCGTTTTTTCCTGAATATATTCAGGAAAAAACGCATACGCCCTTTTTGGCCAAGTGCATCATTGTGGACGTTCTGCCTCTTTTCCTATGCTTTAAATGCAATTCCAGTCTACCTCCTGAAATCGGTTTCCTGCAATTCTGGCCCGCTTTCAAGTCCTCTTGGCAGCCTTACTTCAGTATATTTTTGGACGATAGCTGTCATTTATAACTCTGCAGGTTTGTGAATTACAGTGCCCCTGAGCTATTTTCTTCAACTCGCTTTCTTGTGAGCAGGCCGCAACACCTCAGGATTGATTCAGGCCCTAATCTGGTTCCGGCACAGCACGTTGAGCCTTTGGTTAATTCCTCTTCCTGGTGGGAAATGAGAGTTAAATTTGCCTGTGCAGACACCTCCAGCTAGTCTCTCATTGGTTCTCCCTATTCCTGTTCATCTTCTGCAGAAATTGCAAACTGGGCCAAACAGGAGGTTAAAGGCACTGACTCTCCAAGTCGGGAGAGTGTTAGTTAAGTGTCTGGAATGTTGCACCCGAGTACCAGGGGACTAAAACTGAGACATATTAGAACACGTCTCCCGATCACTCGGTTGATCATACTCTGGGTTCCACATGCATGTTTTAGCTGAAGGAAGATTCCCTTAAACCTGGAGAGTTGAGACCCGTGGAATGGGTACCATGCAATATGATTTCAAAGGGTCTTCATTTGCTCACCGAACCTCTCCAATCCTATCACTGCTGCGTTTATGCCCCTGTACACACGCTTGATTCTCTTTCAGAGACATAGCAATCCATAGGTTTTAAGATACTTACTAGTCAGGTACATTCTTAGGCGTTTAATATGGGGTGTTGAGTCCATTTCGTTGAGCAAGGAGTAGCTCTTGTGTATTACATATTTGGCTTAAGGAACTTTATCTGTGCTCATTTCAATCTCTGGTTTTATGCAGCACCCCAACTCACCTTTCCCCTTAAGCAAGCATAAGTTGATTTTCTAAATTTGGGACCATGTTCTGTTTTGAAATTCAGTTCCTGTGTAGCCAAGTTTACATTCCGTGTATTAGTGATATCTTATGATGTTTCTTTTTCTGTGTGACTTATTTCAGTTAGAATCATCATACCTGAATCCACTCATTATGCTGCTATGGGCCTGATGACATAGATGTCATTGCTGAGTGATATTGCATTGTACGTAAGTACCACAACTTCTTTATCCATTTTTCGCTTTATGCGATATTGAACTTGTACCGTAAACGAGTTTCTTGTAAACAGAGCCATCCCAAACTTTGGGGTGGCTGTGTCTTTTTGATTTTAATTTCCCTAAGCTGCAGGACCATAAGTGGAAGTGCCCTAGGCTCTGTTGCTTTGTTTTTTAGATGTTTCAGGAAACACCATACACTTCTCCCAAGTGGCTGTTGGCAATTTACATCCCGCCCATCAGCATAACAAGGCTCCCAGTTCTCCATGGCCTGTCCTGCCTTTCTGGATTTTACACTTTTTTCAGATGGCCCTTTTGACGGGGGGGAAGTGAGACTTCATTGTAGTGCAGATTTCCTTTGCAAGCTTGCTTGGTTGGCCAAAAAGGACGTACGCCTTTTTTCCTGAATATATTCAGGAAAAAACCCATACGCCCTTTTTGGCCAAGTGCATCATTGTCGACGTTCTGCCTCTTTTCCTATGCTTTAAATGCAATTCCAGTCTACCTCCTGAAATTTGTTCCCTGCAATTCTGCCCAGCTTACAAGTCCTCTTGGCAGCCTTACTTCAGTATATTTTTGGACGATAGCTGTCATTTATAACTCTGCAGGTTTGTGAATTAGAGTGCCCCTGAGCTCCTTTCTTCAACTCGCTTTCTTGTGAGCTGGCCGCAACACCGCAGGATTGCTTCAGGCCCTAATCTGGTTCTGGCATGGCACGCTGAGCCTTTGGTTAATTCCTCTTGCTGGTGGGAAATGAGAGTTAAATTTGCCCATCCAGACACCTCCAGCTAGTCTCTCATTGGTTCTCCCTATTCCTGTTCATCTTCCGCAGAAATTGCAAACTGGGCCATACAGGAGATTAAAGGCACTGACTCTCCAAGTCGGGAGAGTGTTAGTAAAGCGTCTGGAATGTTTCACCCGAGTACAGCTGATGATAACTGAGACATATTTGAACACGTCTCCCGATCACACGGTTGATCATACTCTGGGCTCCACATGCATGTTTTAGCTGAAGGAAGAATCCCTTAAACCTGGAGAGTTGAGACCCATGGAATGGGTACCATGCAATATGACTTCAAAGGGTCTTCATTTGCTCACCGAACCTCTCCAATCCTATCACTGCTGTGTTTATGCCCCTGTACACATGCTTGATTCTCTTTTGGAGACATGGCAATCCATAGGTTTTAAGATAATTACTAGTCAGGTACATTCTTAGGCGTTTAATATGGGATGTGGAGTCCATTTCGTTGAGCAAGGAGTAGCTCTTGTCTATTATATATTTGGCTTAAGGAACTTTATCTGTTTTCATTTCAATCTCTGGTTTTATGCAGCACCCCAGCTCACCTTTCCCCTTAAGCAAGCATAAGTTGGTATTCTAAATTTGAGACCCTGTTCTCTTTTGTAATCCAGTTCCTGTGTAGCCAAGTTTACATTCCGTGTATTAGTGATATCTTATGATGTTTCTTTTTCTGTGTGATTTATTTCAGTTAGAATCATCATACCTGAATCCACTCATTATGCTGCTATGTGCCTGATGACATAGCTTTCATTGCTGAGTGATATTTCATTGTACGTAAGTAGCACAACTTCTTTATCCATTCTTCACTTCCTGCGACATTGAACTTGTACCACAAAAGAGGTTCTTGTAAACAGAGCCATCCCAAACTTTGGGGTGGCTGTGTCTTTTTGATGTTAATTTCCCTAAGCTATAGGACCATAAGTGGAAGTGCTCTAGGCTCTGTTCCTCTGTTTTTTAGATGTTTCAGGAAGCACCATACACTTCTACAAAGTGGCTATTGGCAATTTACATCCTGCCCATCAGCATAACAAGGCTCCCAGTTCTCCATGGCCTGTCCTGCCTTTCTGGATTTTACACTTTTTTCAGATGGCCCTTTCGACCAGGGCTAAGTGAGACTTCATTGTAGTGTAGATTTCCTTTGCAAGCTTGCTTGGTTGGCCAAAAAGGGCGTGTGCATTTTTTCCTGAATATATTCATGAAAAAACGCATACGCCCTTTTTGGCCAAGTGCATCATTGTCGACATTCTGCCTCTTATCCTATGCTTTAAATGCAATTCCAGTCTACCTCCTGAAATCGGTTTCCTGCAATTCTGCCCCGCTTTCAAGTCCTCTTGGCAGCCTTACTTCAGTATATTTTTGGACGATAGCTGTCATTTATAACTCTGCAGGTTTGTGAATTACAGTGCCCCTGAGCTCCTTTCTTCAACTTGCTTTCTTGTGAGCTGGCCGCAACACCGCAGGATTGCTTCAGGCCCTAATCTGGTTCCGGCACGGCACGCTGAGCCTTTGGTTAATTCCTCTTCCTGGTGGGAAATGAGAGTTAAATTTGCCCGTCCAGACACCTCCAGCTAGTCTCTCATTGGTTCCACCTATTCCTGTTCATCTTCCGCAGAAATTGCACACAGGGCCAAACAGGAGGTTAAAGGCACTGACTCTCCAAGTCGGGAGAGTGTTAGTAAAGCGTCTGGAATGTTGCACCCGAGTACCATTGAACAAGAACTGAGACATATTGGAACACATCTCCCGATCTCACGGTTGATCATACTCTGGATTTCACATGCATGTTTAGCTGAAGGAAGAATCCCTTAAACCTGGAGAGTTGAGACCCGTGGAATGGGTAGCATGCAATATGACTTCAAAGGGTCTTCGTTTGCTCACCGAACCTCTCCAATCCTATCACTGCTGTGTTTATGCCCCTGTACACACGGTTGATTCTCTTTTGGAGACATAGCAATCCATAGGTTTTAAGATACTTACTAGTCAGGTACATTCTTAGGCGTTTAATATGGGGTGTTGAGTCCATTTCATTGAGCAAGGAGTAGCTCTTGTCTATTACATATTTGGCTTAGGGAACTTTATCTGTGCTCATTTCAATCTCTGCTTTTATGCAGCACCTCAACTCACCTTTTCCCTCAAGCAAGCATAAGTTGGTTTTCTGAATTTGAGACCCTGTTCTGTTTTGTAATTCAGTTCCCGTGTAGCCAAGTTTACATTCCATGTATTAGTGATATCTTATGATGTTTATTTTTCTGTGTGACTTATTTCAGTTAGAATCATCATACCTGAATCCACTCATTATGCTGCTACGGGCCTGATGACATAGATTTCATTGCTGAGTGATATTGCATTGTACGTAAGTACCACAACTTCTTTATCCATTTTTCGCTTTCTGCGATATTGAACTTGTACCGTAAACGAGGTTCTTGTAAACAGAGCCATCCCAAACTTTGGGGTGGCTGTGTCTTTTTGATTTTAATTTCCCTAAGCTATAGGACCATAAGTGGAAGTGCCCTAGGCTCTGTTGCTTTGTTTTTTAGATGTTTCAGGAAGCACCATACACTTCTCCCAAGTGGCTGTTGGCAATTTACATCCTGCCCATCAGCATAACAAGTCTCCTAGTTCTCCATGGCCTGTCCTGCCTTTCTGGATTTTACACTTTTTTCAGATGGCCCTTTTGACCGGGGGGATGTGAGACTTCATTGTAGTGCAGATTTCCTTTGCAAGCTTGCTTGGTTGGCCAAAAAGGGCGTATGCTTTTTTTCCTGAATATATTCAGGAAAAAACGCATACGCCCTTTTTGGCCAAGTGCATCATTGTCGACATTCTGCCTCTTTTCCTATGCTTTAAATGCAATTCCAGTCTACCTCCTGAAATCGGTTTCCTGCAATTCTGCCCCGCTTTCAAGTCCTCTTGGCAGCCTTACTTCAGTATATTTTTGGACGATAGCTGTCATTTATAACTCTGCAGGTTTGTGAATTACAGTGCCCCTGAGCTCCTTTCTTCAACTCGCTTTCTTGTGAGCTGGCCTCAACACCACAGGATTGCTTCAGGCCCTAATCTGGTTCCGGCACGGCACGCTGAGCCTTTGGTTAATTCCTCTTCCTGGTAGGAAATGAGAGTTAAATTTGCCCGTCCAGACACCTCCAGCTAGTCTCTCATTGGTTCTCCCTATTCCTGTTCATCTTCCGCAGAAATTGCAAACTGGGCCAAACAGGAGGTTAAAGGCCCTGACTCTCCAAGTCGGGAGAGTGTTAGTTAAGCGTCTGGAATGTTGCACCCGAGTACCAGGGGACGAGAACTGAGACATATTGGAACACGTCTCCCGATCACACGGTTGACCATACTGTGGGTTCCACATGCATGTTTTAGCTGAAGGAAGAATACCTTAAACCTGGAGAGTTGAGACCCGTGGAATGGGTACCATACAATATGACTTCAAGGGGTCTTTGTATGCTCACCGAACCTCTACAAAACTATCACTGCTGCGTTTATGCCCCTGTACACATGCTTGATTCTCTTTTGGAGACATAGCAATCCATAGGTTTTAAGATACTTACTAGTCAGCTACATTCTTAGACGTTTAATATGGCGTGTTGAGTCCATTTCGTTGAACAAGGAGTAGCTCTTGTGTATTACATATTTGGCTTAAGGAACTTTACCTGTGCTCATTTCAATCTCTGATTTTATGCAGCACCCCATCTCATCTTTCCCCTTAAGCAAGCATAAGTTGGTTTTCTAAATTTGAGACCCTGTTCTGTTTTGTAATTCAGTTCCTGTGTAGCCAAGTTTACATTCCGTGTATTAGTGACATCTTATGATGTTTCTTTTTCTGTGTGACTTATTTCAGTTAGAATCATCATACCTGAATCCACTCATTATGCTGCTACGGGCCTGATGACATAGATTTCATTGCTGAGTGATATTGCATTGTACGTAAGTACCACAACTTCTTTATCCATTTTTCACTTTCTGCGATATTGAACTTGTCCCGTAAACGAGGTTCTTGTAAACAGAGACATCCGAAAATTTTGGGTGGCTGTGTCTTTTTGATTTTAATTTCCCTAAACTATAGGACCATAAGTGGAAGTTCTCTAGGCTCTGTTCATCTGTTTTTTAGATGTTGCAGGAAACACCATTCACTTCTAACCAGTGGCTTTTGGCAATTTACATCCCGCCCATCAGCATAACAAGGCTCCCAGTTCTCCATGGCCTGTCCTGCCTTTCTGGATTTTACACTTTTTTCAGATGGCCGTTTTGACTGGGGGGAAGTGAGACTTCATTGTAGTGCAGATTTCCTTTGCAAGCTTGCTTGGTTGGCCAAAAAGGGGATATGCGTTTTTTCCTGAATATATTCAGGAAAAAAACCATACGCCCTTTTTGGCAAGTGCATCATTGTCGACGTTCTGCCTCTTTTCCTATGCTTTAAATGCAATTACATTCTACCTCCTGAAATCGGTTTCCTGCAATTCTGCCCCGCTTTCAAGTCCTCGTGGCAGCCTTACTTCAGTATATTTTTGCACGATAGCTGTCATTTATAACTCTGCAGGTTTGTGAATTACAGTGCCACTGAACTCCTTTCTTCAACTCGCTTTCTTGTGAGCTGGCCGCAACACCGCAGGATTGCTTCGGGCCCTAATCTGGTTCCGGCACGGCACACTGAGCCTTTGCTTAATTGCTTTTCCTGGTGGGAAATGAGAGTTAAATTTGCCCATCCAGACACCTCCAGCTAGTCTCTCATTGGTCCTCCCTATCCCTGTTCATCTTCCTCAGAAATTGCAAACTGGGCCAAGCAGGAGGTTAAAGGCACTGACTCTCCAAGTCGGGAGAGTGTTAGTAAAGCGTCTGGAATGTTGCACCTGAGTACCAGCGGTCGAAAACTGAGACATATTTGAACACGTCTCCCAATCACACGGTTGATCATACTCTGGGTTCCACATGCATGTTTCAGCTGAAGGAAGAATCCCTTAAACCTGGAGAGTTGAGACCCGTTGAATGGGTACCATGCAATATGACTTCAAAGGGTCTTCATTTGCTCACCGAACTTCTCCAATCCTATCACTGCTGCGTTTATGCCCCTGTACACACGCTTGATTGTCTTTTGGAGACATAGCAATCCATAGGTTTTAAGATACTTACTAGTCAGGTACATTCTTAGGCGTTTAATATGGGATGTTGAGTCCATTTCGTTGAGCAAGGAGTAGCTCTTGTCTGTTCCATATTTGGCTTAAGGAAATTTATCTGTGCTCATTTCAATCTCTGGTTTTATGTAGCACCCCAACTCACCTTTCCCCTTAAGCAAGCATAAGTTGGTTTTCTAAATTTGAGACCCTCTTCTGTTTTGTAATCCAGTTCCTGTGTAGCCAAGTTTACATTCCGTGTATTAGTGATATCTTATGATGTTTCTTTTTCTGTGTGACTTATTTCAGTTAGAATCATCATACCTGAATCCACTCATTATGCTGCTACGGGCCTGATGACATAGATTTCATTGCTGAGTGATATTGCATTGTACGCAAGTACCACAACTTCTTTATCCATTTTTCACTTTCTGCGATATTGAACTTGTACCATACACGAGGTTCTTGTAAACAGAGCCGTCCAAAACTTTGGGGTGGCTGTGTCTTTTTTATTTTAATTTCCCTAAGCTATAGGACCATAAGTGGAAGTGCCCTAGGCTCTGTTGCTTTGTGTTTTAGATGTTTCAGGAAACACCATACACTTCTCCCGATTGGCTGTTGGCAATTTACATCCTGCCCATCAGCATAACAAGTCTCCCAGTTCTCCATGGCCTGTCCTGCCTTTCTGGATTTTACAGTTTTTTCAGATGGCCCTTTTGACCAGGGGGAAGTGAGACTTCATTGTAGTGCAGATTTCCATATCAAGCTTGCTTGGTTGGCCAAAAAGGGCGTATGTGTTTTTTCCTGAATATATTCAGGAAAAAACGCATACGCCCTTTTTGACCAAGTGCATCACTGTCGACATTCTGCCTCTTTTCCTATGCTTTAAATGCAATTCCAGTCTACCTCCTGAAATTGGTTTCCTGCAATTCTGCCCCGCTTTCAAGTCCTCTTGGCAGCCTTACTTCAGTATATTTTTGGACGATAGCTGTCATTTATAACTCTGCAGTTTGTGAATTACAGTGCCCCTGAGCTCCTTTCTTCAACTCGCTTTCTTGTGAGCTGGCCGCAACACCGCAGGATTGCTTCAGGCCCTAATCTTGTTCTGGCATGGCACGCTGAGCCTTTGGTTAATTCCTCTTCCTGGTGGGAAATGTGAGTTAAATTTGCCCATCCAGACACCTCCAGCTAGTCTCTCATTGGTTCTCCCTATTCCTGTTCATCTTCTGCAGAAATTGTAAACTGGGCCAAAGAGGAGGTTAAAGGCACTGACTCTCCAAGTCGGGAGAGTGTTAGTAAAGTGTCTGGAATGTTGCACCCGAGTACCAGGGGACGAGAACTGAGACAGATTGGAACACGTCTCCTGATCACACGGTTGATCATACTCCGGGTTCCACATGCATGATTTAGCTGAAGGAAGAATCCCTTAAACCTGGAGAGGTGAGACCCGTGGAATGGGTACCATGTAATATGACTTCAAAGGGTCTTCATTTGCTCACCGAACCTCTCCAATCCTATCACTGCTGCGTTTATGCCCCTGTACACACGCTTGATTGTCTTTCCGAGACATAGAGATCCATTGGTTTAAGATACTTACTAGTCAGGTACATTCTTAGGCGTTTAATATGGGGTGTTGAGTCCATTTCGTTGAGCAACGAGTAGCTCTTGTCTGTTACATATTTGGCTTAAGGAACTTTATCTGTGCTCATTTCAATCTCTGGTTTTATGCAGCACCCCAACTCACCTTTCCCCTTAAGCAAGCATAAGTTGGTTTCCTAAATTTGAGACGCTCTTCTGTTTTGTAATCCAGTTCCTGTGTAGCCAAGTTTACATTCCGTGTATTAGTGATATCTTATGATGTTTCTTTTTCTGTGTGACTTATTTCAGTTAGAATCATCATACCTGAATCCACTCATTATGCTGCTATAGGCCTGATGACATAGATGTCGTTGCTGAGTGATATTGCATTGTACGTAAGTACCACAACTTCTTTATCCATTTTTCACTTTCTGCGAAATTGAAATTGTACCGTAAAGGAGGTTCTTGTAAACAGAGCCATCCCAAACTTTGGGGTGGCTGTGTCTTTTTGATTTTAATTTCCCTAAGCTATAGGACCATAAGTGGAAGTGCCCTAGGCTGTGTTGCTTTGTTTTTTAGATGTTTCAGGAAACACCATACACTTCTCCCCAGTGACTTTTGGCGATTTACATGCCGCCCATCAGCATAACAAGGCTCCCAGTTCTCCATGGCCTGTCCTGCTTTCTGGATTTTACACTTTTTTCAGATGGTCCTTTTGACCGGGGGGGAAGTGAGACTTCAATGTAGTCCAGATTTCCTTTGCAAGCTTGCTTGGTTGGCCAAAAAGGGCGTATGCGTTTTGTCCTGAATATATTCAGGAAAAAACGCATACGCCCTTTTTGGCCAAGTGCATCATTGTGGATGTTCTGCCTCTTTTCCTATGCTTTAAATGCAATTCCAGTCTACCTCCTGAAATCGGTTTCCTGCAATTCTGCCCCGCTTTCAAATCCTCTTGGCAGCCTTACTTCAGTAGATTTTTGGACGATAGCTGTCATTTATAACTCTGCAGGTTTGTGAATTACAGTGTCCCTGAGCTCCTTTCTTCAACTCGCTTTCTTGTGAGCTGGCCGCAACACCGCAGGATTGCTTCAGGCCCTAATCTGGTTCCGGCACGGCACTCTGAGCCTTTGGTTAATTCCTCTTCCTGGTGGGAAATGAGAGTTAAATTTGCCCGTCCAGACACCTCCAGCTAGTCTCTCATTGGTTCTCCCTATTCCTTTTCATCTTCCGCAGAAATTGCAAACTGGGCCAAACAGGAGGTTAAAGGCACTGTCTCTGCAAGTCGCGAGAATGTTAGTAAAGCATCTGCAATGTTGCACCCGAGTACCAGGGGATGAGAACTGAGACATATTAGAACACGTCTCCCGATCACACGGTTGATCACACTCTGTGTTCCACATGCATTTTTTAGCTGAAGGAAGAATCCCTTAAACTTGGAGAGTTGAGACCCGTGGAATGGGTACCATGCAATATGACTTCAAAGGGTCTTCATTTGCTCACCGAACCTCTCCAATCCTATCACTGCTGCGTTTATGCCCCTGTACTCACGCTTGATTCTCTTTCAGAGATATAGCAATCCATAAGTTTTAAGATACTTACTAGTCAGGTACATTATTAGGCGTTTAATATGGGGTTTTGAGTCCATTTCGTTGAGCAAGGAGTAGCCCTTGTCTATTACATATTTGGCTTAAGGAACTTTATCTGTGCTCATTTCAATCTCTGGTTTTATGCAGCACCCCAACTCACCTTTCCCCTTAAGCAAGCATAAGTTGGTTTTCTAAATTTGAGACCCTGTTCTGTTTTGTAATCCAGTTCCTGTGTAGCCAAGTTTACATTCCGTGTATTAGGGATATCTTATGACGTTTCTTTTTCTGTGTGACTTATTTCAGTTAGAATCATCATACCTGAATCCACTCATTATGCTGCTACGGGCCTGATGACATAGATTTCATTGCTGAGTGATATTGCATTGTACGTAAGTACCACAACTGCTTTATCCATTTTTTACTTTCTGTGATATTGAACTTGTACCGTAAACGAGTTTCTTGTAAACAGAGCCATCCCAAATTTTGGGGTGGCTGTGTCTTTTTGATTTTAATTTCCCTAAGCTATAGGACCATAAGTGGAAGTGCCCTAGGCTCTGTTGCTTTGTTTTTTAGATGTTTCAGGAAACACCATACACTTCTCCCGAGTGGCTGTTGGCAATTTACATCCCGCCCATCAGCATAACAAGGCTCCCAGTTCTCCATGGCCTGTCCTGCCTTTCTGGATTTTACACTTTTTTCAGATGGCCCTTTTGCCCGGGGGGATGTGAGACTTCATTGTAGTGCAGATTTCCTTTGCAAGCTTGCTTGGTTGGCCAAAAAGTGCGTATGCGTTTTTTCCTGAATATATTCAGGAAAAAACGCATATGCCCTTTTTGGCCAAGTGCATCATTGTCGACGTTCTGCCTCTTTTCCTATGCTTTAAATGCAATTCCAGTCTACCTCCTGAAATCGGTTTCCTGCAATTCTGCCCCGCTTTCAAATCCCCTTGGCAGCCTTACTTCAGTAGATTTTTGGACGATAGCTGTCATTTATAACTCTGCAGGTTTGTGAATTACAGTGTCCCTGAGCTCCTTTCTTCAACTCGCTTTCTTGTGAGCTGGCCGCAACACCGCACTATTGCTTCAGGCCCTAATCTGGTTCCGGCACGGCACGCTGAGCCTTTGCTTAATTCCTCTTCCTGGTGGGAAATGAGAGTTAAATTTGCCCGTCCAGACACCTCCAGCTAGTCTCTCATTGGTTCTCCCTATTCCTGTTCATCTTCCGTGGAATTTGCAAACTGGGCCAAACAGGAGGTTAAAGGCACTGACTCTCCAAGTCGGGAGAGTGTTAGTAAAGCGTCTAGAATGTTGCAACCGAGTACCAAGGGATGAGAACTGAGACATATTTGAACATGACTCACGATCACATGGTTGATCATAGTCTGGGTTCCACATGCATGTTTAGCTGAAGGAAGAATCCCTTAAACCTGGAGAGTTGAGACCCGTGGAATGGGTACCATGCAATATGACTTCAAAGGGTCTTCATTTGCTCACCGAACCTCTCCAATCCTATCACTGCTGCGTTTATGCCCCTGTACTCACGCTTGATTCTCTTTCAGAGACATAGCAATCCATAGGTTTTAAGATACTTACTAGTCAGGTACATTATTAGGCGTTTAATATGGGGTTTTGAGTGCATTTCGTTGAGCAAGGAGTAGCTCTTGTCTATTCCATATTTGGCTTAAGGAACTTTATCTGTGCTCATTTCAATCTCTGCTTTTATGCAGCACCCCAACTCACCTTTCCCCTTAAGCAAGCATAAGTTGGTTTTCTAAATTTGAGACCCTCTTCTGTTTTGTAATCCAGTTCCTGTGTAGCCAAGTTTACATTCCATGTATTAGTCATATCTTATGATGTTTCTTTTTCTGTGTGACTTATTTCAGTTAGAATCATCATACCTGAATCCACTCATTATGCTGCTACGGGCCTGATGACATAGATTTCATTGCTGAGTGATATTGCATTGTACGTAAGTACCACACCTTCTTTATCCATTTTTCGTTTTCTGCGATATTGAACTTGTACCGTAAACGAGGTTCTTGTAAACAGAGCCGTCCCAAAGTTTGGGGTGGCTGTGTCTTTTGATTTTAATTTCCCTAAGCTATAGGACCATAAGTGGAAGTGCCCTAGGCTCTGTTGCTTTGTTTTTTAGATGTTTCAGGAAACACCATACAATTCTCCCCAGTGGCTGTTGGCAATTTACATCCCGCCCATCAGCATAACAAGGCTCCCAGTTCTCCTTGGCCTGTCCTGCTTTTCTGGATTTTACACTTTTTTCAAATGGCCGTTTTGACTGTGGGGAAGTGAGACTTCATTGTAGTGCAGATTTCCTTTGCAAGCTTGCTTTGTTGGCCAAAAAGGGTGTATGCGTTTTTTCCTGAATATATTCAGGAAAAAACGCATACACCCTTTTTGGCCAAGTGCATCATTGTGGATGTTCTGCCTCTTTTCCTATGCTTTAAATGCAATTCCAGTCTACCTCCTGAAATCGGTTTCCTGCAATTCTGCCCCGCTTTCAAGTCCTCTTGGCAGCCTTACTTAAGTATATTTTTGGACGATAGCTGTCATTTATAACTCTGCAGGTTTGTGAATTACAGTGCCCCTGAGCTCCTTTCTTCAACTCGCTTTCTTGTGAGCTGGCCGCAACACCGCAGGATTGCTTCAGGCCCTAATCTGGTTCCGGCACGGCACTCTGAGCCTTTGGTTAATTCCTCTTCCTGGTGGGAAATGAGAGTTAAATTTGCCCGTCCAGACACCTCCAACTAGTCTCTCATTGGTTCTCCCTATTCCTTTTCATCTTCCGCAGAAATTGCAAACTGGGCCAAACAGGAGGTTAAAGGCACTGTCTCTGCAAGTCGCGAGAATGTTAGTAAAGCATCTGCAATGTTGCACCCGAGTACCAGGGGATGAGAACTGAGACATATTAGAACACGTCTCCCGATCACACGGTTGATCACACTCTGTGTTCCACATGCATTTATTAGCTGAAGGAATAATCCCTTAAACTTGGAGAGTTGAGACCCGTGGAATGGGTACCATGCAATATGACTTCAAAGGGTCTTCATTTGCTCACCGAACCTCTCCAATCCTATCACTGCTGCGTTTATGCCCCTGTACTCACGCTTGATTCTCTTTCAGAGATATAGCAATCCATAAGTTTTAAGATACTTACTAGTCAGGTACATTATTAGGCGTTTAATATGGGGTTTTGAGTCCATTTCGTTGAGCAAGGAGTAGCCCTTGTCTATTACATATTTGGCTTAAGGAACTTTATCTGTGCTCATTTCAATCTCTGGTTTTATGCAGCACCCCAACTCACCTTTCCCCTTAAGCAAGCATAAGTTGGTTTTCTAAATTTGAGACCCTGTTCTGTTTTGTAATCCAGTTCCTGTGTAGCCAAGTTTACATTCCGTGTATTAGGGATATCTTATGACGTTTCTTTTTCTGTGTGACTTATTTCAGTTAGAATCATCATACCTGAATCCACTCATTATGCTGCTACGGGCCTGATGACATAGATTTCATTGCTGAGTGATATTGCATTGTACGTAAGTACCACAACTGCTTTATCCATTTTTTACTTTCTGTGATATTGAACTTGTACCGTAAACGAGTTTCTTGTAAACAGAGCCATCCCAAATTTTGGGGTGGCTGTGTCTTTTTGATTTTAATTTCCCTAAGCGATAGGACCATAAGTGGAAGTGCCGTAGGCTCTGTTGCTTTGTTTTTTAGATGTTTCAGGAAACACCATACACTTTTCCCGAGTGGCTTTTGGCAATTTACATCCCGCCCATCAGCATAACAAGGCTCCCAGTTCTCCATGGCCTTTGTTGCCTTTCTGGATTTTACACTTTTTTCAGATGGCCCTTTTGCCCGGGGGGATGTGAGACTTCATTGTAGTGCAGATTTCCTTTGCAAGCTTGCTTGGTTGGCCAAAAAGTGCGTATGCGTTTTGTCCTGAATATATTCAGGAAAAAACGCATATGCCCTTTTTGGCCAAGTGCATCATTGTCGACGTTCTGCCTCTTTTCCTATGCTTTAAATGCAATTCCAGTCTACCTCCTGAAATCGGTTTCCTGCAATTCTGCCCCGCTTTCAAGTCCTCTTGGCAGCCTTACTTAAGTATATTTTTGGACGATAGCTGTCATTTATAACTCTGCAGGTTTGTGAATTACAGTGTCCCTGAGCTCCTTTCTTCAACTCGCTTTCTTGTGAGCTGGCCGCAACACCGCACTATTGCTTCAGGCCCTAATCTGGTTCCGGCACGGCACGCTGAGCCTTTGCTTAATTCCTCTTCCTGGTGGGAAATGAGAGTTAAATTTGCCCGTCCAGACACCTCCAGCTAGTCTCTCATTGGTTCTCCCTATTCCTGTTCATCTTCCGTGGAATTTGCAAACTGGGCCAAACAGGAGGTTAAAGGCACTGACTCTCCACGTCGGGAGAGTGTTAGTAAAGCGTCTAGAATGTTGCAACCGAGTACCAAGGGATGAGAACTGAGACATATTTGAACATGACTCACGATCACATGGTTGATCATAGTCTGGGTTCCACATGCATGTTTAGCTGAAGGAAGAATCCCTTAAACCTGGAGAGTTGAGACCCGTGGAATGGGTACCATGCAATATGACTTCAAAGGGTCTTCATTTGCTCACCGAACCTCTCCAATCCTATCACTGCTGCGTTTATGCCCCTGTACTCACGCTTGATTCTCTTTCAGAGACATAGCAATCCATAAGTTTTAAGATACTTACTAGTCAGGTACATTATTAGGCGTTTAATATGGGGTTTTGAGTCCATTTCGTTGAGCAAGGAGTAGCTCTTGTCTATTCCATATTTGGCTTAAGGAACTTTATCTGTGCTCATTTCAATCTCTGGTTTTATGCAGCACCCCAACTCACCTTTCCCCTTAAGCAAGCATAAGTTGGTTTTCTAAATTTGAGACCCTCTTCTGTTTTGTAATCCAGTTCCTGTGTAGCCAAGTTTACATTCCATGTATTAGTGATATCTTATGATGTTTCTTTTTCTGTGTGACTTATTTCAGTTAGAATCATCATACCTGAATCCACTCATTATGCTGCTACGGGCCTGATGACATAGATTTCATTGCTGAGTGATATTGCATTGTACGTAAGTACCACAACTTCTTTATCCATTTTTCACTTTCTGCGATATTGAACTTGTCCCGTAAAAGAGTTTCTTGTAAACAGAGCCGTCCCAAACTTTGGGGTGGCTGTGTCTTTTTGATTTTAATTTCCCTAAGCTATAGGACTATAAGTGGAAGTGCCCTAGGCTCTGTTGCTTTGTTTTAAATGTTCCAGGAAACACCATACACTTCTCCTGAGTGGCTGTTGGCAATTTACATCCCGCCCATCAGCATAACAAGGCTCCCAGTTCTCCATGGCCTGTCCTGCCTTTCTGGATTTTACACTTTTTTCAGATGGCCCTTTTGACGGGGGGGAAGTGAGACTTCATTGTAGTGCAGATTTCCTTTGCAAGCTTGCTTGGTTGGCCAAAAAGGGGATATGCGTTTTTTCCTGAATATATTCAGGAAAAAAATCATACGCCCTTTTTGGCAAGTGCATCATTGTGCACGTTCTGCCTCTTTTCCTATGCTTTAAATGCAATTCCAGTCTACCTCCTGAAATCGGTTTCCTGCAATTCTGCCCCGCTTTCAAGTCCTCGTGGCAGCCTTACTTTAGTATATTTTTGGACGATAGCTGTCATTTATAACTCTGCAGGTTTGTGAATTACAGTGCCCCTGAACTCCTTTCTTCAACTCGCTTTCTTGTGAGCTGGCCGCAACACCGCAGGATTGCTTCGGGCCCTAATCTGGTTCCGGCACGCACGCTGAGCCTTTGCTTAATTGCTTTTCCTGGTGGGAAATGAGAGTTAAATTTGCCCGTCCAGACACCTCCAGCTAGTCTCTCATTGGTCCTCCCTATCCCTGTTCATCTTCCGCAGAAATTGCAAACTGGGCCAAACAGGAGGTTAAAGGCACTGACTCTCCCAGTCGGGAGAGTGTTAGTAAAGCGTCTGGAACGTTGCACCCGAATACCAGGGGACGAGTCCTGAGACATATTGGAACACATCTCCCGATCACACAGTTGATCATACTCTGGGTTCCACATGCACGTTTTAGCTGAAGAAAGAATCCCTTAAACCTTGAGAGTTGAGACCCGTGGAATGGGTACCATGCAATATGATTTCAAAGGGTCTTCATTTGCTCACCGAATGTCTCCAATCCTATCATTGCTGCATTTATGCCCCTGTACACACGCTTGATTCTCTTTCGGAGACATAGCAATTCATAGGTTTTAAGATACTTACTAGTCAGGTACATTCTTAGGCGTTTAATATGGGGTGTTGAGTCTATTTCGTTGAGCAAGGAGTAGCTCTTGTCTATTACATATTTGGCTTAAGGAACTTTATCTGTGCTCATTTCAATCTCTGGTTTTATGCAGCACCCCAACTCACCTTTCCCCTTAAGCAAGCATAAGTTGGTTTTCTAAATTTCAGACCCTCTTCTGATTTGTAATCCAGTTCCTGTATAGCCAAGTTTACATTCCGTGTATTAGTGATATCTTATGATGTTTCTTTTTCTGTGTGACTTATTTCAGTTAGAATCATCATACCTGAATCCACTCATTATGCTGCTACGGGCCTGATGACATAGATTTCATTGCTGAGTGATATTGCATTGTACGTAAGTACCACACCTTCTTTATCCATTTTTCGTTTTCTGCAATATTGAACTTGTACCGTAAACGAGGTTCTTGTAAACAGAGCCGTCTCAAAGTTTGGGGTGGCTGTGTCTTTTTGATTTTAAATTCCCTAAGCTATAGGACCATAAGTGGAAGTGCCCTAGGCTCTGTTGCTTTGTTTTTTAGATGTTTCAGGAAACACCATACAATTCTCCCCAGTGGCTGTTGGCAATTTACATCCCGCCCATCAGCATAACAAGGCTCCCAGTTCTCCTTGGCCTGTCCTGCTTTTCTGGATTTTACACTTTTTTCAAATGGCCGTTTTGACTGGGGGGAAGTGAGACTTCATTGTAGTGCAGATTTCCTTTGCAAGCTTGCTTGGTTGGCCAAAAAGGGCGTATGCGTTTTTTCCTGAATATATTCAGGAAAAAACGCATACGCCCTTTTTGGCCAAGTGCATCATTGTGGACGTTCTGCCTCTTTTCCTATGCTTTAAATGCAATTCCAGTCTACCTCCTGAAATCGGTTTCCTGCAATTCTTCCCCGCTTTCAAGTCCTCTTGGCAGACTTACTTCAGTATATTTTTGGATGATAGCTGTCATTTATAACTCTGCAGGTTTGTTAATTACAGTGCCCCTGAGCTCCTTTCTTCAACTCTCTTTCTTGTGAGCTGGCCGCAACACCGCAGGATTGCTTCAGGCCCTAATCTGGTTCCGGCACGGCACGCTGAGCCTTTGCTTAATTCCTCTTCCTGGTGGGAAATGAGAGTTAAATTTGCCCGTCCAGAAACCTCCAGCTAGTCTCTCATTGGTTCTCCCTATTCCTGTTCATCTTGCGCAGAAATTGCAAACTGGGCCAAACAGGAGGTTAAAGGCACTGCCTGTCCACGTCGGGAGAGTGTTAGTAAAGCGTCTGGAATGTTGAACCTGAGTACCAGGGGCGAGAACTGAGACATGTTGGAACATGTCTCCCGATCTCACAGTTGATCATACTCTGAGTTCCACATGCATGTTTTAGCTGAAGGAAGAATCCCTTAAACCTGGAGAGTTGAGACCCGTGGAATGGGTACCATGCAATATGACTTCAAAGGGTCTTTGTTTGCTCACCGAACCTCTCCAATCCTATCACTGCTGCGTTTATGCCCCTGTACACACGCTTGATTCTCTTTCGGAGACATAGCAATCCATAGGTTTTAAGATAATTAGTAGTCAGGTACATTCTTAGGCGTTTAATATGGGGTGTTGAGTCCATTTCGTTGAGCAAGGAGTAGCTCTTGTCTATTACATATTTGGCTTAAGGAACTTTATCTGTGCTCATTTCAATCTCTGGTTTTATGCAGCACCCCAACTCACCTTTCCCCTTAAGCAAGCATAAGTTGGTTTTCAAAATTTGAGACCCTGTTCTGTTTTGTAATTCAGTTCCTGTGTAGCCAAGTTTACATTCCGTCTATTAGTGATATCTTATGATGTTTCTTTTTCTGTGTGACTTATTTCAGTTAGAATCATCATACCTGAATCCACTCATTATGCTGCTATGGGGCTGATGACATAGATTTCATTGCTGAGTGATATTGCATTGTACGTAAGTACCACACCGTCTTTATCCATTTTTCGCTTTCTGCGATATTGAACTTGTACCGTAAATGCGGTTCTTGTAAACAGAGCCGTCCCAAACTTTGGGGTGGCTGTGTCTTTTTGATTTTAATTTCCCTAAGCTACAGGATCATAAGTGGAAGTGCCCTAGGCTCTGTTGCTTTGTTTTTTAGATGTTTCAGGAAACACCATACAGTTCTCCCAAGTGGCTGTTGGCAATTTACATCCTGCCCATCAGCATAACAAGGCTCCCAGTTCTCCATGGCCTGTCCTGCCTTTCTTGATTTTACACTTTTTTCAGATGGCCCTTTTGACCGGGGAGAAGTGAGACTTCATTGTAGTGCAGATTTCCTTTGCAAGCTTGCTTGGTTGGCCAAAAAGGGCGTATGCGTTTTTTCCTGAATATATTCAGGCAAAAACGCATACGCCATTTTTGGCCAAGTGCATCATTGTGGACGTTCTGCCTCTTTTCCTATGCTTTAAATGCAATTCCAGTCTACCTCCTGAAATCGGTTTCCTGCAATTCTGCCCTGCTTTCAAGTCCTCTTGGCAGACTTACTTCAGTATATTTTTGGACGATAGCTGTCATTTATAACTCTGCAGGTTTGTGAATTACAGTGCCCCTGAGCTCCTTTCTTCAACTCGCTTTCTTGTGAGCTGGCCGCAACACCGCACTATTGCTTCAGGCCCTAATCTGGTTCCGGCACGGCACGCTGAGCCTTTGCTTAATTCCTCTTCCTGGTGGGAAACGAGAGTTAAATTTGCCCGTCCAGAAACCTCCAGCTAGTCTCTCATTGGTTCTCCCTATTCCTGTTCATCTTCCGCAGAAATTGCAAACTGGGCCAAACAGGAGGTTAAAGGCACTGACTGTCCAAGTCGGGAGAGTGTTAGTAAAGCGTCTGGAATGTTGAACCTGAGTACCAGGGGCGAGAACTGAGACATATTGGAACATGTCTCCCGATCTCACGGTTGATCATACTCTGAGTTCCACATGCATGTTTTAGCTGAAGGAAGAATCCCTTAAACCTGGAGAGTTGAGACCCGTGAAATGGGTACCATGCAATATGACTTCAAAGGGTCTTTGTTTGCTCACCGAACCTCTCCAATCTATCACTGCTGCGTTTATGCCCCTGTACACACGCTTGATTCTCTTTCGGAGACATAGCAATCCATAGCTTTTAAGATACTTACTAGTCAGGTACATTCTCAGGCGTTTAATATGGGGTGTTGAGTCCATTTCGTTGAGCAAGGAGTAGCTCTTGTCTATTCCATATTTGGCTTAAGGAACTTTATCTCTGCTCATTTCAATCTCTGGTTTTATGCAGCACCCCAACTCACCTTTCCCCTTAAGCAAGCATAGGTTGGTTTTCTAAATTTGAGACCCTGTTCTGTTTTGTAATCCAGTTCCTCTGTAGTCAAGTTTACATTCCATGTATTAGTGATATCTTATGATGTTTCATTTTCTGTGTGACTTAATTCAGTTAGAATCATCATACCTGAATCCACTCATTATGCTGCTACGGGCCTGATGACATAGATTTCATTGCTGAGTGATATTGCATTGTACGTAAGTACCACAAATTCTTTATCCATTTTTCACTTTCTGCGATATTGAACTAGTACTGTAAACGAGGTTCTTGTAAACAGAGCTGTCCCAGACTTTGGGGTGGCTGTGTCTTTTTGACTTTAATTTCCCTAAGCTATAGGACCATAAGTGGAAGTTCCCTAGGCTCTGTTGCTTTGTTTTTTAGATGTTTCAGGAAACACCATACACTTCTCTCCAGTGGCTGTTGGCAATTTACATCCCGCCCATCAGCATAACAAGGCTCCCAGTTCTCCATGACCTGTCCTGCCTTTCTGGATTTTACACTTTTTTCAGATGGCCCTTTTGACCGGGGAGAAGTGAGATTTCATTGTAGTGCAGATTTTTTGCAAGGTTGCTTGGTTGGCCAAAATGGACGTATGCCTTTTTTCCTGAATATATTTAGGAAAAAAAGCATACGCCCTTTTTGGCCAAGTGCATCATTGTGGACTTTCTGCCTCTTTTCCTTTGCTTTAAATGCAATTCCAGTCTACCTCCTGAAATCGGTTTCCTGCAATTCTGCCCCGCTTTGAAGTCCTCTTGGCAGCCTTACTTCAGTATATTTTTGGACGATAGCTGTCATTTATAACTCTGCAGGTTTGTGAATTACAGTGCCCCTGAGCTCCTTTCTTCAACTCGCTTTCTTGTGAGCTGGCCGCAACACTGCAGGATTGCTTCAGGTCCTAATCTGCTTCTGGCACGGCACGCTGAGCCTTTGCTTAATTCCTGTTCCTGGTGGGAAATCAGAGTTAAATTTGCCCGTCCAGACACCTCCAGCTAGTCTCTCATTGGTTCTCCCTATTCCTGTTCATCTTCCGCAGAAATTGCAAACTGGGCCAAACAGGAGGTTAAAGGCACTGACTCTCCAAGTCGGGAGAGTGTCAGTTAAGCGTCTGGAATGTTGCACCCGAGTACCAGGGGAATAGAACTGAGACATATTGGAACACGTCTCCCGATCACACAGTTGATCATACTCTGGGTTCCACATGCATGATTTAGCTTAAGGAAGAATCCCTTAAACCTGGAGAGTTGAGACCCGTGTAATGGGTACCATGCAATATGACTTCAAAGGGTCTTTGTTTGCTCACCGAACCTCTCCAATCCTATCACTGCTGCGTTTATACCACTGTACACATGCTTGATTCTCTTTCGGAGACATAGCAATCCATAGGTTTTAAGATAATTAGTAGTCAGGTACATTCTTAGGCGTTTAATATGGGGTGTTGAGTCCATTTCGTTGAGCAAGGAGTAGCTCTTGTCTATTACATATTTGGCTTAAGGAAATTTATCTGTGCTCATTTCAATCTCTGGTTTTATGCAGCACCCCAACTCACCTTTCCCCTTAAGCAAGCATAAGTTGGTTTTCAAAATTTGAGACCCTGTTCTGTTTTGTAATTCAGTTCCTGTGTAGCCAAGTTTACATTCCGTCTATTAGTGATATCTTATGATGTTTCTTTTTCTGTGTGACTTATTTCAGTTAGAATCATCATACCTGAATCCACTCATTATGCTGCTATGGGGCTGATGACATAGATTTCATTGCTGAGTGATATTGCATTGTACGTAAGTACCACACCTTCTTTATCCATTTTTCGCTTTCTGCGATATTGAACTTGTACCGTAAATGCGGTTCTTGTAAACAGAGCCGTCCCAAACTTTGGGGTGGCTGTGTCTTTTTGATTTTAATTTCCCTAAGCTACAGGATCATAAGTGGAAGTGCCCTAGGCTCTGTTGCTTTGTTTTTTAGATGTTTCAGGAAACACCATACACTTCTCCCAAGTGGCTGTTGGCAATTTACATCCTGCCCATCAGCATAACAAGGCTCCCAGTTCTCCATGGCCTGTCCTGCCTTTCTTGATTTTACACTTTTTTCAGATGGCCCTTTTGACCGGGGTGAAGTGAGACTTCATTGTAGTGCAGATTTCCTTTGCAAGCTTGCTTGGTTGGCCAAAAAGGGCGTATGCGTTTTTTCCTGAATATATTCAGGAAAAAACGCATACGCCATTTTTGGCCAAGTGCATCATTGTGGACGTTCTGCCTCTTTTCCTATGCTTTAAATGCAATTCCAGTCTACCTCCTGAAATCGGTTTCCTGCAATTCTGCCCTGCTTTCAAGTCCTCTTGGCAGACTTACTTCAGTATATTTTTGGACGATAGCTGTCATTTATAACTCTGCAGGTTTGTGAATTACAGTGCCCCTGAGCTCCTTTCTTCAACTCGCTTTCTTGTGAGCTGGCCGCAACACCGCAGGATTGCTTCAGGCCCTAATCTGTTTCCGGCACGGCACGCTGAGCCTTTACTTAATTCCTCTTCCTGGTGGGAAATGAGAGTTAAATTTGCCCGTCCAGAAACCTCCAGCTAGTCTCTCATTGGTTCTCCCTATTCCTGTTCATCTTCCGCAGAAATTGCAAACTGGGCCAAACAGGAGGTTAAAGGCACTGACTCTCCAAGTCGGGAGATTGTTAGTAAAGCGTCTGGAATGTTGCACCCGAGTACCAGGGGACAAGAACTGAGACATTGGAACACGTCTCCCAATCACACGGTTGATCATACTGTGGGTTCCACATGCATGTTTTAGCTGAAGGAAGAATCCCTTAAACCTGGAGAGTTGAGACCCGTGGAATGGGTACCATGCAATATGACTTCAAAGGGTCTTCATTTTCTCACCGAACCTCTCCAATCCTATCACTGCTGCGTTTATGCCCCTGTACACACGCTTGATTCTCTTTCGGAGACATAGCTATCCATAAGTTTTAAGATACTTACTAGTCAGGTACATTCTCAGGCGTTTAATATGGGGTGTTGAGTCCATTTCGTTGAGCAAGGAGTAGCTCTTGTCTATTCCATATTTGGCTTAAGGAACTTTATCTGTGCTCATTTCAATCTCTGGTTTTATGCAGCACCCCAACTCACCTTTCCCCTTAAGCAAGCATAAGTTGGTTTTCAAAATTTGAGACCCTGTTCTGTTTTGTAATCCAGTTCCTGTGTAGCCAAGTTTACATTCCGTGTATTAGTGATATCTTATGATCTTTCTTTTTCTGTGTGACTTATTTCAGTTAGAATCATCATACCTGAATCCACTCATTATGCTGCTATGGGCCTGATGACATAGATTTCATTGCTGAGTGATATTGTATTGTACGTAAGTACCACAACTTCTTTATACATTTTTCACTTTCTGCGATATTGAACTTGTACCAGAAACGAGGTTCTTGTAAACAGAGCCATCCGAAACTTTTGGGTGGCTGTGTATTTTTGATTTTAATTTCCCTAAGCTATAGGACCATAAGTGGAAGTGCCCTAGGCTCTGTTCATCTGTTTTTTAGATGTTTCAGGAAACACCATACACTTCTCCCGAGTGGCTGTTGGCAATTTACATCCCGCCCATCAGCATAACAAGGCTCCCAGTTCTCCATGACCTGTCCTGCCTTTCTGGATTTTACACTTTTTTCAGATGGCCCTTTTGACCGGGGAGAAGTGAGACTTCATTGTAGTGCAGATTTCCTTTGCAAGCTTGCTTGGTTGGCCAAAAAGGACCTATGTCTTTTTTCCTGAATATATTCAGGAAAAAACGAATATGCCCTTTTTGGCCAAGTGCATCATTGTCGACATTCTTCCTCTTTTCCTATGCTTTAAATGCAATTCCAGTCTACCTCCTGAAATCGGTTTCGTGCAATTCTGTCCCGCATTCAAGTCCTCTTGGCAGCCTTACTTCAGTATATTTTTGGACGATAGCTGTCATTTATAACTCTGCAGGTTTGTGAATTACAGTGCCCCTGAGCTCCTTTCTTCAACTCGCTTTCTTGTGAGCTGGCCGCAACACCGCAGGATTGCTTCAGGTCCTAATCTGGTTCCGGCACGGCACGCTGAGCCTTTGCTTAATTCCACTTCCTGGTGGGAAATGAGAGTTAAATGTGCCCGTCCAGACACCTCCAGCTAGTCTCTCATTGGTTCTCCCTATTCCTGTTCATCTTCCGCAGAAATTGCAAACTGGGCCAAACAGGAGGTTAAAGGCACTGACTATCCAAGTCGGGAGAGTGTTAGTAAAGCGTCTGGAATGTTGCACCTGAGTACCAGGGGCGAGAACTGAGACATATTGGAACATGTCTCTCAATCTCACGGTTGATCATACTCTGAGTTCCACATGCATGTTTTAGCTGAAGGAAGAATCCCTTAAACCTGGAGAGTTGAGACCCGTGGAATGGGTACCATGCAATATGACTTCAAAGGGTCTTTGTTTGCTCACCGAACCTCTCCAATCCTATCACTGCTGCGTTTATGCCCTGGTACACATGCTTGATTCTCTTTCAGAGACATAGCAATCCATAGGTTTTAAGATACTTACTAGTCAGGTACATTCTTAGACGTTTAATATGGGGTGTTGAGTCCATTTCGTTGAACAAGGAGTAGCTCTTGTCTATTATATATTTGGCTTAAGGAACTTTATCTGTGCTCATTTCAATCTCTGATTTTATGCAGCACCCCATCTCACCTTTCCCCTTAAGCAAGCATAAGTTGGTTTTCTAAATTTGAGACCCTGTTCTGTTTTGTAATTCAGTTCCTGTGTAGCCAACTTTACATTCCGTGTATTAGTGATACCTTATGATGTTTCTTTTTCTGTGTGACTTATTTCAGTTAGAATCATCATACCTGAATCCACTCATTATGCTGCTATGGGCCTGATGACATAGATTTCATTGCTGAGTGATATTGCATTGTACGTAAGTACCACACCTTCTTTATCAATTTTTCGCTTTCTGCGATATTGAACTTGTACCATAAACGCGGTTCTTGTAAACAGAGCCGTCCCAAACTTTGGGGTGGCTGTGTCTTTTTGATTTTAATTTCCCTAAGCTATAGGACCATAAGTGGAATTGCCCTAGGCTCTGTTCCTCTGTTTTTTAGATGTTTCAGGAAGCACCATACACTTCTCCCGAGTGGCTGTTGGCAATTTACATCCCGCCCATCAGCATAACAAGGCTCCCAATTCTCCATGGCGTGTCCTGCCTTTCTGGATTTTACACTTTTTTCAAATGGCCGTTTTGACTGGGGGGAAGTGAGACTTCATTGTAGTGCAGATTTCCTTTGCAAGCTTGCTTGGTTGGTCAAAAAGGGTGTATGCGTTTTGTCCTGAATATATTCAGGAAAAAACGCATATGCCCTTTTTGGCCAAGTGCATCATTGAGGACGTTCTGCCTCTTTTCCTATGCTTTAAATGCAATTCCAGTCTACCTCCTGAAATCGGTTTCCTGCAATTCTGCCCCGCTTTCAAGTCCTCTTGGCAGCCTTACTTCAGTATATTTTTGGACGATAGCTGTCATTTATAACTCTGCAGGTTTGTGAATTACAGTGCCCCTGAGCTCCTTTCTTCAACTCGCTTTCTTGTGAGCTGGCCGCAACACCGCAGGATTGCTTCAGGCCCTAATCTGGTTCTGGCACGGCACGCTGAGCCTTTGGTTAATTCCTCTTCCTGGTGGGAAATGAGAGTTAAATTTGCCCGTCCAGACACCTCCAGCTAGTCTCTCATTGGTTCTCCCTATTCCTGTTCATCTTCCGCAGAAATTGCAAACTGGGCCAAACAGGAGGTTAAAGGCACTGACTCTCCAAGTCGGGAGAGTGTTAGTAAAGCGTCTGGAATGTTGCACCCGAGTACAGGGGACGAGAACTGAGACATATTTGAACACGTCTCCCGATCACACGGTTGATCATACTCTGGGCTCCACATGCATGTTTTAGCTGAAGGAAGAATCCCTTAAACCTGGAGAGTTGAGACCCATGGAATGGGTACCATGCAATATGACTTCAAAGGGTCTTCATTTGCTCACCGAACCTCTCCAATCCTATCACTGCTGCGTTTATGCCCCTGTACACACGCTTGATTCTCTTTCGGAGACATAGCTACCATAGGTTTTAGATACTTACTAGTCAGGTACATTCTTAGGCATTTAATATGGGGTGTTGAGTCCATTTCGTTGAGCAAGGAGTAGCTCTTGTCTATTATATATTTGGCTTAAGGAACTTTATCTGTGCTCATTTCAATCTCTGGTTTTATTCAGCACCCCAACTCACCTTTCCCCTTAAGCAAGCATAAGTTGGTTTTCTAAATTTGAGACCATGTTCTCTTTTGTAATCCAGTTCCTGTGTAGCCAAGTTTACATTCCGTGTATTAGTGATATCTTATGATGTTTCTTTTTCTGTGTGACTTATTTCAGTTAGAATCATCATACCTGAATCCACTCATTATGCTGCTACGGGCCTGATGACATAGATTTCATTGCTGAGTGATATTGCATTGTACGTAAGTACCACACCTTCTTTATCCATTTTTCGCTTTCTGCGATATTGAACTTGTACCATAAATGCGGTTCTTGTAAACAGAGCCGTCCCAAACTTTGGGGTGGCTGTGTCTTTTTGATTTTAATTTCCCTAAGCTACAGGATCATAAGTGGAAGTGCCCTAGGCTCTGTTGCTTTGTTTTTTAGATGTTTCAGGAAACACCATACACTTCTCCCAAGTGGCTGTTGGGAATTTACATCCCGCCCATCAGCATAACAAGGCTCCCAGTTCTCCATGGCCTGTCCTGCCTTTCTTGATTTTACACTTTTTTCAGATGGCCCTTTTGACTGGGGGGAAGTGAGACTTCATTGTAGTGCAGATTTCCTTTGCAAGCTTGCTTGGTTGGCCAAAAAGAGCGTATGCGTTTTTTCCTGAATATATTCAGGAAAAAACGCATACGCCCTTTTTGGCCAAGTGCATCATTGTGGACGTTCTGCCTCTTTTCCTATGCTTTAAATGCAATTCCAGTCTACCTCCTGAAATCGGTTTCCTGCAATTCTTCCCCGCTTTCAAGTCCTCTTGGCAGACTTACTTCAGTATATTTTTGGATGATAGCTGTCATTTATAACTCTGCAGGTTTGTTAATTACAGTGCCCCTGAGCTCCTTTCTTCAACTCTCTTTCTTGTGAGCTGGCCGCAACACCGCAGGATTGCTTCAGGCCCTAATCTGGTTCCGGCACGGCACGCTGAGCCTTTGCTTAATTCCTCTTCCTGGTGGGAAATGAGAGTTAAATTTGCCCGTCCAGAAACCTCCAGCTAGTCTCTCATTGGTTCTCCCTATTCCTGTTCATCTTGCGCAGAAATTGCAAACTGGGCCAAACAGGAGGTTAAAGGCACTGCCTGTCCACGTCGGGAGAGTGTTAGTAAAGCGTCTGGAATGTTGAACCTGAGTACCAGGGGCGAGAACTGAGACATGTTGGAACATGTCTCCCGATCTCACAGTTGATCATACTCTGAGTTCCACATGCATGTTTTAGCTGAAGGAAGAATCCCTTAAACCTGGAGAGTTGAGACCCGTGGAATGGGTACCATGCAATATGACTTCAAAGGGTCTTTGTTTGCTCACCGAACCTCTCCAATCCTATCACTGCTGCGTTTATGCCCCTGTACACACGCTTGATTCTCTTTCGGAGACATAGCAATCCGTAGGTTTTAAGATAATTAGTAGTCAGGTACATTCTTAGGCGTTTAATATGGGGTGTTGAGTCCATTTCGTTGAGCAAGGAGTAGCTCTTGTCTATTACATATTTGGCTTAAGGAACTTTATCGGTGCTCATTTCAATCTCTGGTTTTATGCAGCACCCCAACTCACCTTTCCCCTTAAGCAAGCATAAGTTGGTTTTCAAAATTTGAGACCCTGCTCTGTTTTGTAATTCAGTTCCTGTGTAGCCAAGTTTACATTCCGTCTATTAGTGATATCTTATGATGTTTCTTTTTCTGTGTGACTTATTTCAGTTAGAATCATCATACCTGAATCCACTCATTATGCTGCTATGGGGCTGATGACATAGATTTCATTGCTGAGTGATATTGCATTGTACGTAAGTACCACACCGTCTTTATCCATTTTTCGCTTTCTGCGATATTGAACTTGTACCGTAAATGCGGTTCTTGTTAACAGAGCCGTCCCAAACTTTGGGGTGGCTGTGTCTTTTTGATTTTAATTTCCCTAAGCTACAGGATCATAAGTGGAAGTGCCCTAGGGTCTGTTGCTTTGTTTTTTAGATGTTTCAGGAAACACCATACAGTTCTCCCAAGTGGCTGTTGGCAATTTACATCCTGCCCATCAGCATAACAAGGCTCCCAGTTCTCCATGGCCTGTCCTGCCTTTCTTGATTTTACACTTTTTTCAGATGGCCCTTTTGACCGGGGTGAAGTGAGACTTCATTGTAGTGCAGATTTCCTTTGCAAGCTTGCTTGGTTGGCCAAAAAGGGCGTATGCGTTTTTTCCTGAATATATTCAGGCAAAAACGCATACGCCATTTTTGGCCAAGTGCATCATTGTGGACGTTCTGCCTCTTTTCCTATGCTTTAAATGCAATTCCAGTCTACCTCCTGAAATCGGTTTCCTGCAATTCTGCCCTGCTTTCAAGTCCTCTTGGCAGCCTTACTTCAGTATATTTTTGGACGATAGCTGTCATTTATAACTCTGCAGGTTTGTGAATTACAGTGCCCCTGAGCTCCTTTCTTCAACTCGCTTTCTTGTGAGCTGGCCGCAACACCGCAGGATTGCTTCAGGCCCTAATCTGGTTCCGGCACGGCACGCTGAGCCTTTGCTTAATTCCTCTTCCTGGTGGGAAACGAGAGTTAAATTTGCCCGTCCAGAAACCTCCAGCTAGTCTCTCATTGGTTCTCCCTATTCCTGTTCATCTTCCGCAGAAATTGCAAACTGGGCCAAACAGGAGGTTAAAGGCACTGACTGTCCAAGTCGGGAGAGTGTTAGTAAAGCGTCTGGAATGTTGAACCTGAGTACCAGGGGCGAGAACTGAGACATATTGGAACATGTCTCCCGATCTCACGGTTGATCATACTCTGAGTTCCACATGCATGTTTTAGCTGAAGGAAGAATCCCTTAAACCTGGAGAGTTGAGACCCGTGAAATGGGTACCATGCAATATGACTTCAAAGGGTCTTTGTTTGCTCACCGAACCTCTCCAATCTATCACTGCTGCGTTTATGCCCCTGTACACACGCTTGATTCTCTTTCGGAGACATAGCAATCCATAGCTTTTAAGATACTTACTAGTCAGGTACATTCTCAGGCGTTTAATATGGGGTGTTGAGTCCATTTCGTTGAGCAAGGAGTAGCTCTTGTCTATTCCATATTTGGCTTAAGGAACTTTATCTCTGCTCATTTCAATCTCTGGTTTTATGCAGCACCCCAACTCACCTTTCCCCTTAAGCAAGCATAGGTTGGTTTTCTAAATTTGAGACCCTGTTCTGTTTTGTAATCCAGTTCCTCTGTAGCCAAGTTTACATTCCATGTATTAGTGATATCTTATGATGTTTCATTTTCTGTGTGACTTATTTCAGTTAGAATCATCATACCTGAATCCACTCATTATGCTGCTACGGGCCTGATGACATAGATTTCATTGCTGAGTGATATTGCATTGTACGTAAGTACCACAAATTCTTTATCCATTTTTCACTTTCTGCGATATTGAACTAGTACTGTAAACGAGGTTCTTGTAAACAGAGCTGTCCCAGACTTTGGGGTGGCTGTGTCTTTTTGACTTTAATTTCCCTAAGCTATAGGACCATAAGTGGAAGTTCCCTAGGCTCTGTTGCTTTGTTTTTTAGATGTTTCAGGAAACACCATACACTTCTCTCCAGTGGCTGTTGGCAATTTACATCCCGCCCATCAGCATAACAAGGCTCCCAGTTCTCCATGACCTGTCCTGCCTTTCTGGATTTTACACTTTTTTCAGATGGCCCTTTTGACCGGGGAGAAGTGAGACTTCATTGTAGTGCAGATTTTTTGCAAGGTTGCTTGGTTGGCCAAAATGGACGTATGCCTTTTTTCCTGAATATATTTAGGAAAAAAAGCATACGCCCTTTTTGGCCAAGTGCATCATTGTGGACTTTCTGCCTCTTTTCCTTTGCTTTAAATGCAATTCCAGTCTACCTCCTGAAATCGGTTTCCTGCAATTCTGCCCCGCTTTCAAGTCCTCTTGGCAGCCTTACTTCAGTATATTTTTGGACGATAGCTGTCATTTATAACTCTGCAGGTTTGTGAATTACAGTGCCCCTGAGCTCCTTTCTTCAACTCGCTTTCTTGTGAGCTGGCCGCAACACTGCAGGATTGCTTCAGGTACTAATCTGCTTCTGGCACGGCACGCTGAGCCTTTGCTTAATTCCTCTTCCTGGTGGGAAATCAGAGTTAAATTTGCCCGTCCAGACACCTCCAGCTAGTCTCTCATTGGTTCTCCCTATTCCTGTTCATCTTCCGCAGAAATTGCAAACTGGGCCAAACAGGAGGTTAAAGGCACTGACTCTCCAAGTCGGGAGAGTGTCAGTTAAGAGTCTGGAATGTTGAACCCGAGTACCAGGGGAATAGAACTGAGACATATTGGAACACGTCTCCCGATCACACAGTTGATCATACTCTGGGTTCCACATGCATGATTTAGCTTAAGGAAGAATCCCTTAAACCTGGAGAGTTGAGACCCGTGTAATGGGTACCATGCAATATGACTTCAAAGGGTCTTTGTTTGCTCACCGAACCTCTCCAATCCTATCACTGCTGCGTTTATACCACTGTACACATGCTTGATTCTCTTTCGGAGACATAGCAATCCATAGGTTTTAAGATAATTAGTAGTCAGGTACATTCTTAGGCGTTTAATATGGGGTGTTGAGTCCATTTCGTTGAGCAAGGAGTAGCTCTTGTCTATTACATATTTGGCTTAAGGAAATTTATCTGTGCTCATTTCAATCTCTGGTTTTATGCAGCACCCCAACTCACCTTTCCCCTTAAGCAAGCATAAGTTGGTTTTCAAAATTTGAGACCCTGTTCTGTTTTGTAATTCAGTTCCTGTGTAGCCAAGTTTACATTCCGTCTATTAGTGATATCTTATGATGTTTCTTTTTCTGTGTGACTTATTTCAGTTAGAATCATCATACCTGAATCCACTCATTATGCTGCTATGGGGCTGATGACATAGATTTCATTGCTGAGTGATATTGCATTGTACGTAAGTACCACACCTTCTTTATCCATTTTTCGCTTTCTGCGATATTGAACTTGTACCGTAAATGCGGTTCTTGTAAACAGAGCCGTCCCAAACTTTGGGGTGGCTGTGTCTTTTTGATTTTAATTTCCCTAAGCTACAGGATCATAAGTGGAAGTGCCCTAGGCTCTGTTGCTTTGTTTTTTAGATGTTTCAGGAAACACCATACACTTCTCCCAAGTGGCTGTTGGCAATTTACATCCTGCCCATCAGCATAACAAGGCTCCCAGTTCTCCATGGCCTGTCCTGCCTTTCTTGATTTTACACTTTTTTCAGATGGCCCTTTTGACCGGGGTGAAGTGAGACTTCATTGTAGTGCAGATTTCCTTTGCAAGCTTGCTTGGTTGGCCAAAAAGGGCGTATGCGTTTTTTCCTGAATATATTCAGGAAAAAACGCATACGCCATTTTTGGCCAAGTGCATCATTGTGGACGTTCTGCCTCTTTTCCTATGCTTTAAATGCAATTCCAGTCTACCTCCTGAAATCGGTTTCCTGCAATTCTGCCCCGCTTTCAAGTCCTCTTGGCAGACTTACTTCAGTATATTTTTGGACGATAGCTGTCATTTATAACTCTGCAGGTTTGTGAATTACAGTGCCCCTGAGCTCCTTTCTTCAACTCGCTTTCTTGTGAGCTGGCCGCAACACCGCAGGATTGCTTCAGGCCCTAATCTGGTTCCGGCACGGCACGCTGAGCCTTTACTTAATTCCTCTTCCTGGTGGGAAATGAGAGTTAAATTTGCCCGTCCAGAAACCTCCAGCTAGTCTCTCATTGGTTCTCCCTATTCCTGTTCATCTTCCGCAGAAATTGCAAACTGGGCCAAACAGGAGGTTAAAGGCACTGACTCTCCAAGTCGGGAGAGTGTTAGTAAAGCGTCTGGAATGTTGCACCCGAGTACCAGGGGACGAGAACTGAGACATTGGAACACGTCTCCCAATCACACGGTTGATCATACTGTGGGTTCCACATGCATGTTTTAGCTGAAGGAAGAATCCCTTAAACCTGGAGAGTTGAGACCCGTGGAATGGGTACCATGCAATATGACTTCAAAGGGTCTTCATTTTCTCACCGTACCTCTCCAATCCTATCACTGCTGCGTTTATGCCCCTGTACACACGCTTGATTCTCTTTCGGAGACATAGCAATCCATAAGTTTTAAGATACTTACTAGTCAGGTACATTCTCAGGCGTTTAATATGGGGTGTTGAGTCCATTTCGTTGAGCAAGGAGTAGCTCTTGTCTATTCCATATTTGGCTTAAGGAACTTTATCTGTGCTCATTTCAATCTCTGGTTTTATGCAGCACCCCAACTCACCTTTCCCCTTAAGCAAGCATAAGTTGGTTTTCTAAATTTGAGACGCTCTTCTGTTTTGTAATCCAGTTCCTGTGTAGCCAAGTTTACATTGCGTGTATTAGTGATATCTTATGATCTTTCTTTTTCTGTGTGACTTATTTCAGTTAGAATCATCATACCTGAATCCACTCATTATGCTGCTATGGGCCTGATGACATAGATTTCATTGCTGAGTGATATTGTATTGTACGTAAGTACCACAACTTCTTTATACATTTTTCACTTTCTGCGATATTGAACTTGTACCAGAAACGAGGTTCTTGTAAACAGAGCCATCCGAAACTTTTGGGTGGCTGTGTATTTTTGATTTTAATTTCCCTAAGCTATAGGACCATAAGTGGAAGTGCCCTAGGCTCTGTTCATCTGTTTTTTAGATGTTTCAGGAAACACCATACACTTCTCCCGAGTGGCTGTTGGCAATTTACATCCCGCCCATCAGCATAACAAGGCTCCCAGTTCTCCATGACCTGTCCTGCCTTTCTGGATTTTACACTTTTTTCAGATGGCCCTTTTGACCGGGGAGAAGTGAGACTTCATTGTAGTGCAGATTTCCTTTGCAAGCTTGCTTGGTTGGCCAAAAAGGACCTATGTCTTTTTTCCTGAATATATTCAGGAAAAAACGAATATGCCCTTTTTGGCCAAGTGCATCATTGTCGACATTCTTCCTCTTTTCCTATGCTTTAAATGCAATTCCAGTCTACCTCCTGAAATCGGTTTCGTGCAATTCTGTCCCGCATTCAAGTCCTCTTGGCAGCCTTACTTCAGTATATTTTTGGACGATAGCTGTCATTTATAACTCTGCAGGTTTGTGAATTACAGTGCCCCTGAGCTCCTTTCTTCAACTCGCTTTCTTGTGAGCTGGCCGCAACACCGCAGGATTGCTTCAGGTCCTAATCTGGTTCCGGCACGGCACGCTGAGCCTTTGCTTAATTCCACTTCCTGGTGGGAAATGAGAGTTAAATGTGACCGTCCAGACACCTCCAGCTAGTCTCTCATTGGTTCTCCCTATTCCTGTTCATCTTCCGCAGAAATTGCAAACTGGGCCAAACAGGAGGTTAAAGGCACTGACTGTCCAAGTCGGGAGAGTGTTAGTAAAGCGTCTGGAATGTTGCACCTGAGTACCAGGGGCGAGAACTGAGACATATTGGAACATGTCTCTCAATCTCACGGTTGATCATACTCTGAGTTCCACATGCATGTTTTAGCTGAAGGAAGAATCCCTTAAACCTGGAGAGTTGAGACCCGTGGAATGGGTACCATGCAATATGACTTCAAAGGGTCTTTGTTTGCTCACCGAACCTCTCCAATCCTATCACTGCTGCGTTTATGCCCTGGTACACATGCTTGATTCTCTTTCAGAGACATAGCAAACCATAGGTTTTAAGATACTTACTAGTCAGGTACATTCTTAGACGTTTAATATGGGGTGTTGAGTCCATTTCGTTGAACAAGGAGTAGCTCTTGTCTATTATATATTTGGCTTAAGGAACTTTATCTGTGCTCATTTCAATCTCTGATTTTATGCAGCACCCCATCTCACCTTTCCCCTTAAGCAAGCATAAGTTGGTTTTCTAAATTTGAGACCCTGTTCTGTTTTGTAATTCAGTTCCTGTGTAGCCAACTTTACATTCCGTGTATTAGTGATACCTTATGATGTTTCTTTTTCTGTGTGACTTATTTCAGTTAGAATCATCATACCTGAATCCACTCATTATGCTGCTACGGGCCTGATGACATAGATTTCATTGCTGAGTGATATTGCATTGTACGTAAGTACCACACCTTCTTTATCAATTTTTCGCTTTCTGCGATATTGAACTTGTACCATAAACGCGGTTCTTGTAAACAGAGCCGTCCCAAACTTTGGGGTGGCTGTGTCTTTTTGATTTTAATTTCCCTAAGCTATAGGACCATAAGTGGAATTGCCCTAGGCGCTGTTCCTCTGTTTTTTAGATGTTTCAGGAAGCACCATACACTTTTCCCGAGTGGCTGTTGGCAATTTACATCCCGCCCATCAGCATAACAAGGCTCCCAATTCTCCATGGCGTGTCCTGCCTTTCTGGATTTTACATTTTTTTCAGATGGCCGTTTTGACCAGGGGGAAGTGAGACATCATTGTAGTGCAGATTTCCTTTGCAAGCTTGCTTGGTTGGCCAAAAAGGGCGTATGCGTTTTTTCCTGAATATATTCAGGAAAAAACGCATACGCCCTTTTTGGCCAAGTGCATCATTGTCGACATTCTGCCTCTTTTCCTATGCTTTAAATGCAATTCCAGTCTACCTCCTGAAATCGGTTTCCTGCAATTCTGCCCCGCTTTCAAGTCCTCTTGGCAGCCTTACTTCAGTATATTTTTGGACGATAGCTGTCATTTATAACTCTGCAGGTTTGTGAATTACAGTGCCCCTGAGCTCCTCTCTTCAACTCGCTTTCTTGTGAGCTGGCCGCAACACCGCAGGATTGCTTCAGGCCCTAATCTGGTTCCGGCACGGCACGCTGAGCCTTTGCTTAATTCCTCTTCCTGGTGGGAAATGAGAGTTAAATTTGCCCGTCCAGACAGCTCCAGCTAGTCTCTCATTGGTTCTCCCTATTCCTGTTCATCTTCCGCAGAAATTGCAAACTGGGCCAAACAGGAGGTTAAAGGCACAGACTCTCCAAGTCGGGAGAGTGTTAGTAAAGCGTCTGGAATGTTGCACCCGAGTACCAGGGGACGAGAACTGAGACATTGGAACACGTCTCCCGATCACACGGTTGATCATACTGTGGGTTCCACATGCATGTTTTAGCTGAAGGAATAATCCCTTAAACCTGGAGAGTTGAGACCCGTGGAATGGGTACCATGCAATATGACTTCAAAGGGTCTTCATTTTCTCACCGAACCTCTCCAATCCTATCACTGCTGCGTTTATGCCCCTGTACTCACGCTTGATTCTCTTTCGGAGACATAGCAATCCATAAGTTTTAAGATACTTACTAGTCAGGTACATTCTCAGGCGTTTAATATGGGGTGTTGAGTCCATTTCGTTGAGCAAGGAGTAGCTCTTGTCTATTCCATATTTGGCTTAAGGAACTTTATCTGTGCTCATTTCAATCTCTGGTTTTATGCAGCACCCCAACTCACCTTTCCCCTTAAGAAAGCATAAGTTGGTTTTCTAAATTTGAGACCCTGTTCTGTTTTGTAATCCAGTTCCTCTGTAGCCAAGTTTACATTCCGTGTATTAGTGATATCTTATGATGTTTCTTTTTCTGTGTGACTTATTTCAGTTAGAATCATCATACCTGAATCCACTCATTATGCTGCTATGGGCCTGATGACATAGATTTCATTGCTGAGTGATATTGCATTGTACGTAAGTACCACAACTTCTTTATACATTTTTCACTTTCTGCGATATTGAACTTGTACCATAAACGAGGTTCTTGTAAACAGAGCCATCCGAAACTTCTGGGTGGCTGTGTCTTTTTGATTTTAATTTCCCTAAGCTATAGGACCATAAGTGGAAGTGCCCTAGGCTCTGTTCATCTGTTTTTTAGATGTTTCAGGAAACACCATACACTTCTCCCGAGTGGCTGTTGGCAATTTACATCCCGCCCATCAGCATAACAAGGCTCCCAGTTCTCCATGACCTGTCCTGCCTTTCTGGATTTTACACTTTTTTCAGATGGCCCTTTTGACCGGGGAGAAGTGAGACTTCATTTTAGTGCAGATTTCCTTTGCAAGCTTGCTTTGTTGGCCAAAAAGGACCTATGTCTTTTTTCCTGAATATATTCAGGAAAAAACGCATATGCCCTTTTTCGACAAGTGCATCATTGTGGACGTTCTTCCTCTTTTCCTATGCTTTAAATGCAATTCCAGTCTACCTCCTAAAATTGGTTTCCTGCAATTCTGCCCCGCTTTCAAGTCCTCTTGGCAGCCTTACTTCAGTATATTTTTGGACGATAGCTGTCATTTATATCTCTGCAGGTTTGTGAATTACAGTGCCCCTGAGCTCCTTTCTTCAACTAGCTTTCTTGTGAGCTGGCCGTAACACCGCAGATTTGCTTCAGGCCCTAATCTGGTTCCGGCACGGCACGCTGAGCCTTTGGTTAATTCCTCTTCCTGGTGCGAAATGAGAGTTAAATTTGCCCGTCCACACACCTACAGCTAGTCTCTCATTGGTTCTCCCTATTCCTGTTTATCTTCCGCAGAAATTGCAAACTGGGCCAAACAGGAGGTTAAAGGCACTAACTCTCCAAGACGGGAGAGTGTTAGTAAAGTGTCTGGAATGTTGCACCCGAGTACCAGGGGACGAGAACTGAGACATATTGGAACACGTCTCCCGATCACACGGTTGATCATTCTCTGGGTTCCACATGCATGCTTTAGCTGAAGGAAGAATCCCTTAAACCTGGAGAGTTGAGACCCGTGGAATGGGTTCCATGCAATATGACTTCAAAGGGTCTTCATTTGCTCACCGAACCTCTCCAATCCTATCACTGCTGCGTTTATGCCCCTGTACACACGCTTGATTCTCTTTCGGAGACATAGCAATCCATAGGTTTTAAGATACTTACTAGTCAGGTACATTCTTAAGCGTTTAGTATGGGGTGTTGAGTCCATTTCTTTGAGCAAGGAGTAGCTCTTGTCTATTACATACTTGGCTTAAGCAAATTTATCTGTACTCATTTCAATCTCTGGTTTTATGCTGCACCCCAACTCACCTTTCCCCTTAAGCAAGCATAAGTTGGTTTTCTAAATTAGAGACGCTCTTCTGTTTTGTAATCCAGTTCCTGTGTAGCCAAGTTTACATTCCGTGTATTAGTGATATCTTATGATGTATCTTTTTCTGTGTGACTTATTTCAGTTAGAATCATCATTCCTGAATCCACTCATTATGCTGCTACGGGCCTGATGACGTTGATTTCATTGCTGAGTGATATTGCATTGTACGTAAGTACCACAACTTCTTTATCCATTTTTCGCTTTCTGCGATATTGAACTTGTCCCGTAAATGAGGTTCTTGTAAACAGAGCCGTCCCAAACTTTGGGGTGGCTGTGTCTTTTTGATTTTAATTTCCCTAAGCTATAGGACCATAAGTGGAAGTGCCCTAGGCTCTGTTGCTTTGTTTTTTAGATGTTTCAGGAAACACCACACACTTCTCCGGAGTGGCTGTTGGCAATTTACATCCCGCCCATCAGCATAACAAGTCTTCCAGTTCTCCATGGCCTGTCCTGCCTTTGTGGATATTACACTTTTTTCAGATGGCCCTTTTGACCGGGGGGAAGTGAGACTTCATTGTAGTGCAGATTTCCTTTGCAAGCTTGCTTGGTTGTCCAAAAAGTGCGTATGCGTTTTTTCCTGAATATATTCAGGAAAAAACGCATACGCCCTTTTTGGCCAAGTGCATCATTTTCGATGTTCTGCCTCTTTTCCTATGCTTTAAATGCAATTCCAGTCTACCTCCTGAAATCGGTTTCCTGCAATTCTGCCCGGCTTTCAAGTCCTCTTGGCCGCCTTACTTCAGTATATTTTTGGATGATAGCTGTCATTTATAACTCTGCAGGTTTGTGAATTACAGTGCCCCTGAGCTCCTTTCTTCAACTCACTTTCTTGTGAGCTGGCCGCAACACCGCAGGATTGCTTCAAGCCCTAATCTGGTTCCGGCACGGCATGCTGATCCTTTGCTTAATTCCTCTTCCTGGTGGGAAATGAGAGTTAAATTTGCCCGTCCAGACATCTCCAGCTAGTCTCTCATTGGTTCCACCTATTCGTGTTCATCTTCTGCAGAAATTGCAAACTAGGCCAAACAGGAGGTTAAAGGCACTGACTCTCCAAGTCGGGAGAGTGTTAGTAAAGCGTCTGGAATGTTGCAACCGAGTACCAGGGGACGAGAACTGAGACATATTGGAACACGTCTCCCGATCACACGGTTGATCATACTCTGGGTTCCACATGCATGCTTTAGCTGAAGGAAGAATCCCTTAAACCTGGAGAGTTGAGACCCGTGGAATGGTTACCATGCAATATGACTTCAAAGGGTCTTCATTTGCTCACCGAACCTCTCCAGTCCTATCACTGCTGCGTTTATGCCCCTGTACATACACTTGATTCTCTTTCAGAGACATAGCAAACCATACGTTTTAAGATACTTACTAGTCAGATACATTCTTAGGCGTTTAATATGGGGTGTTGAGTCCATTTCGTTGAGCAAGGAGTAGCTCTTGTCTATTACATATTTGGCTTCAGGAACTTTATCTGTGCTCATTTCAACCTCTGCTTTTATGCAGCACCCCAACTCACCTTTCCCCTTAAGAAAGCATAAGTTGGTTTTCTAAATTTGAGACGCTCTTCTGTTTTGTAATCCAGGTCCTGTGTAGCCAAGTTTACATTCCGTGTATTAGTGATATCTTATGATGTTTCTTTTTCTGTGTGACTTATTTCAGTTAGAATCATCATACCTGAATCCACTCATTATGCTGCTACGGGCCTGATGACATAGATTTCATTGCTGAGTGATATTGCATTGTACGTAAGTACCACAACTTCTTTATCCATTTTTCACTTTCTGCGAAATTGAAATTGTACCGTAAAGGAGGTTCTTGTAAACAGAGCCGTCCCAAACTTTGGGGTGGCTGTGTCTTTTTTATTTTAATTTCCCTAAGCTATAGGACCATAAGTGGAAGTGCCCTAGGCTCTGTTGCTTTTTTTTTAGATGTTTCAGGAAACACCATACACTTCTCCGGAGTGGCTGTTGGCAATTTACATTCCGCCCATCAGCATATCAAGGATCCCAGTTCTCCATGGCCTTTGTTGCCTTTCTGGATTTTACACTTTTTTCAGATGGCCCTTTTGAGCAGGGGGAAGTGAGACTTCATTGTAGTGCAGATTTCCTTTGCAAGCTTGCTTGGTTGGCCAAAAAGGGCGTATGCGTTTTTTCCTGAATATATTCAGGAAAAAACGCATACGCCCTTTTTGGCCAAGTGCATCATTGTCGACGTTTTGCCTCTTTTCCTATGCTTTAAATGCAATTCCTCTCTACCTCCTGAAATCGGTTTCCTGCAATTCTGCCCCGCTTTCAAGTCCTCTTGGCAGCCTTACTTCAGTATATTTTTGGACGATAGCTGTCATTTATAACTCTGCACGTTTGTGAATTACAGTGCCCCTGAGCTCCTTTCTTCAACTCGGTTTCTTGTGAGCTGGCCGCAACACCGCAGGTTTGCTTCAGGCCCTAATCTGGTTCCGGCTCGGCACGCTGAGCCTTTGGTTAATTCCTCCTCCTGGTGGGAATTGAGAGTTAAATTTGCCCGTCCAGACACCTACAGCTAGTCTCTCATTGGTTCTCCCTATTCCTGTATATCTTCCGCAGAAATTGCAAACTGGGCCAAACAGGAGGTTAAAGGCACTGACTCTCCAAGTCGGGAGAGTGTTAGTAAAGCGTCTAGAATGTTGCACACGAGTACCGGGGGACGAGAACTGAGACATATTGGAACACGTCTCCCGATCACACGGTTGTTCATACTCTGGGTTCCACATGCATGCTTTAGCTGAAGGAAGAATCCCTTAAACCTGGAGAGTTGAGACCCGTGGAATGGGTACCATGCAATATGACTTCAAAGGGTCTTCATTTGCTCACCGAACGTCTCCAATCCTATCACTGCTGCGTTTATGCCCCTGTACACACGCTTGATTCTCTTTCGGAGACATAGCAATCCATAGGTTTTAAGATACTTACTAGTCAGGTACATTCTTAGGCGTTTAGTATGGGGTGTTGAGTCCATTTCTTTGAGCAAGGAGTAGCTCTTGTCTATTACATACTTGGCTTAAGCAAATTTATCTGTGCTCATTTCAATCTCTGGTTTTATGCTGCACCCCAACTCACCTTTCCCCTTAAGCAAGCATAAGTTGGTTTTCTAAATTTGAGACGCTCTTCTGTTTTGTAATCCAGTTCCTGTGTAGCCAAGTTTACATTCCGTGTATTAGTGATATCTTATGATGTATCTTTTTCTGTGTGACTTATTTCAGTTAGAATCATCATTCCTGAATCCACTCATTATGCTGCTACGGGCCTGATGACGTTGATTTCATTGCTGAGTGATATTGCATTGTACGTAAGTACCACAACTTCTTTATCCATTTTTCGCTTTCTGCGATATTGAACTTGTCCCGTAAATGAGGTTCTTGTAAACAGAGCCGTCCCAAACTTTGGGGTGGCTGTGTCTTTTTGATTTTAATTTCCCTAAGCTATAGGACCATAAGTGGAAGTGCCCTAGGCTCTGTTGCTTTGTTTTTTAGATGTTTCAGGAAACACCACACACTTCTCCCGAGTGGCTGTTGGCAATTTACATCCCGCCCATCAGCATAACAAGTCTTCCAGTTCTCCATGGCCTGTCCTGCCTTTGTGGATATTACACTTTTTTCAGATGGCCCTTTTGACGGGGGGGAAGTGAGACTTCATTGTAGTGCAGATTTCCTTTGCAAGCTTGCTTGGTTGTCCAAAAAGTGCGTATGCGTTTTTTCCTGAATATATTCAGGAAAAAACGCATACGCCCTTTTTGGCCAAGTGCATCATTGTCGATGTTCTGCCTCTTTTCCTATGCTTTAAATGCAATTCCAGTCTACCTCCTGAAATCGGTTTCCTGCAATTCTGCCCCGCATTCAAGTCCTCTTGGCCGCCTTACTTCAGTATATTTTTGGATGATAGCTGTCATTTATAACTCTGCAGGTTTGTGAATTACAGTGCCCCTGACCTCCTTTCTTCAACTCACTTTCTTGTGAGCTGGCCGCAACACCGCAGGATTGCTTCAAGCCCTAATCTGGTTCCGGCACGGCACGCTGAGCCTTTGCTTAATTCCGCTTCCTGGTGGGAAATGAGAGTTAAATTTGCCCGTCCAGACATCTCCAGCTAGTCTCTCATTGGTTCCACCTATTCGTGTTCATCTTCTGCAGAAATTGCAAACTGGGCCAAACAGGAGGTTAAAGGCACTGACTCTCCAAGTCGGGAGAGTGTTAGTAAAGCGTCTGGAATGTTGCACCCGAGTACCAGGGGACGAGAACTGAGACATATTGGAACACGTCTCCCGATCACACGGTTGATCATACTCTGGGTTCCACATGCATGCTTTAGCTGAAGGAAGAATCCCTTAAACCTGGAGAGTTGAGATCCGTGGAATGGTTGCCATGCAATATGACTTCAAAGGGTCTTCATTTGCTCACCGAACGTCTCCAATCCTATCACTGCTGCGTTTATGCCCCTGTACACACGCTTGATTCTCTTTCGGAGACATAGCAATCCATAGGTTTTAAGATACTTACTAGTCAGGTACATTATTAGGCGTTTAGTATGGGGTGTTGAGTCCATTTCGTTGAGCAAGGAGTAGCTCTTGTCTATTACATATTTGGCTTAAGCAAATTTATCTGTGCTCATTTCAATCTCTGGTTTTATGCAGCACCCCAACTCACCTTTCCCCTTAAGCAAGCATAAGTTGGTTTTCTAAATTTGAGACGCTCTTCTGTTTTGTAATCCAGTTCCTGTGTAGCCAAGTTTACTTTCCATGTATTAGTGATATCTTATGATGTTTCTTTTTCTGTGTGACTTATTTCAGTTAGAATCATCATACCTGAATCCACTCATTATGCTGCTACGGGCCTGATGACGTTGATTTCATTGCTGAGTGATATTGCATTGTACGTAAGTACCACAACTTCTTTATCCATTTTTCGCTTTCTGCGATATTGAACTTGTCCCGTAAATGAGGTTCTTGTAAACAGAGCCGTCCCAAACTTTGGGGTGGCTGTGTCTTTTTGATTTTAATTTCCCTAAGCTATAGGACCATAAGTGGAAGTGCCCTAGGCTCTGTTGCTTTGTGTTTTAGATGTTTCAGGAAACACCATACACTTCTCCCGAGTGGCTGTTGGCAATTTACATCCTGCCCATCAGCATAACAAGTCTCCCAGTTCTCCATGGCCTGTCCTGCCTTTCTGGATTTTACAGTTTTTTCAGATGGCCCTTTTGACCAGGGAGAAGGGAGACTTCATTGTAGTGCAGATTTCCATATCAAGCTTGCTTGGTTGGCCAAAAAGGGCGTATGTGTTTTTTCCTGAATATATTCAGGAAAAAACGCATACGCCCTTTTTGACCAAGTGCATCACTGTCGACGTTCTGCCTCTTTTCCTATGCTTTAAATGCAATTCCAGTCTACCTCCTGAAATCGGTTTCCTGCAATTCTGCCCCGCTTTCAAGTCCTCTTGGCAGCCTTACTTTAGTATATTTTTGGACGATAGCTGTCATTTATAACTCTGCAGGTTTGTGAATTACAGTGCCCCTGAGCTCCTTTCTTCAACTCGCTTTCTTGTGAGCTGGCCGCAACACCGCAGGATTGCTTCAGGCCCTAATCTTGTTCTGGCACGGCACGCTGAGCCTTTGGTTAATTCCTCTTCCTGGTGGGAAATGAGAGTTAAATTTGCCCATCCAGACACCTCCAGCTAGTCTCTCATTGGTTCTCCCTATTCCTGTTCATCTTCTGCAGAAATTGTAAACTGGGCCAAAGAGGAGGTTAAAGGCACTGACTCTCCAAGTCGGGAGAGTGTTAGTAAAGTGTCTGGAATGTTGCACCCGAGTACCAGGGGACGAGAACTGAGACATATTGGAACACTTCTCCCGATCACACGGTTGTTCATACTCTGGGTTCCACATGCATGCTTTAGCTGAAGGAAGAATCCCTTAAACCTGGAGAGTTGAGACCCGTGGAATGGGTACCACGCAATATGACTTCAAAGGGTCTTCATTTGCTCACCGAACCTCCCCAATCCTATCACTGCTGCATTTATGCCCCTGTACACATGCTTGATTCTCTTTTGGAGACATAGCGATCCATAGGTTTTAAGATACTTACTAGTCAGGTACATTCTTAGGCGTTTAATATGGGGTGTTGAGTCCATTTCGTTGAGCAACGAGTAGCTCTTGTCTATTACATATTTGTCTTAAGGAACTTTATCTGTGCTCATTTCAATCTCTGGTTTTATGCAGCACCCCAACTCATCTTTCCCCTTAAGCAAGCATAATAGGTTTTCTAAATTTGAGACCCTTTTCTGTTTTGTAATCCAGTTCCTGTGTAGCCAAGTTTACAATCCATGTATTAGTGATATCTTATGATGTTTCTTTTTCTGTGTGACTTATTTCAGTTAGAATCATCATACCTGAATCAACTCATTATGCTGCTACGGGCCTGATGACATAGATTTCATTGCTGAGTGATATTGCATTGTACGCAAGTACCACAACTTCTTTATCCATTTTTCACTTTCTGCGATATTGAACTTGTACCCTAAAGGAGGTTCTTGTAAACAGAGCCGTCCCAAACTTTGGGGTGGCTGTGTCTTTTTGATTTTAATTTCCCTAAGCTATAGGACCATAAGTGGAAGTGCCCTAGGCTCTGTTGCTTTGTTTTTTAGATGTTTCAGGAAAGACCATACACTTCTCCCTAGTGGCTGTTGTCAATTTACATCCCGCCCATCAGCATAACAAGGCTCTCAGTTCTCCATGGCCTGTCCTGCGTTTCTGGATTTTACACTTTTTTCAGATGGCCCTTTTGACCGGGGGGAAGTGAGACTTCATTGTAGTGCAGATTTCCTTTGCATTCTTGCTTCGTTGGCCAAAAAGGGCGTATGCGTTTTTTCCTGAATATATACAGGAAAAAACCCATACGCCCTTTTTGGCCAAGTGCATCATTGTCGACGTTCTGCCTCTTTTCCTATGCTTTAAATGCAATTCCAGTCTACCTCCTGAAATTGGTTTCCTGCAATTCTGCCCCGCTTTCAAGTCCTCTTAGGAGGCTTACTTCAGTATATTTTTGGACGATAGCTGTCATTTATAACTCTGCAGGTTTGTGAATTACAGTGACCCTGAGCTCCTTTCTTCAACTCGCTTTCTTGTGAGCTGGCCGCAACACCGCAGGATTGCTTCAGGCCCTAATCATGTTCTGGCACGGCACGCTGAGCCTTTGGTTAATTCCTCTTCCTGGTGGGAAATGAGAGTTAAATTTGCCCGTCCAGACAGCTCCAGCTAGTCTCTCATTGGTTCTCCCTATTCCTGTTCATCTTCCGCAGAAATTGCAAACTGGGCCAAACAGGAGGTTAAAGGCCCTGACTCTCCAAGTCGGGAGAGTGTTAGTAAATCGTCTGGAATGTTGCACCCGAGTACCAGGGGACGAGAACTGAGACAGATTGGAACACGTCTCCTGATCACACGGTTGATCATACTCCGGTTTCCACATGCATGATTTAGCTGAAGGAAGAATCCCTTAAACCTGGAGAGTTGAGACCCGTGGAATGGGTACCATGTAATATGACTTCAAAGGGTCTTCATTTGCTCACCGAACCTCTCCAATCCTATCACTGCTGCGTTTATGCCCCTGTACACACGCTTGATTGTCTTTCCGAGACATAGCGATCCATTGGTTTAAGATACTTACTAGTCAGGGACATTATTAGGCGTTTAATATGGGGTTTTGAGTCCATTTCGTTGAGCAAGGAGTAGCCCTTGTCTGTTACATATTTGGCTTAAGGAACTTTATCTGTGCTCATTTCAATCTCTGGTTTTATGCAGCACCCCAACTCGCCTTTCCCCTTAAGCAAGCATAAGTTGGTTTTCTAAATTTGAGACCCTGTTCTGTTTTGTAATCCAGTTCCTGTGTAGCCAAGTTTACATTCCGTGTATGAGGGATATCTTATGACGTTTCTTTTTCTGTGTGACTTATTTCAGTTAGAATCATCATACCTGAATCCACTCATTATGCTGCTACGGGCCTGATGACATAGATTTCATTGCTGAGTGATATTGCATTGTACGTAAGTACCACAACTGCTTTATCCATTTTTTACTTTCTGTGATATTGAACTTGTACCGTAAACGAGTTTCTTGTAAACAGAGCCATCCCAAATTTTGGGGTGGCTGTGTCTTTTTGATTTTAATTTCCCTAAGCTATAGGACCATAAGTGGAAGTGCCCTAGGCTCTGTTGCTTTGTTTTTTAGATGTTTCAGGAAACACCATACACTTCTCCCCAGTGGCTGTTGGCAATTTACATCCCGCCCATCAGCATAACAAGGCTCCCAGTTCTCCATGGCCTGTCCTGCCTTTCTGGATTTTACACATTTTTCAGATGGCCCTTTTGCCCGGGGGGATGTGAGACTTCATTGTAGTGCAGATTTCCTTTGCAAGCTTGCTTGGTTGGCCAAAAAGTGCGTATGCGTTTTGTGCTGAATATATTCAGGAAAAAACGCATACGCCCTTTTTGGCCAAGTGCATCATTGTCGACGTTCTGCCTCTTTTCCTATGCTTTAAATGCAATTCCAGTCTACCTCCTGAAATCGGTTTCCTGCAATTCTGCCCCGCTTTCAAATCCTCTTGGCAGCCTTACTTCAGTAGATTTTTGGACGATAGCTGTCATTTATAACTCTGCAGGTTTGTGAATTACAGTGTCCCTGAGCTCCTTTCTTCAAATCGCTTTCTTGTGAGCTGGCCGCAACACCGCACTATTGCTTCAGGTCCTAATCTGGTTCCAGCATGGCACGCTGAGCCTTTGCTTAATTCCTCTTCCTGGTGGGAAATGAGAGTTAAATTTGCCCGTCCAGACACCTCCAGCTAGTCTCTCATTGGTTCTCCCTATTCCTGTTCATCTTCCGTGGAATTTGCAAACTGGGCCAAACAGGAGGTTAAAGGCACTGACTCTCCAAGTCGGGAGAGTGTTAGTAAAGCGTCTAGAATGTTGCAACTGAGTACCAAGGGATGAGAACTGAGACATATTTGAACATGACTCACGATTACATGTTTGATCATAGTCTGGGTTCCACATGCATGTTTAGCTGAAGGAAGAATCCCTTAAACCTGGAGAGTTGAGACCCGTGGAATGGATACCATGCAATTTGACTTCAAAGGGTCTTCATTTGCTCACCGAACCTCTCCAATCCTATCACTGCTGCGTTTATGGCCCTGTACTCACGCTTGATTCTCTTTCAGAGACATAGCAATCCATAGGTTTTAAGTTACTTACTAGTCAGGTACATTATTAGGCATTTAATATGGGGTTTTGAGTCCATTTCGTTGAGCAAGGAGTAGCTCTTGTCTATTCCATATTTGGCTTAAGGAACTTTATCTGTGCTCATTTCAATCTCTGGTTTTATGCAGCACCCCAACTCACCTTTCCCCTTAAGCAAGCATAAGTTGGTTTTCTAAATTTGAGACCCTCTTCTGTTTTGTAATCCAGTTCCTGTGTAGCCAAGTTTACATTCCATGTATTAGTGATATCTTATGATGTTTCTTTTTCTGTGTGACTTATTTCAGTTAGAATCATCATACCTGAATCCACTCATTATGCTGCTACGGGCCTGATGACATAGATTTCATTGCTGAGTGATATTGCATTGTACGTAAGTACCACAACTTCTTTATCCATTTTTCACTTTCTGTGATATTGAACTTGTCCCGTAAAAGAGTTTCTTGTAAACAGAGCCGTCCCAAACTTTGGGGTGGCTGTGTCTTTTTGATTTTAATTTCCCTAAGCTATAGGACTATAAGTGGAAGTGCCCTAGGCTCTGTTGCTTTGTTTTTTAGATGTTTCAGGAAACACCATACACTTCTCCCCAGTGACTATTGGCGATTTACATGCCGCCCATCAGCATAACAAGGCTCCCAGTTCTCCATGGCCTGTCCTGCCTTTCTGGATTTTACACTTTTTTCAGATGGTCCTTTTGACCGGGGGGGAAGTGAGACTTCAATGTAGTCCACATTTCCTTTGCAAGCTTGCTTGGTTGGCCAAAAAGGGCGTATGTGTTTTTTCCTGAATATATTCAGGAAAAAACGCATACGCCCTTTTTGGCCAAGTGCATCATTGTCGACCTTCTGCCTCTTTTCCTATGCTTTAAATGCAATTCCACTCTACCTCCTGAAATCGGTTTCCTGCAATTCTGCCCCGCTTTCAAATCCTCTTGGCAGCCTTACTTCAGTAGATTTTTGGACGATAGCTGTCATTTATAACTCTGCAGGTTTGTGAATTACAGTGTCCCTGAGCTCCTTTCTTCAACTCGCTTTCTTGTGAGCTGGCCGCAACACCGCAGGATTGCTTCAGGCCCTAATCTGGTTCTGGCACGGCACTCTGAGCCTTGGGTTAATTCCTCTTCCTGGTGGGAAATGAGAGTTAAATTTGCCCGTCCAGACACCTCCAGCTAGTCTCTCATTGGTTCTCCCTATTCCTTTTCATCTTCCGCAGAAATGGCAAACTGGGCCAAACAGGAGGTTAAAGGCACTGTCTCTGCAAGTCGGGAGAATGTTAGTAAAGCATCTGCAATGTTGCACCCGAGTACCAGGGGATGAGAACTGAGACATATTAGAACACGTCTCCCGATCACACGGTTGATCACACTCTGTGTTCCACATGCATGTTTTAGCTGAAGGAAGAATCCCTTAAACTTGGAGAGTTGAGACCCATGGAATGGGTACCATGCAATATGACTTCAAAGGGTCTTCATTTGCTCACCGAACCTCTCCAATCCTATCACTGCTGCGTTTATGCCCCTGTACTCACGCTTGATTCTCTTTCAGAGACATAGCAATCCATAAGTTTTAAGATACTTACTAGTCAGGGACATTATTAGGTGTTTAATATGGGGTTTTGAGTCCATTTCGTTGAGCAAGGAGTAGCCCTTGTCTATTACATATTTGGCTTAAGGAACTTTATCTGTGC